>NC_038243.2:36545460-36882960 GCF_000004515.6 Glycine max | reverse complement strand
AACCAGTTAAAGTTATGATGATGACTTGTCATGTTTACAGATTGACAGTACTAAGAACAAATTTGATATTAATTAAAAAGTAATAAACTTAACTTAATTTCTTAAGATTTTTTCAGTTTTTAGTTTTTTAATTTTAATATTTTCAATTATTGTAATTTATAGTATTATATTAGGTTGGTCTATGAATTTTGGATTTTTAGTATGAAAATATTTGTATAAAATTGAAATAAAGCGAATTATATTTTGATCTGTTTTATATAAATTCTTTCTGATTTGCTTTATTATTGTAAATGGATTTATTTTTTAAAAAAAAATTGAATTCAAGAAAAAGTTGTATATTGATCCTTAAAATACAATTGATATAGTTAATTAATCAACGTTCTATAAAGTTAATTAATCAAAGTTTTATATTCATTTTTTTCAATTTTTTGTATAACTGCTAGAACATTTTGTTTTTAAAATCCTATGCTAATCTAGTTAATTAATCAACGTTCTATAAAGTTTAGATAAAAGTATGTATTTGCTTAAAAAGTTGTAAACCAAAGGCTAATAAAAGAGGTCACAAAACTCATCGGCCACAAGTCCAAGTGTAGAAGGAGAAGTGCATTTTGTTTATGTTTTTGTTTTTTAACACAAAAAAAAATTGCTTGGATGATGAAGGTCAAGTATACATTTATTACCCCAAAAAAAAAAATCTTCACTAAATAGACTAATATTGTGTTAATATATATGAAAACAATTTCTTCTATAGTAATTAATAATTTGATTTGGCCTTCTATGGCTTAATATAATTAAAATATAACATATTTGTATTCATAATTAATCTAACATCTTACTAAAATAATGTTGAGTAATCAATGCTCCCATAAATAAAATTACTCACACCCAGAAAGGATCTTGAAAATACTAAAAAGATTACATCATAATAAAAATAATAACAAACTCAAGAATTTAACGTGGTTCAATACTTTTTATTTATGTCCACGGAACCGTCTCAAAAGTATTTTTCTATATTAGAATATAAAATATTCCTTGTCTATTATATTTTTAGTAATAGCTTTATGTGAATTAAATAGCATTGATTCTGTTATTATATTTTTAGTAATAGCTTTATGTGAATTAAATAGCATTGATTCTGTAGAATCAAATTGATTCAAAACTATTGTATATATACACACTTGAGACTATGAAATAAGCAAGCCAAATATTCTCTATTATTGTTATTCAATATGGTATCAGTAAGTTTGGTACTGATCTCTCATTCCAAACCTAATCTCTAGCGCCGCCCTCATTCTCGTTACTGAATCCCAAAAACTCTTGAATCAAATTCAACTTTCCTCATCCATGGCTGGCTCGAATCCTCCCTCTCCACCATCTTCTGTTACACATCCTGCACTCACAGTCCCCAACATTACCAATTTTATCAAAGTTAAGTTAGATATAGAAAAGAGTCAGTACAACACTTGGTCAGAATTGTTCAAAATCCATGCAAGAGCCTACCAAGTTATTGATCACATTATTCCCTCCTCTGCTGATGATACACGTGATATATCTCTCAAACAAACAGACCCCAAGCTTTGGTCACGCCTTGATGCTGTTGTTCTCCAATGGATCTACGGAACTATTTCCGATGATTTGCTGAACACAATCATTGAACGTGACACGACGGCAGAAATGGCGTGGAACCGCTTGTTTGAAATCTTCTTTGATAATAAGCATTCCAGAGCACTCTATCTCGAACAAGAATTTTCGCGAGTGCAGATGGAACAATTCCCTAATGCTTCATCATACTGTCAACATTTGAAAACACTATCTGATCAATTGTCAAATGTTGGTGCGCCAGTATCAAATGAAAGATTGGTGTTGCAACTTATTTCTGGACTAACAGATGCCTATGCCGCCGTCGGATCACAGATTCGACATGGAGAAACTCTCCCGCCCTTCTACAAAGCCCGTTCAATGATTGTTTTAGAGGAAACAGCAAAGGCGCAAAAGGCTGCAACCGTTACAGACAATTCTGCGTTTCTCGCTTCTCAAGATGTCAGCACTGTTAATAATTCTTCTCAACAGAATTATAACAATACACCAAACAACACCAATCATGGAGGTCGTGGCAGCGACAATACAGCCTCTAACCGCGGTCGTGGTAGCAACCGTGGTGGCCGTGGTAATCGTGGTAGGGGTCGCAACGGAGGTCGCAATAATCGGTCACAATATTACCAATATCCGCAACAACAACAGTGGGCTGTTCCACCTTGGGCTGCACCGTGGCAACCATGGGCCACGCCACCATGTCCGTACCCAACTACGCCAAATTGGCAACATCAGTCCACTCCTCGCCAGCAAGGAATTCTTGGACCAAAGCCTCCACAAGCTCATATGGCAGCCACATCAGCAAATAATGCTCAACCATCATATGCATCAACCGACATTCAAGCTGCGATGCATACTCTTTCTATGGCTCCTCCTGATGATCAGTGGTACATGGATACCGGGGCCACCTCTCACATGACTGCAAATGGAGGTAATCTCACTTCTTATTCCAATATGAGCAATAATATTATCGTTGGTAGTGGTCATAATATTCCAGTTATTGGTCGAGGAAATGCATTAATCCCAAATTCTCACCACCCCTTAACCCTACATAATGTCTTACATGCACCTCAGTTAATTAAAAATCTTGTTTCTGTAAGAAAATTTACCATTGACAATGATATTTCTGTTGAATTTGATCCATTTGGTTTTTCTGTGAAGGATTTTCAGACAGGGATTATTTTAATGAGATGTGATAGCTCAGGCGATCTATATCCACTCACCTCAAGACCAACCACTACCTACCCATCCAATTTTGTCGCTTTATCCAAAGAATTATGGCACAATCGTTTAGGACATCCAGGCATTCCAGTTTTTAATTCTCTACAAAGAAACAATTTTATTTTATGTAATAAGCTTCCAAAGCATTATTTTTGTCATTCCTGTCCTCTTGGAAAACACACAAAATTACCTTTTTATGAATCTTCTTCTTATACTATGATGCCTTTTGATATTGTTCACAGTGATATTTGGACGTCCCCTGTGCTCAGCTCAGGTGGACATCGTTATTATGCTTTGTTCCTAGATGACTTCACGAATTTTTTGTGGACTTTTCCAATTGCAAATAAATCTCAAGTCCATTCCATCTTTATTCAGTTCCGTGCTCATATTAAAACACAATTTGAAAGAGAAATCAAATGTTTTCAATGTGATAATGGAAAAGAATATGACAATGCACATTTTCATAAATTTTGTGAACTAAATGGAATGACGTTTCGATTCTCTTGTCCATACACCTCACCCCAAAATGGAAAAGCCGAAAGAAAAATTCGCACCATCAATAATATCATTCGCACCCTCCTGGCCCATGCTTCTCTCCCATCTCATTTTTGGCATCATGCACTACAGATGGCTACTTACCTCCTCAACATACTCCCTAACAAAAAGCTTGCCCTACAAACCCCTACTAAAATTCTCTACCAAAAAGATCCGTCATATTCTCACCTTAAAGTTTTTGGTTGTCTCTGTTACCCTCTTATTCCCTCTGTAACTAGAAATAAATTACAGCCTCGCTCAACTCCATGCGTCTTTTTAGGTTATCCTTCAAATCATCGAGGTTATAAATGTTATGAGTTGTCGAGTCGTAAAATTATTCTTTGTAGGCATGTTACTTTTGATGAAAATACGTTTCCGTTTTCTGCCTTGAATGCTCCTCCAACCTCTAGTTATGATTTTTTGGATACAAGCGACACACCATTTCTTAAAACCGACCCAACCTCTTCACCCCTCATGACACCAACGCCTAACCAACATTCCCCTCATCCAAATACTACCCCATTACCAACACCTATCTCATTACCCAATCGCACTACTACGACCCCCACCTCCCAACATATGCCATCATCAACCTCTGTCCCTTCCTCCACACAAACTACCGAACCAATCAGCTCATCGTCACCATCACCCCCTTCCCCTCAAATGACCACTAGAGCACAACATGGCATTATTAAGCCTCGCAAACTTTTCAATCTCCACGCATCAGCTTCACACTCAATTTCTCCCTTGCCTACCAATCCCATTAATGCATTACAAGATCCTAATTGGAAAATGGCCATGACCGACGAATATAATGCTCTTATTGAAAATAAGACGTGGGACTTAGTGCCCCGTCCAACTGATGCTAATGTTATCCGAAGTTTGTGGATTTTCAGGCATAAAAAGAAAGCTGATGGTTCATTTGAAAGGTACAAGGCTCGGCTAGTAGGTAATGGTTCGAATCAACAGACTGGTGTCGATTGCGGTGAAACCTTTAGTCCCGTAGTTAAACCAGCAACTATTCGAACGGTTCTCAGTATTGCTCTTTCCAAATCATGGGGTCTTCATCAGTTGGATGTCAAAAATGCTTTCCTACATGGTAATCTCAATGAAACCGTGTACATGTACCAACCTGCTGGCTTCCGCGATCCGCAATACCCTGATTATGTATGCTTGTTGAAGAAGTCTCTCTATGGTCTTAAACAAGCACCTCGTGCTTGGTACCAACGCTTCACTGATTTTGTTGCTACCTTGGGCTTTTCTCATAGTATATGTGATAACTCATTATTCACCTACCACAATGGCAATGACACGGCCTACATCCTTCTTTATGTAGATGATATCATTCTCACTGCATCCTCTGACACTCTACGCCAATCTATCATGTCTAAACTGAGTTCCGAATTTGCTATGAAAGATTTGGGTCCTCTTAGTTATTTTCTAGGTATCTCAGTTACCAGGCATTCCAGTGGTATGTTTCTCTCTCAACATAAATATGCTGAAGAAATCATTGAGAGAGCTTCCATGTCCTCCTGCAAACCGGTTTCAACTCCAGTGGATACAAAAGCAAAACTCAGTGGAACCTCTGGCAACCCATATCATGATCCATCTGAATATAGAAGTCTTGCTGGTGCTTTGCAATACCTTACTTTCACAAGACCTGATATTTCTTATGCCGTTCAGCAAGTATGTCTTTTCATGCATGATCCAAGAACACAACACATGAATGCCTTGAAGCGAATCATTCGATACATCAAAGGCACCATCACTCACGGTTTACATCTCTCTCCCTCCTCAGTTGACAAACTCACCACATATACTGATGCTGACTGGGGGGGATGTCCGGACACCCGCAGGTCCACGTCCGGTTATTGTGTTTATCTTGGAGATAATTTAGTTTCATGGTCTGCCAAACGTCAACCAACTCTTTCTCGTTCTAGTGCAGAGGCAGAGTATCGTGGTGTTGCTAACGTTGTCTCTGAATCCTGTTGGCTTCAAAATTTACTCTTAGAACTTCAGTGTCCTATTGCGAAAGCCACACTAGTATATTGTGACAATGTTAGTGCTGTCTACTTATCAGGAAATCCCATTCAACACCAACGCACTAAACACATTGAAATGGATATTCATTTTGTGCGTGAAAAGGTTGCTCGTGGCCAGATACGCGTTCTACATGTTCCTTCACGCTACCAAATAGCTGACATTTTCACAAAGGGCCTTCCGCTACAGCTATTCAGCGACTTCAGAGATAGTCTCAACATTCGTCCTCCTCCCGTTTCGACTACGGGGGTGTATTAGAATATAAAATATTCCTTGTCTATTATATTTTTAGTAATAGCTTTATGTGAATTAAATAGCATTGATTCTGTTATTATATTTTTAGTAATAGCTTTATGTGAATTAAATAGCATTGATTCTGTAGAATCAAATTGATTCAAAACTATTGTATATATACACACTTGAGACTATGAAATAAGCAAGCCAAATATTCTCTATTATTGTTATTCAATATTCTATCACAAAAATGATAACAAGATTGTAACCCATTTTAAATAGTGTATCACTCTATAAACTCGAGTACCCCACTCAACAGTTACAAGAAATGATAACACTCTTACACAAAGACACTTTTCTCTCAAGAAAGTGACTTTGTTTCACAATCTTTCTTCTCACACATTCTCTCTTCATGTGTGTCTTCTCCACTATTTTTCTTATATGTTTATAGTGAAGATTGTCACCAACTATAATAAATAAGTTCTTTTAAAAGTTGAAACAAAAACAACTTCCAATGCATTCATTCAAATAAGCTTCATCTAGTAAAATATAATATTTCACTTTGCATTTAAATCACTTAAGCCTTAGCGATAAAATTCAATTTTTACAATGCATTTTATCTTTTGGTTTTTGGAATTCTACAAATAAAAATATTAATATTAACATAATTTATATATGTTAATTGAAAATAACATGAAACTCTAACTTGTATTTTAAAAATATATAATAGATAACGATTAATAGATCACTTAATCCCAACACTACAAAAAACATGTTAAATTAAATACTTAATTCAGTTGCATGTTAATATTTCTAGAGAAATATTTTATTTAACAATTAGATTTTTTATTATATTAATCATCAAAATATGAAAGTATTGTTAAAGTATTTGAAATGTTTATTTTATACACCACAAATGTTCTTAACGAGAAACAATAATGTTTTAGTTGTGGAAAAATATTATTATGGGCAACAAACCCTTCCTCCATTTTATTTTACAAGATTTTGTTTTTTAATTTGCTAATACGAGGGCTAGGGGCCAGGGTAAAATTTGTTTTTTTTTTCACCGTAAAATATCAAAGTCCAAAGTCTAGAAGAATTAGGGTTCTTTTGAGCTAGCATTTTGTTATGTTTTTTGCCCGTTGCGTTTAGGCTCTTAATTGTGTGTTGTTTCGAAGAGAACAGAAGGATAATGAAAAGGAAGTCTGCTTAAGGAAGCAATGTTAATGACTATAATTTTCAACAATTTTACAAAGAGACAAACATAATGTCAATGTTCCAAAAATAAATAAGTATGATGCACCTTGCACACACAAAAGGAAAGAAAAGATTATGCACTTAATTTGGACCAACTATCACTGCCAATATTTTGTTTCTAATAAGTGTCAAATTTTAGTTATTTTTGAGATTAAATTGTTATCACTTATCTTTTGATTGTAATAATTTTCTTATAAACTACCTTTAAATCTAGTTGTATTATATATACTATATATTTACTAATGTTGTTTAAATATGAAAGATTCACCCATGATTTTGTAGGTTTTGATGATTGTTAGGTAGATCCAAAAATAAAGCCAAAAGGAAGGACAAAATGGTTATTTTATAAAGATTTCTGACACCCAATTCGCCTAGGCGAATTTCCTTACACTCTTTGGTTGTTTTCTATAAATAGCCATGCATTGTTGAAAGGAAAGACATCCAGCAAAATTAGAAAGCAGAGAATAAATGCAGAGGCTAAGGAAGAAAAAGGAGAAAAGGAAAAGTGGAGTCGAGGCGCTGCAATGTTTACCATGGATTACATCCTTCGTCATTTCTCTTGTTAGTCTTATGCTCTAAGTAATGATCGGTTAATTTTTCTTAAGGATTAGATGTAATCTTTGTACCTTTATGTATCCCTTTTGATATTATATATGTATGAATCTTTTCTATTAATTATTGGTGATTTCATTCTACTCGTAATGATTGATTCTATTTGGTCACTAGTGTCATGAAATTGGATTTTAAGCCAAACTAGAAAGTAATCTTAGAATTTGAATCGAATGATTTTACTCTTTATGTTATGTTGCTAGGAATAAAGCATAACATTTTGATTGCAAAAAACACATAAATATGATTATAATGCTAGAGTATTTACTGCATGTGAGGGATTGATATTGAGTAAATATTCTTAGGTACCAAGTGCGAGGGATCGATTTGGGATAACTTAATGTAAGTAACTCAGGTCCCTATGAAGATGAACTCTTTTTATAAATGTGTAACCTACAATGACAATTGGTATGCTTGCCAAAAGTCTAACAAATTCCTAGATCTTGAAAACCATATTTGAAAAGCACAGCCGAAACCATTTTACATGCTAACAATTTTGAAAGGAAGATCTAAAAATTGAAAAAGAAACCACTTCGTCATTTTAAGATAATAATAACAAATTACTCTATGTTGCTGCTTCATCTCAAAATTCTGGGTGTTTTGGTGCTAATAATCCCATAGATTAGTCATGCCATAATTTTATTACAATTCTAAATTCTAGATAGATGCTTTTAGTCTTTTTTAGTAATAGAGATTTCATATTGATGATTAGTGATATGATCAAATTAAAATATATAACCTAAGAGTCCTAACTTTACAAATTAGTTTTGTAGAGTTGACTTAATTCCTAATCCAAAATTCTATAATGATATAAAAGTTTATCCTATCAATTATTGTTGGACCTATTAGATTAGTCACTATCGGATCATTATCAAATCATCTGCAGATGTCTAGTTTTATAAACTTTACATTTGAGATTTTTAGTTTTCAATGTAAGGGGAGTGTCGAATATCTCACATTGACTAATAATATGATCAAAATAAAATATTTAAAAATTGTCGCAACTAAATCCTTATCAAGTTGGGGTTGAAGTGTAACTTGTAAAATGTGTGTAGTGACTAAATGAATTGAGATTTGAAGAATTTTTGTACTTTATGACTATTTTCTAACAATTTGTTTTCCTTTGAACTTTTTTTTTTGGTTCCATGTTAGTCATTCTAGCTTAGAATTTGTTTTCTAATATGTGATTTGGGATATGTACCTCAATCAACACAAAAACTATCCATCACCACACTATCACAAGACATGCGAAGACAATATTTCAAACTAAAGACTCTTGTCCATAATCACCCTAGCTAGACTAGAAAGCATCACTAAAATTCTATTAACAAGAAGAGTCAATCTTCTCCCTATTTAAAAAATTGCTTCCTATCATACCCATTATAAAGCGTTCAAACATGAAAACAAAGATCATAAAATAACCATTGGTAGAAAACAATGTAATTGAAATAAATCTCTATTGGGATCCATATCTACCAACATTTATAAATAAGTAGAGCTAATTATTCTCCCTCTAAGTACACTATTCTCTCCCTATACTAGGGTTGGAAATAACTCTCAACTCAATTTATTAATATTTAATTCATTTCAAATCTTGACATTAATATTTTTTTTATTTGAATTTGATTTGATTTAAGCTCACAAATAATTTGATTTAGCTCGTTAGTTCAAATTATGTGAAATAAGAATATTTTTTTATAAGTCCTAAACATTTTAAATTTTAAATTTATTTGTAAATTTTAGATAAAATAATTTTATATTTTTATAAGAAAACAAAACTAAACTTATTTTATTGGCTTTGTAAAGCTACAAGATATGATAAAAAAACAACTACATCCAAAATATACATAAATAAAATTATCCCATCTTACACATAAAATAATAAAAAATTCAATCAATTATATATATATATATATATATATATATATATATAATAAAAAATTCAATCAATTATATATATATATCTCCGATTCATGAATCAAATAAATCAAATTATATATAACTCAAGTTTAATTTATTTTATTGATGAATCAAATTTAATAAGTTAATTATCAAACTAAATTTAAAATTATTTTTGAATTTATTCGGTTGATTATCAACCCTGCTCCCTATTCTCCCCCAAACAGTATTTTCTTACCAGAATCCTCTCTCCAACCATCATATATTGAAGTATCCTACCATGAATCAGTTGATCAATCATGGGTCACTACAATACAATACTCTCTTTTTATTTTCGACATCTTACGGAATATCACGAATTATGTAACAATCCTTCTTTTTAAATTGACAAACAATTTTTTTTAAAGATATTATCGCTGAGATTCCAGACGCTTTTTGGCTTAATTAATTTAACAGTATAGTACCAATGAGTTTAACCATAATAATAATTAACACCATTAAGTTAACAGAAATAATTGATCATAGTTACCAGATGTCAGACTATGACTAATGCTGGTGCCATTTTTCCATCCCACGTCAAAATCAGCGAGGCACGAGTGTCTTAAGAGCCAAATATTGTGCTTGTGCGCACTATTCACAAATTTACATGTTCTCATTTTTATTCCCCAGTAAGGTAATTTCCCCCTCATATAAATAACATTCAATGAAAATTTCCTGAGTCTGACTCTGAGATCATCATCCTCACTTCCGGATCAGCGGAATCAATAAACTATAATTTCTTTACCACTTAAAATTTGCAATCTTGGATTTCAGAAAACTCTACGGGGCCAATCATAAACCCTAGATTCATAGAGGGGGGATTTTGTTTTTTCAGTGTAATATAACCGTATTTCAGTTGATTTTTCTGTTATTTGGGGATCTGGAATACCCAGAAAGAGAAATCAACTTTGTTTTGTTGTTAATTTGTTGAGTTTGGAGTGAGAGAGGGATTGGTGAGAGTGCATTGGGAATTGGTGTGATCTGGGGGTGGAGGGAGAGAAAGAGAAGGGGGTGAGGAATGAGAGGAGGGGCATAAATGTCTGCTCCATTGGGTATTGGAATTCGTTCTGGAAGTTATGGGTCTTTGGATAAACAGGTACAGAACGGGATTGCACGCAAGGCTTCGAAGATGCTCAAGGAGAAGGAGAAGGAGAGGCTGTTCCTTTGGATCTGCAAGTTCGCCGGCCGCAAGAAGGTCGGAATGCTCTTCCTTTGCCTCATCTCCGCCGCGGTTTTCGTCTGGGTTTTGTATGTTGGAAAAGGTTCCTCACTTTCTTCCTTTTCCTTAAAAGGTTCCTCACTTTCTTCCTTTTCCTTTCTTTCTTCTTCGATTTGTTTATATATATATATATATATAGTTACTGTGCTAAATTGTAATTATGTGATTGCATTAAGTATCATATTGTAATTTGAGCACCAACCCGAGTTGGGTCTAGCGGAAGGGACTAGTTTCCGTAATGTGGCGAATCAAGGTTTGAATAATGCTGGTTAGAAGAGGTGTCTAGTGTTTGATAGTGTCTCAAACAGGATTGCGTCTGAAGGGAGGATAACTAGGAGGGATTACAATAATGTGTGGTGAACCACGGTTCAAATACATATTTGAAGAGGTGTCTAGTGTCTGATAGTGTATTGAACAGAATTGCCTCCAAAGGGAGGATACCCGGTAGGGTGGATTTGGGATTACAATTTGAGCTTTCATATTTTTAGTTTTGATATGCCGTTGCTATCTTGTTCTTTTGATTGGCTCAACTGGGTATACTACAATGTGCTGTGAGTTGTGATTTGCATATGTTGTTTGATTTCTACCTTAATTAGAACATAGCACGGTGCTTGTGGTGTGGCTTGCTTTCAGGTGAAGATTCTCAGGACGGAAACACTGTGACAAACATTAATGTTAATGAAAGTGTGTCTACAAGTGATTCTACATTTGAGAACTCTATGACAAATGCAATGGGCTTAACTAAGAGATTGGTATTACTCCCTCCACCCACGGGTTATTTTTTGGGCTACCATCTTCCTCCAGGGCATCCGTGTAATAGCTTCACACTCCCTCCCCCGCCTGCTGATAAAAAGCGTACTGGGCCACGTCGTAAGTTTTAGTTTACTATTTTGCTAGATAAGATATCTTTCTTATACACTATTTGACTCTTAATAATTTGGAATAGTTTCCATCATCCATGCATATATCAATTAGTTTTTGGAAGTTGTGATATATGACTGTATGGACGACATGGGATATATTTTAGATCGCCTAATGTGTATGGTATTTCTACTTTCTACTGAATATTTAGGCTTGTGTTATGTTTTAGCATGCCCAGTGTGTTACCTTCCTGTGGAAGAAGCCATTGGACTGATGCCAGCATTGCCCTCACCTTCACCGGTCCTTGGGAATTTAACATATGTCTATGAAGAAAATTTAAGTAGAGATGGAGAATTTGGTGGTTCAGACTTTGGTGGGTATCCTACTTTGAAGCAGAGAAATGATTCTTTTGATATACGAGAGTCGATGACTGTGCACTGTGGGTATGTTTTGCTTTTTGTTGAATGTTTCCCTAATAAGTAACATCTATACCCACCAAGGAATGTTCTTTGTGGTTATAGTTGTCTGCGCTAGTAATTAAGCATTCTTGTAATTTCTTACTGACATGAATTCATTCTCCATCTTCAATAATGAATATACCAATCAGATTTGTTAGAGGAATTAAACCTGGCCGCAACACAGGATTTGACATTGATGGAGCTGACCTTTTTGAAATGGAGCAGTGTGATGGAGTGGTTGTTGCATCAGCCATATTTGGTCTGTATTATGTGATTTCTGCATTTATTTACTTGTTTATAAGCTTGCAATTGATAGTATATCAAATTTATTGTTCAGGAAACTTTGATGTGATAAATGAGCCAAACAATATAAGTGATTATTCAAGGAAGACTGTATGCTTCCTTATGTTTGTAGATGAACAAACAGAAAAATATCTGATTAGTTCTGGTAAATTGGGAATCAGCAAGAAGATTGGTTTATGGAGAACTATTGTTGCTCGTAATCTTCCTTACCCTGATGCAAGACGGACAGGAAAGGTCAGAGTTACATAATTCACCAGAACCATGGTGACTGAAATAGAAATTAGCATATGGGATGTTAGCCATTTTTGTTACTGAAACATTTTTTACTATGCGGTTCTTTATGATCTAAATGTTTGTGTAGAAAAGTAATACTTTTTGGCTGTGGTTTCATCTTTTTGTATTCTACCTGTCGGTTAATATTGCTGTACTGATTTGTCCTCAATACACAGAAAGGGGAGGGGAAAATTCTTAGATCAATAGACCTCCTAGTATTGGCTAGATCCTATGTATGAATTGAATAAAATTAAACTTTTGACTAGGTGCTGATGTGTTTTCATGTTCCTAAAGTAGTACTTTACATACCCTATAAATTTTACCACCTTTTCCACAGATTCCAAAGCTTTTGTTGCATAGATTGGTTCCGAATGCTCGCTATTCTATATGGCTTGATGGGAAGCTTGAGCTTGTTGTGGATCCATATCAAATTCTTGAAAGGTATATTCCGGTGTATCTCTTTGTTACTGCATATAATATTATACCCCTATACCTATTCATTCTATATGTGAATGTGATGTAAATATTCTCATTTCAGTCCCATGCTTAGTTTTATATGTAGTTTGGCATGTGGTTTACTGTTCTATCCACTTCTGTTTGAGATAGATACCATATGCCTGCTATTTTGCTTTAAGACTGCTTACATGTTTCAAACTAGATCCACCGTGGGACTAGATGAGGTGATAAGAGTTTGATGTTTGTTAGTATGCATCCCTTGCTTTAACTAGATTGTTATTCATGTAGTTTTGCTACGTGTAACAATTCCTCTGTAAGTCTATATGCTTATATTCTCTTCACAATCCAGTGCATGATTTGTCCTCCAAGATTGAAGGTGCAACTCACATATCTCCATATTATGTGCTTGCTGCTTCATTAATATCTTTCTCTGATTGTTATAGCTTAACATGAAAATTCTTTAAGTCCAAGTACGGAATTTCTTTTCTGCCCAAGGTGAAGGTGACATATTAATCTATCTAGACACAAAGGCCCATTCAGATTTTCTATAGATTATGTCCTTAGTGTAGTTACGAGTTTTCAAAGAAAACAAATGAATGGTCTTACCACAGAGCGTTCTGCCTTGAAATGGTTGCCAATACTCAAGCTGTAGATTTTCTTATTTTTCTACTATTGTATGTTGCGGAGTAGATTGCTAACCAATGATAAAATAGTCTTTTCAGAGCATAGCAGTGGAAAATGAGGATAACTTACTAATCAACTAGATTAAACTCTACTATAGTTCCACTTTCAATTAATCCCCGATAGACTGCTAGTTTAACTTTTAGGAACCTTAAAAAACAAGCCCTATAGTTTATTGCACTTGGGAGTTGGGACTCAATATTTTCAGCTGCATGGGCCCAGAAACACCTGATGCACCAATACAATCTCTCGTGCTTTTTTTGAATGAGAAAGAAGTAGGGAAACAAAAAAAAGGAGAATAAGAAGTCCTCTAAGAAATAAGAATAAACCAAAAGAAAAGAAACAATAGCTCTGCATAGCTCCTACATGTGACTCATTTTCCTTCCTCCCAAACTTCCCATCTGGTCTGCATGGCATGCCTGCTTGCAGATCCCAAAATACCATTTATGACAGCTTGGTGTAAAATTGTTTGTTTTGGGGGCTACTGAGGTATGGTAACATGAGACTAGAAGCCCGTGATTACTGGCTAGAAAATCAATGCATACTGTAGATAAGATTGGATCAGAAGTCTTGATCTTTGCCTCTGTTTTGTTGATATTAGGATAATTATTGTCTTGTGGTGTAGGTATTTCTTCAAATTGATCTCTCTGACATTAGAGCTCATTGAGGGCTGGCATAAGTGGAGTTTTCAGTTATGGAAAAGTTGAAAGTGAATTTTGTCTCTGAAGCATACAAGTAAGGGTATATCCACTCTCGACTAATTTAAAATACATTGTGATCATAACTCACTAAAATTCAATGGTGGATATACCCTTCTTTGAGCACTAAAAAATAAGCTTACTTGAGAGGAGCCTTATCCATCAATTATCTCCTTTATTGCCTTTCCTCTAGGAAATATTTTATAGGCTTGTAACATTAATATTACTTATATGCAAGTACTAGAATCTTGTCAAATGCTTACCTCAGCTTATAGGACTGTCATTTAGAGGTTGTGTAATTGAAATGTTAACAGCCTTGATGCTTTCATTTTTTATTTTGTTGATGTTTACTGCACAATATTGTTGGTTTTGCAATTGATTTTGTTTGATTCTTCTCTTCCCTTCACTCTGCTGAATTTACCTTCCATTTTGAGTGACTTTCCAAGGTGTAACAATTTGTTCATGGATGAACAAGATACTGATATATATTGTATTTTTTCTATGAAAATAAAGCTTTAGATTTTACTGGATTTGTATGTATGTTAATTTGGAGTGTGTACCAAATTGTAATTAATTTGGGGTCATATTTCATACATGATTTTTCTGACTTTTTACAAGCTATATTTTGCTTTATGTATCCATAATACATGTTTTGACACCTAAACTCCCTTCACACTTGTTTAGGTTTTTGTGGAGAAAGAATGCTACTTTTGCCATATCAAAACATTATAGACGCTTTGATGTATTCATTGAGGCTGAGGCAAATAAAGCTGCTGGAAAGTATGATAATGCCTCTATTGACTTTCAGATAGAGTTTTACAAGAAAGAGGGATTGACCCCATATACAGAGGCTAAGCTTCCTCTTATAAGTGGTAGGTAAAACTGCCTTCCTGTACTTATCTAGGATGAGTTGCACCTGTTTCATTGTTTTTTTAAAAACATTTTTCAAACGCTACAGATGTTCCTGAAGGATGTGTGATAGTACGAGAGCATGTTCCTATTAGCAACCTCTTTGCTTGTCTTTGGTTCAATGAAGTTGACCGATTTACTTCAAGGGACCAGATTAGTTTCTCAACCGTTAGGGACAAAATTTTGTCGAGGGTAGATTTTCATTTTAACATGTTCTTGGATTGTGAAAGACGCAACTTTGTAGTTCAGGTAACTATTTAGACATGTTTCTATATCTGACTAAAACTTTATATTGCATTGATTTCCAGAAGGTACAAGCTGATTCTGAACAGACAAAAACATTTAGTAATGCAATAAAGATGAGCACATGCATGTGCATGATTCTGAACAGTTAAACATTTAGTAATGCAATAAAGATGTGCACATGCATGTTTGCACTCTTTAGTAAGCAACTAATGTGATAACATTTTCCATATTGATGATTACCCATTTATATTTTCAGAGATAAACCCCTTTATTTCATTTCATTGTTTTTCTTTGTTTCTCTTAATTTTGTCACACTTAGATATGAACTTCCCCTTATTTCACTATTTTAAGTACTTCACTATTTCCATTCCATCATTAGTTTTATGATACAAGCATTTCCTTTAAGTTCACAAAATTTAATTGTGTTATGATAAGTGTACTACAACGACCTTGGTTGAGGTTTTTGATGAAAACCTTGTCTCAAGAAAAAAAAAAAGGTTATTGTTTCTGTATTCTGAATGTCATGTTTTTTATATTGCTAATGGAATTTCATGGTCACTTTTCTCTCATGTTTGGGTGCTTACAGAAATACCACAGGGATCTATTGTTGCGCCTGGCGCCACCAGCTTCACCCCCTCCCCCATCTCCTCCTCCTCCATTGCCAGTGCTTGAAACATCACCTGAAAAGGGTGCAAACTCACCCATTAGAAGAGGCCCTGGAAGGCATGGAAAAGATCGACGAGCTGGTTCACGGCGCCACCGCAAAGTTGTTGCTGGAGGTAGAGAGATGGAACCAAGTTAACAATTTTGTTTGGGTGATTATATTATTAGTAGTTTTGTTTAAAATTCCACCTACAGAAATCATTCGTTGCAGAGCTGGAGGGAAAAAATGTGCAAGATGAGTGTTGTATTGTTTCCACATAGACGCTCTCATTCTTTTAACTATCCGCAATTGTCCATTTTTGTTAATTTTTTGCTGTATATATAGTAAAGTTTTCAATAATTATAGTGGTAACCCATTTTGCTATTCCGCTATCACTAAATTCCTCACAGAAAAAGTGTACTTCCTCTGTTATACTACTCTAAAGATATATTCAAGACTCGTTCATTCGTATTGATAGAAGTAACTTTTATACATTTTAATAGATTTTTTCACATATGTCTGTGTGCCTAATAAGTGTAGATGCCTCTCTTAGTCTCTTTGACTAAATTGATGGTTTATTAAGAATTTCTAAAATCATAATAGAGCTCGTTCACTTTACTCCATGAAGAATTTAAGAAATGAAAATAAAAGAAACAAGAATCCCATAATAAAATCACATTGTTTTAACAGACATGTCGACATTCATTAAGGATGAAAATAGTTGAATTTCAAAGAATAATGTTTTATTTTACAAATCTCATGGAGTAAAGTGAACGAGCCCTACTTTTAACATTCTTCTTCCTCATCCTTTTTACTCCATGCAGCCTACTATTCCCTCTCCTTTCTTTTCCTCTTCAACATCCTTTCTTACAAAATAAAAATTCTGATCGTAGATGAGATCACGTGAAAAACTATGTTCACTTGCACTTCTATTCTTAATATCAAACACAATAGCATAAAATAACAAAATTTAGTTGAATTCTTAATCTCAAGCATTGTTACATAAAATAATTAAACAACAAATTTGTCTTTTTTTTTTATCTTTGCATAAAAAATAAAATTTTTATTTAATATAAACTAATGTTTCACACTTGCTAGTTTCTTCCATATAATAATAAGTCATAATTTTTTAATTTAAATAATAAAAGAAAAATGTATCTTTTTTTTTCTCTCTTAATTGTTCTTCAGACTTCACAATTCATATATATATATATATATATATATATATATATATATATATATATATATATATATATATATATTTGTTTTCGAACATTTTCTCTGGCTGTATCCTGCAACCACTAACACTAATCAGTTAGACTCCACTCTATCCAGAAATGAGAAAAGTGAAAACACGACGTCGTTAACGAAAACGAACCCTATTTATTATCGGCATTGGAATTTGGAAACTGGAACCCCCAATCCAAGGGTACGAAGAAGGATGACAGCGCTGGTGAGAAGAGCAGTGATGAAGCTCAGTCTCCAATTCCAAACCCCTTCTTCTCTGTCTCTCTCTCCTTCTTCCCTCTCCATTTCCAAAACACCAACACCACCCTCTCTCTTCTCTTTCCGCCACCCTCTTTCCCATTCAACCCACGCTTCCAAAACCACCACCAGCCCTCCTCCTTCCTTCGAATTCCAGCTATTCATCCCTCCAGGGATTGAACCCGACGAGGTCAATGACTCCACGGTCCTTCCCGGCTCCAACATCGCCGTCGGACCCTACGCCGGCGATTCCCACATCAAGGACGTCCAGTTCGTAAAGAGCAGCGCCCGCGCCAGGGATTGCCCAAAAGACAACCGACCTGAATTCGCCGTTCTTGGTCGCTCCAACGTCGGAAAATCCTCCCTCATCAATTCCCTCGTCCGCAAGAAAGAGATTGCTCTCACTTCTAAGAAACCAGGTTAGTTAGTTACTTAGTTAGGTTAAGCTTCTTCTTTCTTTTTTTGTGCCTTTTTCTTTTCTATAAATTGATTTCGAACAACTTGCGTAATGTTGGAGATCCCGCGTCTTCGACTAGTGATGAGCATAAAATAGTGTAACAATTGCGTAATGTTGGAGATCCCAGTTTTGTAGGGTTGAGTTAGGCCTATAACCGACATTCTAAGATGTAACAATGTTGTTGTTGTTGTTGTTGCAGGGAAGACGCAGCTCATCAATCACTTCCTGGTCAACAAAAGCTGGTACCTTGTTGACTTGCCTGGTTACGGGTCAGTTTAGTCACTCGCTAATTCCCAATTAGCTCTGCTTCATGCCTTCATGTTTCTATGCTTCTAATGGATGGTTACTGTCATCATAATCTAATAAGTCTATATATCAAAAAGCTTTTAAATTTATAAAGTATTAAGTAGTAGTTATATACACAAATTAAAATGCTCTTGCTGCATGTGTTTGGGTGATCGTTTTGCTAAATTGGTTTAGGTTAATAGAGAGTTTAAAGAGAATGTTTTCAAGTTTTTATCTTATAAGTAGAATTGTGGTATGAAATTTTTAAATCGAAATAAGAGTTACATTTTTAACTTTTAGTCAAACGTGCTTTCAGTAGTAAAGTTTTAAGTGCATGCTTGGATTTACAATTTTCAAATCAAGTTGAAATCCTGGTTTATGTGATTTTAGGTACAAAATGAAATGTTTGTCCTACATTGAGGAATCGATTTTAGGTCCAAAATTCATTTTGACTTAAAGAAACTTTAAGTAGATTTTGCATTGGATTCAAAATTTTATAGTTTTACTACTAACTTGTTTTAATAATAAAAGTGTCCAAACATAAACCACTTTACTTCAAAATCAATGTTGCAAAATCAATTAGTATAAAACCAGCATGACATAATACAAACTACATGGAAATGTATTTTTTTATTAAATCTCAAAGTTATACAGATAGATCCATATTGGGAGAGGTCATCTGATTCCATATTTGATTAATAAAGCTGATTGATGCAGTCCATAGATACCCTCCTTGCTTTTTAAGTTTCTCTAGTTGTTTAATAGTAGTAGCAAATAATTTTTTTAAAACGCTTAATAGCAGTGTCGTATGTTTACTTGTATTTCCTAATTGTCCCGCTTCATCCATGTTTTCTTGAATGATTTTCTTCCATGTATTTCCACCTCCCTCTTGGTTGGAGAGGATTTAGGGTTTTTGATTGGTGGTGATGCTGTCAACTACTCATGATATACTTTTTTTTTATGCAGCTTTGCTAAAGCACCTGAAGCTGCTAAAACGGATTGGTCCTCATTCACAAAAGGGTACTTTTTGAACAAAAGTACTCTGGTCGCTGTCTTGCTGCTCATTGATGCAAGTGTTCCACCTCAAAAAATTGACTTGGATTGTGCAAATTGGCTTGGACGCAATAATGTATGATATTTTATATATAGTCCTAAAGTAACGTTGTCAAGGTACTGAAACAGGTCTAAATACTGTAAAAACTTTTGTGAATTGTAGATACCGATCACTTTTGTTTTCACAAAATGTGACAAAATGAAGGTGGCAAAGGGGAAACGGCCCGATGAGAACATAAGGGATTTTCAAGAGTTAATCAGACAAAACTACAAGCAACATCCCCCATGGATTATGACCAGCAGTGCCACTGGTATGGGCAGAGATGAGCTTCTCTTGCATATGTCTCAACTAAGAAACTACTGGGATCAGTAGGAGAAAATGCTCAAAATTAAGCAAGATGTGACTATCCATGAGAAAACAGGCCATGCAGGGTCAAAGTTGAACTTGTAAAAGATGCAACTATATGGAAGAGTCATGTGAAAGAGCTATGGGTTGGGTTGAGCCTTGAAATATTTCAGCTGGATCTTTGATCAGGATTCAGGATCTTTGTTCTTCTTGAACTGCAACAACATATACAACTTACTTGGGAATCAAGTTTGAGTTGTTTCTGGATAATGAATTTCCACATACTGACACTGAGTATTAGGGTTAATGGTCACGTTATATGCAAATGGGGATAAAACATCACAGGAAATGTTGTATGCTTTCAACTGGGATATAGTATCGTGCTGGCTTTATTTATCCGTAGTTGCCTGAATACATATTTTGGGGTACCATTGCTTTGGCAAGGGTAAGGCTGCGTACAATATCCCTCCCTCATACCTTCGCATAGCGAAGAGCCTCTGGGCAATGAGGTACGCTAGTTTATTGCTTTGGCATTTAAGATTTTCTGGAGCAAAACTAATCTTTTTGCAATATGTAAACATTGTAAATGCTTTGATGTATTTTTAGAGGCTCGAATAATAATGTTGCCAAGTGTGCGCATGTTTGAGAAACCGTCCGAATTGCTGTGGTGTTCATTCTGAAGCACCTTCAACGCATAAGGGGTTTCTTCCTTTTGCCAACGCAGTCGAACAAACATACTCTGTCATTATTCCACTAATAGGATTTCAGATTATGTTTTTTAAGAATGCATATATTTGTTGCAAGTCCCTTTCTCCCTATATTATTAACCTTTCAGTTTGTCCAGAGTTTGGTATTGTTGCTTGCGCAAGGATGTGTCCTTAAGTGTCACTTCTTTTTCTACTGCAATTTGCTCATACTCCGTTTAAACACTTGGTTTTTGTCATGGGAAATGGTTGTTCCACATTATATGTATGTTGGGTGTCGAGAACAATAAATTTCGACCACATAAGAATATATTTATAGGAGGCATAGTTTTTAGTTCACACATTTTGAACTTTTTTTTTTTTACATTATACTCTGGATCAGTGCATAAACGTGTACAAGTTAAAACATGCACCAGACTAGAGTAAACTGTAATAAAACATACACAACATTCTTTTTGACCAAGAAGGATTCTTAATGCTACTCAGTACACGATACTTACAGATGATTTCAAACCTGCATTATTCCCTTTTGCATTTTATTTTCTTTTTTGTTTTTAGGAGATCAAATATTAAATCCATTTTAGTCCAGCTAAGGTGAAGAATAATAGAACATTGATTCAGTTGCTGGTTTGTACACATATTGGACTAGGCTGTAACACTATTTGGCACTCCTCGTCCTGTTGCCCCACGTTCAGAACTTGGTATAAGCAGTTCATATGGTAAAACGTTAACGCCACATCTGTTTCTAAGTTTTGGATCGGCATTTCTTCTCTTGATCTCCATCTCAATACTTTTCATCTCCATTGAAAATTGATTGAATGCATCAATGATCTCAGGCTCTCCCGACCAAGAGGACAAATCCTTTGTTTGTCCTATATATTCCTCGTCAGGCGAGTGTGCAGAACCAATGTTGATCACAGCCATGAACCTTGATGCCTGGAATAAACTTGGCAGTGATGATAAGAAGTATCTCTGTGGATCCATGACAAAATCTGAGTACTCAGGATCCTCTTCCTTGGGAATTAGTTTTCGCATTAGTGGTGGACGGATTGGAACGTACCCACCATATGGGTATTGACCAAAGTTCAAGACAGCATGTTGTGCTGATACAAGCCAAATAACAGTGGTAAGCATGGAGGTGAGATCCTCAGGGATGTCAAGTTTAGGCCACCAACTAGCATTTTTATGATCAGGGTGTCCGAGATTGATGAATTCTCTGTACCAAGATTGGAGTTCGTTGTCAGAAGAAACGGCATTGGAATTTTTATAGTAATGGTTGACATAGGTCCTGACCAACTTCTTTATGCTGGACCATATGAGGAGTCCATCAGCTGCATAAGGGTAGTCTTCAATAAGTAGTCTAATGCCGTGAGGTTGGGTTGCATCTGGAACTGCTAAACCTCTATAGAAGAAAATAAATTATTAGATCTCATCATCAATGCCTAGGTACCTAGCAAAGGATAATGTTAAGGATAAAACTTACATATAGTTGAATAGATGTTATTTGTATCGTTCCCCAATCGAAATTATGCAGATGATTGGGGTAAAACTTTGAAGAATAATACATAACATCTATAGAATTGTATCTAGGTTTTGTCCCAATGATAAATAGAGATAGCTGCTTAAAAGTTGTAAAAGTTGGTCCATTATTACACAATCTTATTTATATGCAATATATCGAAACAAATGCATCAAGTACTCCTTTTCATCAATATAAAACTAGGAAAATATTACATAATCGTACATAAAATGATATTCGAATTCAAGATTTCAAGAATAATTTTTATGGGGAATGCATAAATTTTTTTATTGACAAATGCTAGTTGTTAGTTTTGTTAATAGTGAAAACAATCTTATTTACCTTCTTATGAGATCCGCAGGAAAACCTTCCATGTCAAACCGCCACCAATCTTTATAGGCAGCTGAGCTAAATTGCATACAGTATCTCCCTGGAGTGTGGTCTGTCTCAATGGTACCTTCAGCATTGATGAGTGTCTGACGTGCTATTGCATTTGTCTTGAGTGTGTATCGCATATGGGGATGCAGAAGCTTGAATATAGGATGCATCACACTCAATTGCCGATGAGTTGCAATTATCAACGGTTCCATGCAAGCATGTATACGTAACCTGTTCAATTATAAAGAGGTCAATGCCATCATGTTCATTACTAACGAGTTATAAGATTGATTCAGTGGTTAAAGGAAGGAGGGGAAAGGAAAGATCATGCAATTGAATCATCCCACTAACAAAAACTAACAAACTAAAACAACTAATATTTGTCGATAAAAAAAATCATATTCATTACTATTATGTTTTCTAATCTCTCCTGTGTAACTTGTTCTTAATTATTATGAAAGATATCTGATACATGTACAAGTTTGTTGTTTTCTTTTGTTACATTCCATCATTGTTAGGTTTATGCGGATGAACACCTGCCCTGAACCTAACTGCTGAGTGTTAGACTTCTTGGTTCTTGCCAAAAAGATTCACTTATAGCTCTAGTATCAACTATGTAATCCCCACATTGCATAATATGATAATTATCATGATTTCTTTGCTCAATGAAGCCAATGATCATTGTTATGAATATGGAGCAATGACATCATTTATTTCCTAAAATAGATGTACAGGTAAGGATTTTGTTTTTCAAAAATACTATTTTTAATAAGAAACAAAATAGACAAAATTTAGTTGCACTTCTTTAATTTAGGACTTTTTGATACTATTTTCTTATCAAAATTGGAACTCTCTCGGTATTCAATGTTGACTATTGACTTTTATTGTGAGTTACTAAGGTGGAATTTCAATTTTAATGAGAAAGTAAAGTGAAAAACACGTAAGAAATTGTATTTAAGTATTGTCCAAATAAAATTTTATACCAGTGGTGCACAAGTGTATGAACACCAGCATCATTGGAGCAAACATGTGCTTTGCCAAGTTGCCAGAGCCATTTAGAGGTGGCATCTTTGGGAGGAGTGAGAACTTGCTTGGATGAAGTATTTGGATTCCCAGTTGGAAGAGCAAGCTGGATAGCAATAGGCTTAAGAGTTCCCATTTTGGTGAGGAACAAAATTGTGGTCGTTGCATAAGCTTTTCTCTCTTCAAGAGCATTAATGCGATCAAGGAATGGAAGGTAAACATCGTGATAGTCCAGCATGAACAACTTATTCTCTTCCAATGCCTAAATTTTAAAAGCAGGGAACATTTTATGATTTGTTATTAGACTTATTTCCATGGAACTTAGCCTTTGGTAAGAGGACAATTTTTATTTTTTTTTTGTACCTGTTGAATTGACATCCCTTCAATATGGCCTATAATGTGTTCTTCTTTCAAAGCTGATTCTACTGAACCATATTTAGAGGGATCCAATTTGCTCGCGGGAGGGAAAACCTATTGGAAAAGTGACAACATGAAATAACATTTAATAAATTTTAATTAATAATAAAAAAAAGTATTAAAAAAAGTGTAGTGATCGTGTCAGTAACATTTCTCTTGTTGTAATTATTACCTTTAGCCTTTCAATACCTAGAGGGAACGCAGCAAGCACTTGACGCCCAAATTCATCATCCAGTAAGAAATGTGATTTTTCCCCTGAAAATCATTCCACTTCACTTGAATAATTTCTGTCTAAAATGAAACCACATTCACACAAATATTAACTTGGACATGAAGAAAATTCATTTGATAATAGTAAATGGGAGTCTTTAGTTTCACTAACTTGAAAATGTTTTTGGAGGATCGAATTTAAAAAATTCCTGTACGGCACCTCCCAAGTTGAACATAATAGATTGCCCTGATTCTTTAATAAAGTAATCAATGTTGAAAACTCCTTCATTGCCCATGATTTTATCTACTAACGCAGGCATAATATTCTTAAGCATTGCCATCAATTTTCCTTGATCAATGACTTCTTGCTTTATGTCCCCCAGTTCTTCATCTCTAGGAACGTATATTAACTCTGATTCATCACTCGGTCGTGACTCCATTTTCGTATCTGTCCATGTTTGTATGTAAAATGAAAGAACGTCAAAATATAACATGCATGTCCATTTCTCTTCCCTCACTTGTTAGTTTTGTCCATGCTATGTGCCTTATTTATTTTTCAGTTTTAATATCAACAATGCTTATTAATATTCCAAGTTTACTGGCTCCAACCACTTAAACAAAATCATATAATCTGCGAATCTTACATTTAGGAAGGTGATAAATTTACGATGTGATTGAAAGTGTTAGGGTAAAGTTGATATGTAAGGAGTTAAGACTTAAGACTAACTTTGGATCCTTCGTTTAGTAGAGATAAAGATAAAGATTTTATCATTTTTATAAAAGTAAATAATAATTTAATTAGAATATGGTGATAGTGTGAAGTTTTTTACACGGATAAAATTGTTATGTGATAATTATTTTATGTTATATATTTTAAAAAATTATTCCACTGAATATGTGTTATAATCAAACTCAGTAAGTAAATACTAGTATTACACATCACTCCAAAAAAGGAAAAGAAAAGACAAAAACTTGAAGATCTCTAGTTTTGCTATGTTTGGATTTTCAATGGGAGTATTCTAAAAGTCAGTTTGAAACAATGTTTACTTACCCACAAAAGTATGTTTAATAGTAAAATTTTGCATGAAAACCAAGTTTTGGAGAATCAAGACTTATGATACTTTTACAAACTCAGTTTACAAACTTAAATTAAATTCAAACTTTAATCCAAACATGCAATTCATCTTACACTTCATCTGTTAAAATATTCCATCCATATAAGCTCATTTAGGCAAATAAAATAACTTTGAATCTGACTCTGTTGATAAGTGCTTTGATAATAATGGTCAATCAATGTTCAATAAGATGTATTAAATATTCTTCAATCATAGAGTATATGTGTGTGTGTGAATGGACATTTTGGATTCTATTGGTGCAGAAGATGATGCTACACAACTAAATAATTTGGAATAATTTTTTAGTGAGTGTGCATGGCCAACATAATGCAACAAATTAAAGCTAAAAAATGTCATGCATGCTATGATGAGTGAAACTGACCAACGGTAGATGGTGGTCGTCCAGTGCGGCAACGTGTGGGGTAAGGGTTGTGTTGACCACCCAGTGTTGGCCTTGCAAACCTATCTCCTTTGTCTGAATCACCCAAATCATTGTATACATCATAGTCATAGATTCTATCAGAAGATACCCTAAGTCCCCATCCATCACCCCTTAGCTGTTTCAGTTCCTTTTCTCTTAGTTCTTTCACCCCAATTGGTGTTTCACAGGGTAGATACACCTGTTGTGTACAGATACATCAAATTTTATTTTTTTTAATAACCACCATAATTAAGATTTTGCTAGTTATGAAACTAGTCTTTAGAGACTTAATCACACTTATAATATAATTAAGGTTGGCGTTTCGAGTGGAGGATACGAAACGGTGTCGGTGCTGAAATCAGTTGCGTCTGATTGTTAGGTTGCTCGTCCTTGAATATATTTCTGCCTTTTTTATTCAATACAAAAGGAATTATTTATAGTCAATGATTGCACTACATGATAACTACTACTATCCACTATATGATAACTACTTCTATCCACTACATTAACTACTTCTAGAATGATAACTATTCTTATGACAGGTTTTCATGGCAGATCATCTTTTTTCTAACACTGATCCTGATGAGTTGAAGAGTGTCAGGGAAGATATCAAGGAGCTTCTCAACTCCAAGTTCGGCCATCCTATTCTCGTAATGTTCGCTTCTTTTTTATTTGTTTATTGTTTTTCATTTTAAAGATCATTGTGCTGCTATGTTGCATTTGATTTTAATGTAAACAAAATTAAATTAACATAAAACAAGTGAACTTTCATTTGATTTCGTGGAGATTAAAATGAAACATGTTGGCAAATTTGGCAATTGAGAAACAATATTGTTTTCAGATGATATTAAGGAGGTTTCGTGGCAGTGGTTCCTATACAAGAAAGGAATTAAGCCTGGTCTCTTCTTCTCATGGTGTGTTAATCCCATGGGTTGTCTTGTATAGTCTTTGCAGCAAGGGCGGTATAATGATTTAACTATAGGCAAATTATATTACTGAATGGTGATTATTTTTGTGTTCATAAAAACAATTTTCATTTCTAAATCTTAAAACAAAAATCACCATATGAAAATAATATTTTTTGTGCGTGAATATTAACAGTTCCTTGATTCTTGCCGGTGACCGAAATGGGTTTCATAACATTGAAACTAACTGTTTTACATCATGGTTGTAGAAAGAGAGAACTTAAGCACGTTTAATTTAACAATTTAGTTGACATGTGAAATGCATGTGAGAGAGAGCATCTTTAACATGGTTTACAATTTTTATATAGATCGTATAATGTTACATTAATTTTTTTATCCAAATTATGAAACAATCTATATTATTAATAATATAATTTTAAAATATTTATGAAAGAAATCTCGCAATATCTTATATTTTATTAATTGCACATGAATCTCATTTTGTTTATTTTACTTTTCTTTCAAGTGAGGCTTATTTCACTTTAAATAAGAAAGAGATCCTTTGTCACAACTAGTTACTTTACTAAGATTTAATTAACCTTTTCTTACCTAAAATATAATTTTTAGATTACCTAATATTCTTTTTTTTAATTAAATACTTGAAAAAAACTAATTTAATTTTACTATCCGCCATTAATTTCCTTCTGTTAAAGAGATGATGTGACAAACGGAATGTTACACTATTATGTCTTGTCACAAACATTTCATTGTTACATCATCACCTTAAATGTTGTAGTAATGTCGTATCGGTGATTGGACGTGATGATGTGACATATCATCTTTTACATCATCATTGAACTTAAGAGAATTAACGGTAAATAGTAAAATGAAACCAAAATTTTTTTCAAGTAAATATTTGACAAAAAAAATGAATTTTTAGATAATAATATAAAAACGATCTTTTTTTTCAGGTATGAAAAACTTATGCCAATTTGAAAAACAATTTTTTAGTTAACAAATAATAAGGAGGAATTTTATCAAAATAAATAATTTAATTTCAGGTAAAATGATAAATGATAAAATTTTATCATTTTATTAAAAATGAAAATAGTAATCATAAATTTAAGTTATGTTAAAAACAAATCTTAAGTTAATAAGAAAAAATCATTTCTCAAACACTTTTATTTGATCAAATATTTGTAAACTTATAAAAAAATTTAAGAATTAATTAAAATAACTTGATGAACATATATGTAATTTACTTTTATATAGACTTAAAGAAATTTTATCCTATTTTTTTAAGATAATTCCTCATTCAAAATAAGAAATACATTAAATTAATAAAATATTTCTTATTGATAGGAATAAAAAAATACTATTTGAAATTTATAATAACTCACGTATCAATTTATCATGTTTAATCAATTGAACTAGATTAATAAGATAGTATTAAAGGTGAAATTAAAAAGTTAAGATGCACACAATTAATATTTGAACTAAGTTAAAAGAAAACCCAACAAGATCAAATGGCGAGATATATATTTTAAGTCTAAAGAATAATGAATGAAGAGTGAGGGAAGACATGACATGTTATATGTGTACATTGATCATAGAATGTAAAACACCAATTATATATTGTTTAAATAAGTTTTTCATACTTGAAAAATATGTCATTTTTATATTATTAGCTATTTTTTTGTCAAATACACACCTAAAATATTTTTTTTTTCATTTTATTATATGTCGTTAGTCGTCTTCTATTAAGTGATAACATCAATCACAGTTGACACGTCAGTATCATGTCATTGGAAGTGATGACATAACAACGAGGTATCTATGACAAGACGTGATAACTTGATATTATATTTATCATGTCATCGCTTAACGAAAAACAACTAACGACAAATAATAAAATAAATATGACTTCTCTTTTTCAAATACTTGATTAAAAAAAATAGCTAGTAATATAAAAATAACTTATATTTTAAGTATAAAAAACTTAATTAAACCCTTTAATAATAATATTGGGTTATATTGAGTTCAAGGTTGCTGTTACATAAATGCAATTTAAAACCTAGTGTTTTTTTAAAGGTCAATTTGAAACTTAGTTGAGTCAGCTGACAACCAAATACAGCGTATCCTTCAATTGGGTGGTAAGTAGCTAGGTATATTTTGGAGTAGAAGTCATGTCGAGTAAAGGTTTTTGTTTTTTCAAGAAATCTTTATTAATGAGGCATACAGGGGAGCATAGAATAAAACAATTGTTGGGTTTAAAGTTGGTGTTGAAAATTTGAACACGTTAGAGATTTTTAAAGAGTATAGTATCAACATTTAAAAAAATGTAAATTAGTGTTGTTATTTAAACTTTAGTTTTAGATTATTTTAAATTTTTAATAGTTTTTACCTTATATATAAATATAATATATCACAAATTTTTAAAACGATTAAAAAATAATACGTGTTTATAACGATACAAAACAACAAATATTTTCTTAGAAAACAAAACAAGAAATAATTAGCCAGCTTAACCTAATCCTATTATATATTTCTTTTTTATCAAATCCTATTATATTTTTACTTTAGCAAAAGAATTTAATTTATCATATAATCAACTGGATTTATTTAAAAATTAATTTCCTGTAAAATAATCAATCAACTTGAATAGAGTAAATCCAAAGTTGATGCATATAAATTTTAATTTGATCTACTAGTTCGTACCAAATCTCACACTAGTTTTTTTTTAATCAGGAAAAAGATATCTATTAAAATGTATAGGGCACATAGGGTACCCCAAACCTATTTACAAGAGATGATCATCACATCCAAACCTCACACTAGTTAATTTTGCTAAAATTCAGTTGAGTCAACAAACCATGCATGTATATTAATTACCTTGTTAACGAAGAAAATTCTCTTCTCTGGGTCAAGCTTGTTTGGTTGAACCCAAGATTTGCAAGCAAAATGAACATTTTGTGCCATGGTTATGCTTTCCAAGAAGAACTCATTGTCAAAGCCGTTAACCACGGTAACAGCACCAGGGATCCCAAAATCAGAGTCCACAATGAATTCAACTTTATAGGTGCTGATTCTTCCCTTCTCATCAACTTTATGGTCTTCGGATAACTCCAAAACGGTTTTCTTGCTCAACTTTGCTTCCATTCTCCCTTTTATTTTAATGTTACAGCATAACAAGTTGGACATTAAAAATTAAGCCGACACTATATATATCAAATAGTTGTAGTAGTTAGAGACAATCATATTTAAAACAATCCCCAATAATTGAAAACAATCATATTTAAAATGAGTGTAACTATTATGGACAATCAAAATTTTCATCTAAATATTCAACATAATTACATATGGATGACTTAAAATTGAATAAATCAACCCCCAATTGATCCACACATATTTAATGATAAAAAATTTTCTTGTTTTTTTCTCCCGGAGAGAAGAAATATTTTAAAAGCTAAATTACTTGTATACCTTTATAGTTTTTTTATTTCAAAATATAAGTTAAGATAGTTTAGTCCATACACTTAGAATGTTTTAAATCTCCTCTTTCCAACAAAACTCTCAAAAAATTGGAAAATAGTAAAAAAATAGATGAAAAAAAAAACTACTCCCCCTCTTCTCTTCTTTAAGAAATTGAACCAAAGAATAAAACTTCATAAAAAATCATACTCTTTCATTTAATTTCCTCCCATCTAACAATATGTTAGATCAAACATAACCCTACTAAGCAAAACTCCAATTTTACTTTGCAGTGAAGATTTTCATGGGTTGAATAGGGTAGATAGACAAAAAAAAAATAAAAAATTAAAAAGAATGAATTGAAGAGATCACGTACTGGGATCAAGCTGTGTGCTAACAAGTTGAAGAACAACACCTTTGGTCTGGTTTTGAGGCCAGAAAATGGTTAGAAGGTTATTCACTATCTCATTTGCAAACACCTTGTTATTATCTTTACTATTCCTCACAGCCACCAGAGCCAAGAGCTTCACGGTAGTGGACTCCTCAGAGATGGCCTCATGACCCTCATTGAGAGCTACCATCATGGTTGGTGAAGAACTTTGCTTCCCCTTCTTCTTCACTCTAAGTTTCATCTTATTACCACCACCACTAAGTGATGAAGAGCACACTAACCCAAACCTACCATGTTCCTTGATGGAATGCCCGAGACCAAGGAATTGGCAATTCAAATGAATTTTGTTGTTGTGCAACATGCCATAATTGCCGGAACTCGTGACCATGAGAGTATTAACCCTTGTCTCAGTCATCTCAGTACAATACCTTCCTTGAGGACCTTTATATAAGATAACAAAAAAATGATCCTGTTACACTCAATTCAGGAAAGTGATAACTTGAATAAGCGAGTGTTAATTGGGGGTATAGTATTTATAGTCAAAGTTTGTGCCCGGCCATGTATATTAGGAATAGGTTAAGAGATCTTTTTATCTAATAATTTAATTAATTATGTTTAATTTATCAATTAATTATATTATCATTTTAAAACTATTGTTTTTTCTTTATACTCATTTAATTATTTCTCTTGGAAAAAAAAATAACCAAGTAAAGATACATAAAACAAAACAAAAATAATTAATACATTTATAACTTTAAAAAATCTTATAAGAAAAAGACAAACAAATTTTAGAAAAAAAAATCTTACAATTAAAAAAATAATTAAGAAAAAATATTTATCATAAAAGAATCATCAAAGAAAACAAAAGATATCGTAAATAATAATTTAATTTTACTCATTTCAATAACAATTTTTTTACTTTAAATTTTTAACGAACAAATATTATTTTTGCGTTACGAATATTAAGCACAATCAGGCCTCACGCGGATGCCAAGGTCATAATTAATAATTTTCTAGTATAGTAATGCGTAGTAAATATTTTCTAGTTCGTGTCACACTTACGTCAAGATCGTATTGTCTACGAAAAATATGGCGTGTGAATTTCAATTTTGTTTACTTTTTTCTCAAATTCCAAATGCTTAAATATTTAAGTTTATTTTTTATTTTCTCTTTTTACATTATTTTTTTTTCTTAATCTCAATTATTTCATCTTAGATTAACAAAGAGTACATTATATTTTGAACTGTTTATTTACATATCGTTAGAATTTTAATATTTCTTTTAGCATTTCTTAATAAGTTTAAAATTATTTTATATTATTATCTAATTATATATTATTATTTAAATTATTTTATGATAATTATTTTAAAAGTTAAAAAATTTATGCTACATAATAAAAAATTATGATGGAGTGATTATATAAAATTATTTATATTATTAGTGTATAACATTTTTCTCTTGTTTCTATTCTTTATGTAAAAAGCTGAAAAATCCAAAGGTAAATCCTGGGACATTTTACTCAAAACCTTAGTATTTATAGGATTTAACAAATTTAATAATAATATGGTTCTGTCATTATACATTATTCTTGTCATAAAATATTTATAGAGTCACGACAAAAAAGTTTTTGTAATGATAATATATTTTATTCTTATCCTTCATTGTCAAAATATGGCCCAGTTAATAATGAAATATACAAGTCTCTTAAACATGTTTATCACGATTTGATTTTTAAATAAGCAGTTGAAAATTATCGTTTGAATTTATTTTAAATAGCGTTAATTTAACTTATAAGCTGAAAAAAGAAATAGGATGATGTTGCAAAGCACAGAAAGTTGTACACTGATATAAACAACACTGCACGTGGAGTAAAATAAAATTTAAAATTTTTAAAAGTACAAAAAACTTATTTTACCTTTATTTTTATTTTTTAAAAAGATAATTTGTTCCGCCGACTTGGATCCGTCATCACCTTGACATTTTTTATCTTTACCAAAAAAAGCTTGACATTTTTAAATTTTTTATTTACATAAAGTACTAAAAAAAAGCAAAAGATGTTGAACATTTTACACGTTGTGAACTGTTTCTGTCCTTTCAGGACGATTACTATCAATAATTAATGTCCTCACTCAACTGAATTATTGTCCCAACAAGTCTTTGAACAGTCCTAAGAAAATGAGAGAAAAAAGTTTATGCACTAATTTTTCATAATCATTCGACCAATAAATTAAAAATCATACAAATGATTTTGTGATTGTATTTAATGTTGTACAAAAATCGGTGTCAATTGAATTGATTCACTTAAAGTTTGCTTATTTTTAAAATTAGATAAAATTAATTATAAAATCGTTAAATGCAATTGAAATATGTTTAAGATCCAAAAAATCACAGTTGTTTAGTTAGATAAACGGTGAAAGATTGAAGTTATCACTTTTGTCCCAAAGTTTTAATTTAGATAACAATGAACAAAACAAGTATTTTTCCATGCTAGAATATCACCTTGAAATGTTTCTCAATATCAGTTCTTTAATTAGGTAAATGGTGAAAGATCAAAGTTATCAATTGGGTCCCAAAATTTCAAGTTGAGTCACAATGAATGAAACAAACCCAATTCTTTCAAACAAGTACCTCACCTTAGGAGGACACATTGCCTTTAAGAGGTTTCCAAAAGCATTCTATGGTTCCACAATGGAGTGTTGGTTGGTTGCTTTTCTTGGTCTCATACACTTTGAGAAGGCAACCAAATAACTCATATGCTAGCTAGTTATGCTCAATCTATTGATGATAGGATACATATTTTTTCATGTAGTTGCTTCTTTTCTTGGTGTTGCCTTTATGATTGGTGTAATCTCTATGGTGTTTTATCGCGATTTTTAATGGTTATCGGGGTTTTTTCCTATCATTTCACCAAAAAAAGATTAATCTTAATTAATTAGTTTCTTTATTAAAAAAGTATGAAAATTAATTTTTCCACTATAAAAGAAGTAGGTACATAAGCATCCTTATATTTAGCACTAATATATATTTTTTTTTGATATAGTTTTAATGTTTTGGGTGAAGCGGGATAATTCTCGACCAAGAGCTAATAATTAATATTCAAAATACAGAGATGTATTTAGGGGGGTGTATTGGATTAAGATTTCAAAGGATTTTAAAAAACTTTTTTATGATTAAAAAGTCTTGTGGTATTCAATCAAGACTTTTATAAAATATAAACAAATCTTGTGGTATTCAATTAAGACAATAAAGATTTTTTTTTCAGGGCAACAAAATCTGTTGGTATTCAATTGAGATTTCTTACCACTTTTAAAATGTCTTTTGGTATTCAAAAGTAAATAGATTTTGATGGATTCTTTTGTGGAATGGATTTTGAGAGACTTTTTAGTTAGAAATACACATAAAATACTCCTCCAACAATCTCATCCAAACCCTTGAGACTTTTCATAATCTTCCAAAGACTTTTTCTTCTCCTGCCGAACAAGACACAAACCACTACCAGGTTCATTCTCTTATAACTTTTCAATCAATTTTACCTATTTTTTTAATGGCAATCGATAGTCAATATTGTTCATACTATATGTATATTACGCAAATCAAAAGAAAAGGGTGTTGTATATGCTTCAAGATTTCGTATTCATATTGTTTTCAACGTCCAGGCAATGAATATGCATCAAAAGAATGGCAATTGATATGCATCAAGATTTCATATTGCTTTTTTTTTTAGTACTGTATATGCAAATCAAAATAAAAAACTCTTTTTTTTTCTGTTTCTTCAACTTGTTTTTTTACAACGTCCATTATTATTATTATTATTTTCTTGTGTTATTATTAAAATGTTAATTATTAATGTGTTATTATTTTTTTTTTGACAGCGTGTTATTATTATTATTATTGTGTTAATAATTTTTTAATTGTTATTGTGTTATTATTATTGTTATTTTGTTAATAGTTTTTTTAAAATGATTTTATGATATATGAGTATTATTTTTATGGAAAATGCTAACATGTGCCCTTAAGACACTTGTTAGTGTATTATGTATAGAAATTTTGTATTGAAAGTTGTGCAATTTACTTTTTTAAAAGTAAAAAATTGTTGTTTTTAAGACATAGTTATTATTGGAAGTATCCTTAACATGTGCCCTAAGTGCGCATGTTAGCATGACCCTTATTTTATTATTAGGTAGTTTTTTTATTGGTTTTTCTATTGAATTGTATATTATTCGGGATATAGTCACTATACTTTTGACAATTAGGAAACAATAACTATTTTTGTCAAATAACTAGTTTCTTATATATATATTAGCGATCAAATGGGGAATTCACAAGAAAATAACAAAGGAAAGAGTAGAGACAAAGATAATTATGTATCTTGGACTATGGAGGATACCAATGAGTTGTTGCACCTCTTGGTGGATGCTATGAATAGGGGATTGCGTGATGCCAATGGGTCACTTAGCAAACAAAATGTAGTACGAATAATACTTCCTCAACTCAATGCAAAAACTAAATTCCCTAAAACTTATAGTCATTATTTGAGTCGGATGAAGTGGTTTCGAAACCAGTATAACATGATGTCAACCCTTATGCGCAACAACTCTGGCTTTGGATGGGACCCAATTGGAAAAACTTTCACTGCTCATGAGGATGTATGGAAAGATTACTTAAAGGTGAGCTAAGTTCATAATCTTTTAAATATATTAATAGTTATAAATTAGTAAATTATAATATTTGTAGTATATTAACAATGATTTTTTTTTTAGTCCCACCCAAGTCACAGCAAACTTCGAGGAAAAAGTATGGTTGATTATGAGTATTTGAAGATCGTTGTTGGGGGTGGAGTTTCTAGCGGGAATAATTCTATATCAGTCGATCTAGATGATACTGATGCAACAACTTTTGAGCCAGAAAATAGAACTGTTGGGATAGAAGAATTTTCATATGATCCTAATAGTGATACATTCATAACACCAAATAACTATGAACCAGCATATCAGTATCGTTTTTATTTTCTTTATTCAAACATTATAATTTATTTATCATCTTTTTCATTCACTTTTGTAACTTCCGTTATTTTTTTGTTTAAAATGTATTAATCTTTCAAAATCTTAAAAATCCATAAAGTACTTTGAAATCTTAAAAATCTGTGTTAGAAATCCATTAAAATCTTGGGTTAAGAATCCTGATTGTAAAAAGTCTTTTAAAAAAAATCTTTTAAAATTCCACAAAATCAATACAATCCCACATAATCTTTTAAAATCTTCAAGATTGTTTTTGTCAAAATATTCTCTCAAAATCCCAATCCAATACACCCCCTTAAGCAGCTGAACTCTTTCTACTAATATTTTTTGATAAGCATGATATATAAAATGCTATATGCAACAAGAAGCATTATGTTGGGTTTTCTGGGCTCGAATTATGTTGGGCCCAAGTGAGCCATATTTTATGGGCTAGTACTGTTTGTTTGTTTAGTGGGCTGAGGCAGGCCCATATGTTGTGGAGGAGGAGCATGTAGCGAGCGCGGGTACCGGTGGTTCCCCTGCGTCGTGTTGTGTGAGATCAAACCCTAGTTTTTAGACACTGCAACAGTAGCAGCAGCAACCATGGCGAGTAGGAGGTGCCTGCGAGCGTTAACTCAAACGAGACCGTTTCTCTTCCGAAAAGCATCCTCTCTTCGCTCACTCGCCGTGCTTCCATTTCCCAACTCCAACGCTTCTCCACACGCTTTCACCGCACGCGCCTCTGTTTTTGCGCAATGCCCGCACCTCCGTTGTTTCTCTTCCGACAAAAAAGACGACCACAGCGACGAAGAAGATGATAGTGACGAGGATTACGATGAAGAAGAGGATTATGTTGACGATGATGACGTCACTGTGTCAAGAGGGAAAAAAGTATACACGGCGGAGGAGAAGGAAGCGGAAGCGGCGGCTATTGGGTACAGAGTGGTGGGTCCTCTTCAAAAGGAGGAAGATAGCGTTTTTAAGCCTTACGAGCCTGTTTTCGCTGTTGTTCAGGTTCCATTTTTCAAACTTTTGTTCCCTGATTCTGTGTATATCAGTGTTCAGTGTTTGTTTTATAGCTTGTTTGATTATTCTTTTTAAAAAATAGTTTTTGATTTTCTAAAATCGTAAAACTTCTTTTATTAAACAAAACTTGCTGGGTTTTTTTTTTTTAATAACCGCAAGTTTGCCTGTGTCCTCAAATCAACCATGTTTGATAAAACAAGATTCCTCTTAAAAAATAGTTCCAGTTCATCTCCATGTTAAAAGTAAGAAAATGACAACTTCTTTGGGTTATTTTTGGCTTTTTTTCTTTTTAAAGCACTTGTTTAGAAATGAATTTTCAAGACTTGATTGGTTTTGATTAAGAAATTAGTTAGTGAGTAGCATGAAACTGTTTTAGAAAACTGTTTTTATAACTAAAAAGTGGAAAGAGAAATCTGATTTCGATTTAAGTGATTGTTTGTGGTTTTATTGGTTCAGATTGGTTCGCACCAGTTTAAAGTAAGCAACAGAGACAGCATTTTCACTGAAAGATTGAAGTTTTGCGAAGTGAATGACAAGGTGAGTATCTCTTTTGCTAGAAGATCCTAACTCCTAGTATGTGTGTTAGTATGATTGGCTTCAGGTAGAGGGTTATTTTTAAAATGGTATTCTTTCTTGGGTGCTTACAGATCGTCTGTTGTTACAAACTTTAAATTAAAGAAGGAGAATGACTGAGGAAGATAAGGGCGTGAATTGTGTCATTATAATTTTACTGTGTGTGTTTACCCATGATATGTTTGGAATTGGGTATTTCTATTTCATTAAGGTCTTATTAGTTACTACTATATGTCAGACTTTTATCCCCTGCTCATCCATTTTCTTCTTGAGTCTTTTCTTGTTGGCTAATTGTTTTTATGATGGCATCTGTCTTAATTTTAAATTCCTTCGTGTTGTAAGATCTAGGCAATCTATTATATTTCCTATTATTGAAGTGTAATAGATTGGTTATGATGAATGAGATTATTGCTATTATGGGGGTGTTTGAGATGTTTCACATTAGGAAAGCATTCCTTAAAAAAGCAAAGGTTCCAGGAACAGATTGTCATTTTTATTTTTATGAAATGAAATGCGAGTTTGTTAAAAGTGGAAATTTGAATTTTAGTTCTTTTAGCATTGTATAAGAGACTATAACCTACTCCCTGTTTGTGATTGCTATTACTTTTTAAACACTGTTATTGCTTGACACGTGCTGTTATAAATTCTACGAAAAGTAGTTTCGAATTTTGTTTGGTAAAAATATGATAATATTTATTGTGAGAAATGTACTTTGTTGCCACCAAAAATAATAAGCCTGCTCAAGCTTTAGCTATTGCACTTTTAGCACTTTAGCTCAACAATTTGTTTTGGGCTACATCAATATTTAATGTTATAATGAGTATATTTCAAATAATATTTGGCATGAAACATATTAAAGTAGTAGAATACAGTTGAGATGAAAAAAGAAAGTTAAAAGAAATAATGGATTGTCTTTTCCCCCTACCAAAAAAAGTAAGGATAGTTGATCTGAACTTATCAGATTGTATGACGTTTCACTAATATGATTTTGGTGACATTTAACATTATTTGAAAACATTATTGTTGAAATACAGTTGTTGCTTATTCCCTACCCAATGGTAAATGGCTTGTGTTACTATTGTTACACAGTTGCTTCTTACCATTTTGATAGTTCTACAAACTAGTTTGTTTGCCTAGGTTTTGTAATTGCAGTATGTTTGTATAAGTGTCAGCAGTCTTATTAAATAATAATCTATGGCTTGTTTTCTTTGTACTAATTATTTGCTATTTTCTTTGTTATAGAATCTTCCATGCCAGTTAATTGAATATTCCATTGCATTTTTGCCCATTGCAGTTGATTTTGAACAAAGTACTATTGCTTGGCTCTGCTAGTCAGACAATTGTTGGCAGACCCATAGTACCAGATGCAGCTGTTCACGCTGTTGTTGAGGAGCATGTTAGTGTAGAACTCCCTGTTTAAATTATGCAGAATCAGCTTTTTTACAATATGTTTGGTTGAACTTAAAAAACATTTTTTAGAAAATGTTGCTGAAAGTATGCCCAAATCCAAATTCTAAAAACAAAGAATAGTCGCTTTCAGTGTTTTCCTATCATGTTCCAATTCAACATCTCAATGGTTCTGAATGCTACTGGTACCTCTCAACCTTTATTCCTCACTCTCTTTTGCCACTCATCATTTGCTCAAAGTTGACAAATTTTAAAACCATTTGTCATAATATCATTTTGGTCCATCCCATCCATTCACTTCATGGTAGCCGTGGAGGCAAAGGGGATATCTTGGCTCTAGGTGCTAGTTGAAGAGGATGTTGTTTTGGCAAGGAGAGATGGAGAAGATGAGTGGAAAATAGATGGAAGAAGAGTATATGCCTCATGGTGCATAGTCAAGTGACCCTTTAACTCTTTCATATGTTGAGCACATTGAGTTTTGGTACTAAACACTTGTCTAATGATGGAAAAGATAATGTCCAAAAATTCTTTCCTGGAAGTTTGAAAAAGATTCAGGCCAAACTCCTGGTGGAAAGGTTGCCTCAATTCATGGAGTTTTATTTTATTTTTTAAAATTTGTGAACATAATCTCATTGATGATGGAAGTGCAGAAAAATGGAAATGCAAAATTAGACAGCAATGGTGGATATGATAGCACAAAGAGGCAACGAGCTAGGCATAGTTTGAAGACAAAAGCAGAAAAGAGGAGTTTGAGGCAAGAGAAAAATAAGACAAACTTATAAAGGAAAAAAAATTAGCAACGTCCCTGTGAAATGTTTTGTAATTGGATTGAGTCTCAGAATCTGACCCTGGAAACGAAATAGTTAGCAAATATAATGCCTGCTCAAACATAATCTTCTTGTGATTTGTTTTTTAAAATGGTAGAATAACGGTGCTCGTAATGATTTCCTTTTATCAACATGGTCTGTGTGCTGCACTGCTGCCCCCTTTTCCTGCAGGCTCCCATTGCCTATTCCTCTGTTATCTGCATCCATGCATTATAATTATCCTTTTTCTAATAGCTTTTGATTTCTATGTGATGCAATAATGAAAATTTTCTGGTTTATTTAACCAATTTTTGTTCTTCTTTCTATACACTTGCATGTGTGCTCATTTTTCCTTTATGCCAGGCACTAGATGCAAAGGTAATTATTTTTAAGAAAAAGAGAAGGAAGAATTACCGAAGAACCAAAGGACATCGTCAGGTGTGTTGGAAATCAATTATTTTATCATGTGAAGTTTCATATCATTTGTTTGATGCTAATTCTACTTGATGCATGGTTATTGTCTTCAGGAATTGACTAAGTTAAGGATAACTGATATTCAAGGAATTGAGAAACCTCAAAATGTATTGCCTGAAAAGCCTCCAAAACCTGCTAAGAAAGAAAAGGAAAAAGTTGCAGTTACTGCTTAAAAAGGATGTACCTACCCCTTTGGGTGTTGATGGTTATTGCTATCTTTTTGTCTCAGTGAGTTTTGATAGTTGGATGGTATGTAGTGAGCATGGTGATATTGTTGATAAGCTCTTCATTTTGCATCTGCAAATTCTAGGTAGGTGGAAATAGTCAACCATCCACTCAGTAGTCAGGTTTTGTAGAATTGTTACACAAATTTTCTTTTCCCTCTGTAGTGCTATAATTAGTGATTCAATGTTTGAACGGGTTTCGAGGTCTCAAGAAATTTAATAATGACTCCTGTAATTTTTGTTAGTAAAAAACATGATACTATATAATACATTTTACCAATTTCTGACAAAAAAAAAATGCAAACTTTGACTATGTTTGGTTATCAGTTGAAGAAGTATTTTTGGATGCTACAAGTACTTTTGGAGAGTGAACTCATTTTGGTAGTGTTTGGTTACCCAAGAGTGTGTTTGTAATGAAAATTGTCTTGATACCTAGTTTTGCAAAAGACTTTGGGTTACTTTTGCAAACTCAGTTTGCAAACTTAAGTTTAACTCAACTTAACTTTGCAAACGTTAATCCAAACAGGCATTTTGACATTATCATCCTGTGTTAGGAAAAGCAAAGGTTCTGGAGAAAAAGGATCCTGACATGAACTGTTGAGAGCAGTCTAGAGATGCAAATGAGTTGAATCAACTTGAAAGCCAAAAGCTCAAGTTTGGCCTGCTAAAAGAATTATGGCTCTCAGGATTTACTTATACAGTTTGAGCTTGGTTTATTAGAAGAAAATAAAGTATGTACCTAGCAACTTGTTCGGCTCAAAAATATAATAATTGAGTATTTTAACATAAAAATATGTAGTGATAATTTTTTAAGAAAATTATATACATAAATTATTTACAAGTTTTTAATGTCAATTTTGAGCTCTTTTTTTTTTATCAAAATAAATTAGCTTCTCGAATACTTAACAAGTTAGGTTTAAATAATTAAAAAAAGTTTATTTATACTTTTAACGGGGAACTATGTGTATCTATATTGATCTTAACGAATTTGATTATTTATATAATTGAGTTTATAATTAAGATTAAATTTTATTTTTATTAAAACAAAAAACTTTATCAACACTTAGCAAATTGTGTTCAAATAATTCACAATATCTCAGGTCACCTACACTTGCACGTCTTTGGTCTATGTTGTGGAAATCTCTTCCTTTTTGCTTAAAGAATTTTTTAAGAAAATTATATACATAAATTATTTACAAGTTTTTAATGTCAATTGAGCTCTTTTTTTTTTATCAAAATAAATTAGAAAAGGCCTTCATTATTAGATTGAGATTCGTTCTCAGCATTTGAATAAAAATTGTCAGAATATTGATATAAATTGTTTGGTTTATAAGTAAGTTGCCCTTTTTGTGTGCAAGTGTTAATTTTTCGAGTTCTAATTCCACAAAGGCTGAAGCCTCCTCAGTGTAAGATTGCATACGCATATACAATAGGAATTTCTGTGTTTTTTTTATTACCCTTTTAACAAAGAGTTTTGAGTCAATCAAATTAATTTCTCAACAAACACAATAAAATAAAATAAGTAAAATGAATCAATTTAATTTTTTTGCACATGCACTTTAACTTCTTTAAAAAGTCATACCTAACTTATTCATAAATACTTACAAATTTAGTAGATTAGCACTTTGCTTTAGAAAGTTCTAGTAACAAAATTTTGTGATAAGAAACCGTCCATAAGCTACTAACTCTTTGAGGTGGTAAAGAAGAAAGATAACAACACAATCTATTTTATGAACGATGAATCTGTTATTAGGATAATACTCTTTCCAGAGGCTATAAATGAGTTTGCGGGTCTTGAGACATCTCTTTCATTGATAGCCACCCCTTTATGAAAAAAAAATAGTAATCAAACTTGTCAATTATCATGATCCAATGTCCATTACGAGTTTATATCCAAACTTAGGACTATTTACCCAACTTTGGATAGAGATAGAGACAATGACTGAGTTTTACGTTAATTTCCACAGTTTCCTATGGACAACAATTCAAGTTCAACCTATCCACTGCATACAGCTAGTTCCCTCTACTCAAGTACTAGCTTGATTCAAGGAAATGGATGAACATTCATGTCTCCCCACACCCCTTGGTAGACCTTGCAATTGATTATTATGGACCATTTCACACGTGGCCATTACCACAATGTTGAGGAAAATTATGATTAGTGAAAGATAAATGTTATTATAATTTATAAAACCAGGTGAGGTTAATAAGCTGTTTTATTTTTTTGGTTGAGAAAATTTTAGGAAGAGTGGATGGTAGCTCAATTGAAGGTGGAGAAATTTTTTAGTTTCAAGAAATACTTTTAAAGAAACGTACATTTATCTCATTTTCTGTAGAAGAGTAAGTAGTTGAAAACATGCAACATGTCAGATACGAAACCTTGTTGTCTTGTTTTACTGTAACAAGTCATATGCGAAACATTGTCTTGTTCCACACGACCATCTTTAGAAGGTTACGTGTTTTATAATCTTGATATAAAATTTCAGATGTTCAATAAAAAAATGTCTAACGTTACAGATTTTTTTTTTCTTTCATTCTCATTTCCAAGTTCCAGCTCATGGATAACTTTTCTGTGTGTTACTGTTGTCTTGTGTGGATAGTTGAAGGGTTAAATAAAATAGAATAAGAAGTATCTCCTTCCATGGAACAAAGTGGTTCTAAGTGGACTCACTTTCTGTGTCACATATCAATCTCTGCTAACTACATACAAGGAGTTGGTAAATTGTAAAGCACTTCCGCCGCTTCCACTTCCGTTTTTATTATTATGATTATTCTAATGAATTATTTGTTGCAACAGCTGCTCCACTTCTTGCCACAGTATGTTATATAAAATTATGAAAAAATTGCAAAAAGCTATAAAAAGTTTGCTGTTATCTGATTTACTAGTATAATTGATAGTGGTTGCAATGAACTTTCTGTTTCATGTGACCATTATTTTGTTTTCAGTGTGCACAATCCGCAGATATCTTAGTTTCATGGTGGATTTTGATTAGACTTGTATCACTCAACCTTTTCCTAAATCTATATCTTGCAAACATGGGCCACTATGAGAAAGGGTTTTCATTTTAATATGTATTCCATAATTAAATAGTTTCATTTCTCACGAATAACATTCATCAAATCTCAAGGTTATAAATCAAGTAGAATCATAAGAATTTCATAAACTCAACTCTTACACTTAGATTTATAAACTCGTAAGAATTTAGTTCATATAAAAAATAATAACAACATACCTATAAATAACATATATAACAATTAAATACTTCAACAACATAATAAATCTAAATAATAAATTTTACAATATTTAAATAATTAAGTCTAATAATGTATTACTACTAGATAATAATTTGTAGAGATGATAATAGTGATACAATATTTTTATTGAATATTTGATATTGTTGGAAAACAAGGATCTGATGTTGTTAGAAGTGGAAGGATTCTTCAATTAATGAATAACACATCAAATGAAAGTATGTTGAACTCTAAACACTCAGAAAATAATATAAAATGATGTACATTTTGATTTGATTTTTTTAACTTACTAACTTGATCCTAAATTTGAGAGTCTATTGAATTTGTATAAAATATGCTAAAAAAGGATTTGCACACTAGTCAACTTAAGAGCATGATAACCATCATCAAATCATTAAAAAAATAAATAGTGAAATAAAATATTTAATTTCCCACAGATACGTGAATATCCGAGCTTTTTATAGCTTTTGTAAGTTTAGATACTTTATTATATTTTTATTAATTAGCTTTTCCTATTATTAAGTTTCATGGAAGAATTTATCAATAATTTAAAATATAAATTCCTTTTACCTTATCTTAATAAGTTTCGAAGTGAAATTTATAAATAAATTCTCAAATACATAATAAAATTTATTAATAAATATGTAACTAAGCTCATTATTTATCATATATCAAGTGCATAAATCAAATAATATAAGATTGTTATTCTGACTTAACCAATGATCTCAGGCTACCCAACTCAAATATAATAATTATTTTCTATAAAATATACATTTGACCTATAAAAAAAAAATTAAGCTCATTATTCAAACACACGGGAAGTTGACATGCATGCTCTAAATTCAAAGCAAACATATATAAGTGAAGATCCGTGCATTACCAGGCTATTATTGTTCATGAATACTTGAATAGCATATGCATGTTATTCGCTCTTGGACTTTTGGTATATTGGTATGCTATTCTTGTCTTGTGAAAGACATCTTAGCTCCTGTCTGTTAGTAAACTTTGATCATAGATCTCCTTCAATGCTCAATCATTAGAGTAACTACTTGTTAATTAACAAGTCCCATTTAATTATTAAATATGGACAATATACAGCCAAGGTACTAGCTTTTGCAGTAGTTGACGCAGACCTTGTCTTTGTTCTGAACCTTGCATTTTCAGTGCTAGTGTGCTACACATGTTTATTAATTGGCCATTGCACTCACCAGCCATAATTTCTTCTTGTTTAGAATTTACTATAAAGTGCTCATAAAATCACTTAGTTTTATTTTCACCGTAATTGTAATTAAATTATGGCAGCATTATGAAAGGATGACTCAAAATGGGGTTTAATTATTTGAGTAAATAATATATGTTTTTTTTATTCGTAGGAATTTAAGACAGAAAATATAAGTTAACTTAAACTTTTAGTATAAATAGTATATGTTTAACTGTATAAACTGTTATATACAAAATTTATTAATTTTTATAATAATTAACTTAAACTTTTAGTATAAATAGTATATGTTTAACTGTATAAACTGTTATATACAAAATTTATTAATTTTTATAATAATTAACTTATAGTTATAATCATATTAATAATAATTTCTAATTATTTAATGAAGGAAGATGTGTTCGTCAAAAATTAAGAGGGGGGATTGGGGAACAGTTTCGGGATAAGCATGATTTGGGAAGCACTTTTAGGAGATGTTTTCCTGCACAAGCATTAATACTGTCAATTCAAAACGTGGGCAAGCACTTTTGTGACCTACTGTATTAGGAAGTAGAATAATTCCATGTCCACCTTCATTGGCTAATATCGTTTTCCATGAATGTCACAATCTAACAAAATTGACACGTAAACACCCAACTCCCATTTCAAAAGCATATAATTAAATGCAACACAGGTGGCTTAAAGCCTACCAATTAGGATCTTTCACCTTATTATGCGAAGATTGACATCATGCTATGCGGATTATATTACATGCACCCAAGATTGTTAGTTTCTCGTGACATTCTTTCTAACATTTTTTTTTCTAATATTTCATATAATTTTTTGAAATTTATTAAAAATAATTTATTTTGATGAATTTCATATCTAGGAGATAGAATTATTAAAAATAAGTAAGACTCACCAAGAACCAGTCAAATAGAAAATATTATAAATATAGGGTCAAATGAAGTGTTCGCTAGCGTTTCTTGCACCTTACACCAAACATAATATGATACAAAATTTGTGCATATTCGAATTGGTACCCCTGAGGGATTTCTTGTGCTATTTTTACTTGCACTAGCAATGACCTAAGTATTCGTTAATGCAAGCCATCCACTATGCAAATAATTTATTTAATGTGGCAGAGCCAAATTGGAAAAAATAAAGAAAGAGCATTAGCAATGACAAAAACTGTAGATCTTGGAGCATATTTATATAAATTTGTTTCTATGGCCAATAGCACATAAGACCCAAAGTGGATCAGATGAAAGTTGCAATTATTCATCCAAGTTGCCTAACGTGGGGGTGTCATTCTTGGATACTTCATTCAGTCCTCACTGCCCAAAAAATCTAGAGATGCCCCCACCATAGTTATATGATGAGTGATGACTAGTCTAATTTCTGACATTTGACATATCATTCTTGTACGGATTTTTTTTCTATGAATACTTATAGAAGAACAACATAAAAAGTAAGGTAAATTTTTTTTAAAAAAAGTGATCTAATTGAGTTAGTTAAAAGAGATGCGTGAATTATTATATATCTTTGGTTCTTGTCTTTGATTTCAATAGGAAAAAAAACTTATATATTTCTCTTATAAATGCTTATAATTAGTTAAGAGACATGAGTGAATTATTATTTATCATTGGTTGTTTTCTTTGATTTCAAAAGAAGAAGAAAAAAACTTATATACTTCTCTTATAAATGCTTATCAGCATCATTGTTTCCTTATGATGTGTTTCAGGCGTTTCAAAGAAACTTGCATATAGAAACAAGAACCTCTATAGTGGTGCATTTCTTATTGGCAATGACCCTGTGGAATTTGGTTGAACTAAAGAGTTGGTGTTTTTTTTCTGCCTTGGCTGTTTAACAAGTAAAGCAATATAGGGTGGGAATTGAAGCAGAAAAGTTGAGTACAAACAAATGGGTTATACTAGTAAAATCAGAAGTCCAAAAAACTTTCAAAGAATTGCAACTTAATTTTAAATGCTTAATTGACTAATATAGAAGAAGAACCTTCAAATCTTTCCATAACGTGGTCGCCTAGAAATCATCAATGGTCATTGGAATTTAGAATCAAATCTTGGGAAATGCATGAATATGCATAACATAACAAAGTACCAAAAGCACTGCCAATCTGGAATCCACTGAGCAAAAAGAAAAAAGAGAAGGTTTAAAATTCCATTTAGTTATGGGGAGAAAAGTTGTTATAGGAGTTGATCATTTTCAGTTAGTGCCCTGTTCTACTTTTCCAACTAGACAGTGATTTAGTGCTTAAGTCACATTCTTTAAATATTGGCAACTACGAAAAGAAAGTCTTCTAGTTTTGTGGTTCAGTTCATATTACTACACAACAAACTGATTGGCTTCGAAGATCCTTTTTGTTTCTGTCAAGGACATTATGTAGCATATTCTGTCTATTAACAGGGGAAAAAAAAAAATTGAATCACTTACTTGTCTCTGCAAACATTCTTAACATGTTTGTCCCTTTGTCTTTAAATTATGCTAATGCTACAATTTTATGTAAAACCATTCCATTCATTTTTGAAGCATCAAGGATATTCTTTGGTTTTGGCTAGAAAAGTAACATGCATGATATGCAGGAGAATAAACTTGAGGTATCCCTGCTTAATGACTAGAAATTGCTATATATAATAGGCAAATTTAATTAGTGCCTTTATCACCAAAGCACATAAAAGATTGATTAATGGCACTATTGTGAGTTTGTGGCAATATATGTTCTTGGTTTTAAATACTTTGAATTACCTTTTGACAAGTAGTGTTGTTAACATCGTTTGAACAAAAAGAAATGAAGTGATAAACACTATCCTGTATGTACAGCTTCATTTTATGGTACACGTTTTGGTGGATCTAGATTAACATCTGGTATTTATTTAATTAGGAAAGTGAAGTTCGATACTCCATTAATTGACAACGCAAGTTATTTAATGCTTCAATCAGCTGGTATATATATGCATGAGGTGTTTCATTTCTTTTTCAAGTCTTTTGCATCTAATTTTGTTAATTAACCTTAGGAAAATGACTAATACTAATCTTGAATTGAATATGAGATTATTGTATGATAAAACACTATTACAAGGAATATATCTACTTTATTATTTTTTTTATGAGCAATATCTACTTTAGTAGATGACTGTTTCACTTATAAAAAAAAAAAAACAGTATAAATTCTTTTCTTAAAATTTCTCATGAGTTAACATATTTGAAATAATATTTTGTTTAAAATTATTTTTCTGGACAACAAAATTAACACGTTAATTTTCAACATTTTTTTATGCTAATCGAAATACACATATTATGTTGTTGATTATTGTTGATTGTTACTAAAATTAGACATATTCCTCAATTAATTATTATTCATTTTCTTAAAATCTTAAAAAAAATAAAAAAAAAATGATTTTTCTCAATATAAAAAGTTGAATGATGGAAGTGTGTAAAATTTTGAAGCTTTTGTACGGGGGATACATCCAAAAATTTAGGATTACATTGTACGGATATATAATATATAAAAGAGGCAAATAAAATAAACATTCATATACATTTAAATAAATCTAATCTTAAAAAAATGATTGATTTTTTACATATAAAAGATATTAACTTTTTTATGCTCTAAAATCTGTGCTGTTGGAAAGAAAACGAGTTTCCCTATCCAATAAAATTTGATTGTATTACAAAAACAAAATAATAATAATAATAATAATAATAATAATAATAATAATAATAATAATAATAATATAAAAAACAAGTAACCCAAAACATTTCAACATTATCATCCCTTTACCTGTTGTCTGTCACCGAAAAGATCAGTTCATTTAACACAGAAAATTGGCCTTCTAATTAAAGAATCATTATAAAACCAATTGAACTGGTTCAAAATCAGACATAATCAGTTTGTTGGAATTTTTTATTTTTTAATTTAAAATTCAATATTATGATAATTAATATAATTTTAACTCGATACTATAATGATTAATAACTATATTAGTTATATTTATTTAATTTCTAATTGTAATTGCTAATAAATATTATTGTGTGTTGTTGAACTTTAAATGTTAGGATATATAATATTTCTTTTTATATTTAATTTTAAATATTATATGTCGTGAGTTATGAATTATAATATTTATATGTTTAATTTTTAATATTATAAAATTATCAATATTATTTTATCTTTATATTAAAAATTAAAATTTCATAGTTCAATTGTAGTTAGATCATAAAAAGTAAAATTGATAGATGGCAGTGATTCTAGATAGCAATTTTAACCTAAAAACTAAAGTGAAATAAAATAAAACCCCACATGCACATAATATTAGAACCATTGGTACTAACCCACAATGTTTGATATGACTCAGAGTAAATTGTAACTAAGTGACATCAAATCTTTCATTTAGTCAATTAGGTTTCAATAATTCATCTATGAAACAACATCACAGAGGGAAAAAAAGGCGACACATAATAAGAATCAAAGGAAATTTCCCAAAATTACATAGTCACTTTCCTTGTGGCTTCAGACCAGTTTCAAAGTTTTGACTTCGGTGTGAAACATACAGTGAGGGCAAACAGGTAATTACACACTAACTGTCTGCTCGTATTATTTTGTGTCGGATACTATCTGGTATATTCTTTTCAGTTGGTTCAATAGTCACACTATTTATATGTAACAAAAAGTCTCCATTTGTTACACTAACACAACAAGTTCCCATCTTCACCAAAGCCTTAGCATTCTACAGAGAGAAATAGTGTCACTCTGCAATGGTTCCAAAGCTTGGTGGTGACGTGGAGGATGGTGGAACTGGGCGTGGAACTAAGCCTATCTGAAAATTCCCACCTCTTCCTTCTTCTAATAAGGTTGAAGTTCTTAGCTAAAAAAAAAGAAGAGAGCATAAGATAGCTTTTTGAAGCTGAAATCAAATTTTGTGAAGTAGCATATACTTTCAGTTTGTTTAGTTCTTCTGGGTGTAGTTCCTTCATTTTCTGTTTATAGTCATGGAGGTTTATTGGTTCTATACCTTTTATAGCTTTTTATGGATCCAACCACCTCAAATGTGCAAATGGTACTTTCCCTTTCTCTTCTAATTTACCTTGTTTCATTTAACTCTTAGCTTTGATTTCCTTGTTTGTTGAGTTTTCTTTTTCTTTTTTCTTTTTGGTGATACAAGTTTGCCGAGGTTAATAGATTATAACTTTCTATTGTGAACTCATTCTAATAAGCTGGATTCAATAAAGTTGATTTCTATGTAACATTATTCTGTTAGATGCTATTTCATATGATTTCCTAGGTTCAAGAAAATCTAAAGGAATGTTTTTGGGATTATCTTTCCAACTAAAGCAATAAAGCTGTGATAAATTTGACAGTAGCAAATTCTAGTTTGTTTCATGGATTATACAATATCGTTGTTTTCTATGGATAAGTTATACAAATTTTCCCTTTTTTTCTGTCTTCTTCAAAGACCAACGAGAGATGGTGGGAATTTATTTATTTATTTATTTTTATAATGAAATTTGAGATGAAAAATGCCCGTAGTTGTGTGCAAGCAATGGTTCTTCCTTGAAAAGTTGGATTTTTAACCTATCAAGATGGAAGGAATCTAAAGAAATTATTAATTTTTTTTTTTTGAACTTCTATTTTTGTTTGTCAAAACTCAGTGATGCCTTTAGATTCTATTTCCTTGATGTGCAACTAAACATATTTATTTATTGAAAGCAGTTCCCTAGTTTAATCTCAATCTCAGTTTTTTTCTCCTGAACTATGATGCTACAGAATAAAATAGTCAGCTTAGTTATCTGCAATCTCATTATTTTGTTATTTTCATTTTCTTTTCATATTGTAAAAGGTTAAAGGAAGCACTCACTAGTCATATTGTTGCAGGTTCAAAAGAAATGTTATGGTAACAGAAGCTCATCTCCCTTGTTACCTGATAGAGTGCTAGACTTAATCGTAGAGGCAGATGTCCTTTGGCAGTGTAACCCTCAATCTTTGAACAGGAAACTTCATCTATTTCAGATATCTCTTTATGATTGAAGATTCAGCTGTACTGGGCAAATCTTCTTTGGCAAAAGTTACTTAATTTCTTTTGGTTGGATACTTGGATTCCAAGTAGTAAAAATATATGAAGAACATTTTTTGCCTTCTTAAAAATATTACCATTCAGAGGTAATTTCTCTAGGAACTCCACCCTTTCTTGGGGGCAAATCTCCTTTGGCATATTATTGTTATCTTGGTCTGTTTCCTCCAATAGCTAGAATTTTTTCTTCCTGTAAACCACCCCCCCAAAAAATAAAATACAAAAAAAAAAGAATTCATCTGATAGTTGTTGCTACTTGACATTTTGTTGTTTTAAACCTCTCCCAAGGGTTTCTTTCTGTGAAATTCCAATTCAAATTGGGCATATCTCCTTTGGCATTTTGGAGTCCTTGATTGATTCCTATTGTCCTATTGGGGCAAAAACAGACCAAGATTGGGTCCTATTATCCTGGGAAAATCTCCTTTGGCATCAGATCTCCAGTTTCAGTGTTCAAGATAATCATTTGGAGATACTATCTGTGACAAAAAGAAGTGTCAATCAGAAATATTTTGTAGTACTCACAATTATCCATTGAAATCAATATTGCCATAACTTTTGTGGTCACTATATACACATTGGTGTTTGATGCTTCAATTTGCTTGACAAGGTAAGGATCTTCTTGAATCCCTATTTACTATTATTGTTCATTTATGGATATATTAAATGCTTTTTGTACAGTTTTAAAATATCCATATCAACAATTCTAAATAATGAAAATGGATTACTAATTTTTTTAGTTTTCTTGCATAGGTCTCACTCAAAGGAAACAAAAAATTATAGGATTAAAATCTACATCTGAATAACAGTTTGTGTCCTTTCCTCAGGATATCATTGAGGGTGCTGAATAATTCTGATTCTATCTATTTCAGAATCTGGTAAGAATCCCAATACATGGACTAACAGCTTTTTTTCTTTCCCTAATGCTATGTTATAATGTTAATTTATTGTACTTTATGACAGGCATATAATTGATGGATCCTATCATTAGTGATTCAGACTGGGAAACTTCCAGTGACAGCAACAGCAGTGAGGATCAAGAGGAAATCGATTTTCTATACGGTGGAAAAGCTCAGAGTATATTGTCAAGTTTAGAGGAAAGCATTGGTAGGATCGATGATTTTCTTTCATTTGAGAGAGCATTTGTTCATGGAGATGTGGTCTGCTCCTTGTCAGACCCATCTGGACAAATGGGGAGGGTCACAAGTGTGGATTTGTTTGTGGATTTGGAAAGTATTAAAGGAAAAGTATTAAAAAATGTGAACTCTAAGAAACTTTTGAGGATTCGCTCCATTTCAGAAGGTGATTATGTAATTAAGGGGCCGTGGCTTGGTCGAGTTCAGAGGGTGGTGGACAAAGTGACTGTATTGTTTGATGATGGAGCTAAATGTGATATCACTGCCTTGGAAAGAGAGAAGCTTTTACCACTGACTGGTAATTTTCCTGAAGACTGGCAGTTTCCATTCTATCCAGGGCAGAGAGTAAAGGTTAAGTTCTCCAGTGCTTCTAAATCAACTAGATGGCTATGTGACACTTGGAGAGACAATCATGATGAAGGAGCTGTTTGTGCTGTGGAAGCAGGCTTGGTGTATGTTAATTGGATATCTCATGTTCTTGTGGGTTGCAATTTGAGTATGAGTGCTCCCAAATGCTGGCAAGATTCTAAAAACTTGACTGTGTTATCTTTTTTTTCACATGCAAACTGGCAGCTTGGTGATTGGTGCATGCTCTCAGTTGCAGACCAAAAGGAACAGATTACTCAACAAGCACCTATAGGTGATCTTACTATGGAGCATTGTGTGTCAAGAGGGTATAAGAGAAGCAACCTTAACTCTAACATTGGTGAGTTGTTTATAATTGGGAAGATAAAGACCAAAGTTGATGTTGTATGGCAAAATGGTGAACATACTTTGGGATTGGATCCAGAGAATTTACTCCCAGTGAATGTTATAAACACTCATGAATTTTGGCCTCATCAGTTTGTGCTGGAAAAAGGTGCTTCTGATGATCCTCCTAAAGCTAGCAGTCAAAGATGGGGTGTTGTCCAATGTATGGATGCAAAGGAGTGTACTGTACAGGTACAATGGAAAACAATGTCCACATCCGACCCAAATAATTTGGCTGGAGACAAATTGGAGGAAACTCTGAGTGCCTATGAACTTGTAGAGCACCCAGATTACTCCTGCTTTTTTGGTGATATTATGTTTAAGGCGGCTCAAAAACAGCTGGGTAACCAAGCTGATAAAGAACAAGCAAAACCAGTGACCAACTTTAATGCAGAAGCTGTTACTAAAAATGGGAACCAAATGAGTTATCAGGATGAGTTCCCTGATAATCATTTCATGTCCTGCATTGGCAGCGTTACTGGTTTCCAAGATGGTGATGTGGAGGTTACATGGGCTACTGGTTTCACAACCAAGGTATGATATATAGTTTTACTGTGTTCAATATACTGTAGTTTATGAGGCTGCTAGATGAATGTGGTAGTGGAGGAGTCATGAAATTTATGCTTCCCATATCTCATTATCTAGATGAACAGTTTTGACAGAATTATTCGTACTATCTAGATATTTACGACTGTGTATTTCAGAGCTGAAACCTTAATTGATTACTGCATGCTAGTTTATGTAGTTGACACTTGACATTGGTTTAAATTCTTTAGAATGATTTTTTCAACTATTTTTGAAATATAATAGATAATTCTTCCATTCATAGTCAAAATATGGATATGGTGGTAATAGTAAAATAACTTACAACTGAGCTTGGACTACGTATTGTATATTTAATAATCTTACAGAACTAGCGACTACATCAATAATGGCCACTTAAAAATGACAAAAAAAGAATTATTGGGCAATATATTTTCAGTTTGAGCACTATTAACTATTCAACGGGCTAAATATGTTCAAAGAATGGTTTGTGGGTTATCACTTGCTGACTTAGATAACCACTCAAGTGGTTAATTAGTCATAGAATAGAAATAACCTTACCAATAATTCTTTTACTCTTAATAGTTTTTCCAAAATTATTTCTGATTTTCTATTGTAATGTACACATTTTGAAGCTTTTATCTACTGGAATTAATGTATGAATAGCTTTTGCTTTGCCCAACAGGTTGCACCTTATGAAATTTTTCGGATTGAGAAACATGAAGGTTCAACTGTAACCCCCACTCCTTATGAGACAAATGTTGAAGAGTTAACTCATGAGATGATTGAACACAGGAGTCTACCTTCTTCTGACAAGAAGGGAAAGGTGAGGGCCACTTTTTTATTTATTTATTCACGTGTTTTATCTCTGTGCATCCAAGTGTATTATGTTATGTTTATGCTTGTGCATTACTAGCATTTCTTGAATGAATTTTCTAATAGGAAACATTTGAGACACAGAAATGGAGAAAAGCCAGGTAGTTAATATATCAACAGAAAAAAAATAAAGAAATATATATTCTTTTCTAGTTTTATCAACAAGTTTAATTTGGAAATTATAGACGTCAATTATCATCCTAAATTACATTTTTGAATAATTAATTATTGACTAGGAGTTTACCAATGCAACTGTCTAATTATAGACTGATATATCACATATGTATGATCAGGACTTGTTAAATGGTGATGGTACTAGGAAGAATTGTGAAAAGAATCTTGGGGAATGTAGTTCCTTTTCCCTTCCTCGAGCTGCCTTTGAACTTTTCTCCAGCATTAAAGCCAGCATTTTCCAAACTTTTAGTGGAACTCTACTTTCAGGGGCAGTTTCCTCAGTACCTACATTTGAAAAGGAGAATGGATATGCTTATCCAGACAAGAAGGATTCGGAAACTTGTGACCTCTTTACTGAACAACATCCAATGACTGAGTTGCAATATACAGAAGACAAAACTTCATATCCTGAAAATATAAAGATTCATGAGAAGAATGATTTTCCATTTTCTTTAGACAGCAACAGTTCAAACCAGTTCAAGCAATTTGATGTTAAAGAAAATTGCCCTGACCACCATTTTTTTGTTCAGGGAAAAGGGTTGTCAATATCGCAGGTTAGAAATTGATCACCACTTACAGTGACATACTATTACATTGATATATTAAGCTAATTGCTTTCTTTCCTTTGTAGGTAAAAAGAAGTTGGGTGAAAAAGGTTCAGCAAGAATGGAGCATCCTCGAGAAAAATCTTCCTGGTGCTTACTATATCTTATTTATTTTGAACCATGTTCTTTTATATACAGTACACAGTCTTCGTTGAATATAATGCTTCTTTACATAATTTCATGTAAACGATGTGCTACTTCATTTTTCTTATGAAAGGGGAAATCTTTAGAAGTACATTGTGAATATTCACAGCAATTTCTGCAAATGCACTTACAATCTTCATTCACCGGAACAGAAACTATTTATGTTTGTGCGTTTGAAGAAAGAATGGATCTCATGCGAGCAGCTATTGTTGGTGCATCTGGAACCCCTTATCATGAAGGGTTGTTTTTCTTTGACATATGCTTCCCTCCGGAGTATCCCAACAAACCACCTGTAAGATTTTATATATGGTTTGCAGTGCTTGTTAATTATTTTCATTTGTGATTCATGCATTAACACCCTTGTTTATAAGGTCCTTCTCTTCATTGAAATGAGAAGAACAGGTTAACCATATGCATTTTGTAGAAAATATTTTAGTCTATATCATAACAGCTCATGTTCAAAGATCTAAAACTCAAATTTATATCTGAACTAACTCTCACGTTACCATCATGGTCTTTTCAAATCCAATGCAGATGGTGCACTACAATTCTGGAGGGCTCCGATTAAATCCTAATCTGTACGAGTCAGGAAAAATTTGTCTGAGTCTCCTGAACACTTGGACAGGCACAGGTACTGAAGTGTGGAACCCTGGAGCCTCCACTATTCTTCAAGTCCTTCTCTCTCTACAGGCACTTGTCCTTAATGAGAAGCCTTATTTCAATGAGGCTGGATATGACCAACAAATCGGCAGAGCTGAGGGAGAGAAAAACTCAGTCAGTTACAATGAAAATGCTCTCCTCGTCACAACCAAATCCATGATGTATCTATTAAGAAAGCCACCAAAGGTAAAATTACTACTTCTATTCTCTGGTTTTCCTCTATTGTCACTCTGCAAGTCTGCATTCAGTGATGATATAGAAAAATAGACAACAATTCTGAGTGGCATCTCCCATTAGTTATATGTTGAACTGTTGACCATCGGTTTAAGTAACAAGTAGTGTAAAACATGTCAAAAATGTGTCTTGGAACACACAGAAAGACATAAGACAATGTTAGAGCATAACCTAGATTTGGTTCATATATAAATAAAAATATATAATTTCTCACAGAAAGAGGAGGTTCAAATGATGATAAAATAGGTGAATTGGTCAAAGATATATAATTTCACTATATTGGAAAGGATCAGAACTAGCTGTTGTGTCCATGATTTCCAATTTTTCATGCTTAGTGGCATGGCGTAAAGTTTCTGTAGGTTTTTAATTTCCACTGTTAAATTTATTCTACTAGATTACACCGAGGCTTCCAGGGTTCGGATCCTGTATGTAGCCTAGTTCCTAGATTATGGTTCAAAAAAGGGGTCCATCTGAATCTTTGAATGGAATTATATGAATGGAATTATATGGATGGAATTGCTACTGACAAATGATGCCTAATGCAGCATTTTGAAGAACTGGTGGAAGAGCACTTCAGAAAGCGCTACCAACATATACTTCTTGCTTGTAAGGCATATCTTGAAGGAGCTTCAATTGGATGTGCTTTTGATAGTGAAAAAAATGAACATGAAAACCAGAAGGGTACTTCAACAGGATTTAAAATTATGCTTGCTAAGCTCTTCCCCAAGCTTGTAGAGGCATTTTCTGATAAGGGAATTGATTGCAGTCAGTTTGTTGATCTGCAGAAATAAACTTTACTTACTAAGTTGAAAGTAACTGCCAAAAATCCCGACCGAGATATCCCAATCTTATGTGTAATATCAATATATTTACATTCTCAGTATAATATCAATTTTAATCTCTGGGTTTGGTACTTTTGTGGTTTGGTACGGTGGTATAGTTGATAGACAAATCACATAACATGTGCTTGTAGTATGTGTATGTATGACAACATGGTTTGTAGATGTAAAATATGGAATAAGAAATACAACCATTGGAGTTATTTGCTTTATGTGTCTTCTCATCAATTTAATGATGATTTACAGATGTTTTATGAGGTGTTAAAGAAGAGTTGGAGTATGGAGTGAAGAAATTCTTTGGCAGCCATTGTTGTGACTTTGAGATACTATTATTTGTGTGATATAAATATATGAAAAATGAGACAAAAAACAATTTGATAGTGAATTTAAACCAAAAAATTTAATAATACATTCTTCTAATTTTATTTACTCGTTCAGAAAATGAATTTAAATTTTCAAACATAAATTGAAATGAAAGATTCAAATGTATTGTAATTTATTAGAGTTAAATATTTGACTCATGTGAGGTCTACATTCACAAAGGAGATAACAATTTTCAATGGTTATTCGAAAGGTGAAAAAATTAATATTCATCCACTCAATTATGAATGGATAAATTACACCACACCACTATAAAATGAATTTTTTTTTATAAAGATAAAAAAGGTGCTACTTTGACTTGAAAGGAGTCATGTAAATGAAAGAAAATTCTAAATAAAAGTTTAAGTCAATAAGATCTGAGAAGACCTCGTGTTAGAGAGTGTCTATCATTCTTTATAAGTAGAAAACTTAAGTTTTTTTTTGGATAAATTTGTAATTTTTTTAAGATAATGAATATTTATTAAGACATTTTCGTAAATGTAAATAAGAAGCGTCAAACTATGTTAAATTTGTTTTTTTCATTGTTTTCACTATGGTGTACTTTGTCTCGTGTTTCTATCTCTAAACCTTATTGTGTGTGGTTCAAGGTTTCTCTCCTATAGTTATTCAAATAAGAAATCATATTTAGCACCAAATATTTTGCTCGAAAGGTGAAAAAAATAGTTTGCATCACTTAGTTTGAAACTATTCCTATTAAATAGTATTCTTCTCTTTTACCTCTTTAGTCAGATTCACGCAGGTTTAAATCCCATCACCAATAATCTGAACAAGAACACGAGCCTTCTCTAAAATGATGGAAACGAAGTTTATCCCGAACAATTATCTCTCTATTCATTACAACAGAGATGAACTTAATAGCTGAATGACAGTCTTCACATATCCTAAGGTTCTTGACAATCCTGAGAGTCACCCCATGGCAAGTTTTCATCAGCCCAAATGCTACTGCTAGCTTCTCACTGTGGTATCTGAGGGCATACTCCCTTTCTTCTTCTTCCAACTCGTGCATCGCGGACTCGGGCGCAGGTGCATAGCCTGCATCCTTACACCTCCACATCAACTCATCCAAATAACAGTAAATCTCATTAGTCTCAGGGTGAGACTTGTCACCCATGCTAAAAAGGTAACTCCTGTTTTCGACATCTATGGTGCTATAACCCACTTGCTTCTTAAGGCCTCTTTGGATCATCACATTCCTAACAGATTCCACTCTATCCATCCTCCCCGCCAATGCATACATGTTAGAAAGCAACACATAATGGCCAGGATTCTCTGGTTCTGCAGAGATGAGATTCTCAGCAACCTCCACACCAAGGTCAAAATTCTTATGCATCTTGCAAGCTCCAAGCATCGCAGTCCACACCGCTGGAACAAGCTCCTCAGAACTAAGCCCTCTAACAAACTGGTATGCCTCATTGAGCAACCCACCTCGCCCAAACATATCAACCATGCAAACATGGTGCTCCACTCCTGGCACCACACCATACTCTTGCTTCATGCTTGCAAACACTAAACGCCCTTCGTTAATTAGCCCTGCATGCGCACATGCAGATAACACAGCAACATAAGTGACTCTATTAGGCACCACCCCACATGCCTTCATTCGATGAAAAACCTCCATTGCCTCAACACCATAGCCATGCATCCCGTAACCGGATATCATAGCCGTCCATGAAACAACATTCCCTTCATTCATCGAATCAAAAACAGCACGTGCTCTTCCCACGTCACCACACCGTGAAAACATGTTCACCAACGAGGTAGCAAGAACCACGTTCATTCTAATTCCAGTCCCAACAATGCACTCATGCAGCCAACACCCCAAGTCAAGCGATCCCAGTTGAGAGCAAGCAGATAACACTGAAACGAAAGTCGCAGAATCCGGCTCGCCCCCGGACTCACGCATTTTGTTAAAAACCTCCACAGCCTCACTGGCAAGCCCGTTCTGCTCGTACCCCGAAATCATGGAGTTCCAAGCTATGATACTTCTCTGAGGCATTTCATCGAATACCTTCCGGGCAACACGAGGGGTGCACGATTTCGCGTAGAACGTGACTAATGCGGCTTGGACGAAGGAATTTGAGGCATACCCAGAAACGAAAACGTGGGAATGAACGATCGTGCCGAGTCGGAGGAGGGAAAGATCGGCGCAGGCCTTGATGACGGAGGTGAAGGTGTAAGTGGAAGGAACAATGCGAGAGTGTAGCATGCGACGGTAGAAGAAAACGGCGTCGAGGGAAAAACCGAAGTTTGAAGAGGCTTTGATGAGGGAATTGAAGAGGAAAGAATCTGGGTCGGAAACGGAACGGAAGAGGCGGCGAGTGTAGGCGATGGAACCCGCGGCGCACGATAGCGTGAGGAGCTTCGTGAGCAGAGCGCGGCTCCGGTGACAGCCTGTCACCACCAGGTGAGCGTGGGCTTGTTGGAGGCGTCTCAGGTGCGGGCCTGCACTTACCACTGCTTCGTATTCTGCAGATTTTCTTCTCCTTTCTTTTCCTTCCATCAAACTCGTCGGAACGGAGTTATTTCAGCTTAACCACTCAAATTTGAATCGTGAGTATGAGTATCTAGTTCGTTACAAGTATCCTCAATGAGAAGAAATCCTTTTCAAGTTCCAGATGAGTAGAATCATAATGGAAGACAAACTTTTGCATCTAAATATTTAATAAATTTGCATATGACTGAATATCCATGATTCATAAATTTAATCTCTTGTTAGGTTAGAACAATCTCGCATCCAATTATCTAAGTTCTTATAGAGCATTATAATAAAATACACTTATTTACTTAGAATTCAAACTCAAAAGTTAAGATACTAGAATAGTAGAATTGATGCACGGGCTAGGTTATATAAAACGATAGTCACTAAAAGATATATTATTTTCAATTAACCATCATAATTTCCTTTGTTAAATCTTCTCACCAAAATATACATACAGATATACTCCTAATTTTTTTTATTCTTATAAATTAAGGTTAAGTTTCAAAATTTTATAACTTACATATCTTACTTAACCAACTAACTGAATTAAACCTTAATATATATCCTTCCAATTTAAAGCAGTCAAATCTCTGTTGAAAATTTGGCATTGAGTTTTAATTAAATATGGTAGAAAGAAACATTGTTACATGCATACATATATATATATATGTTGGATGTTATGCTAGTTTCGATCCCAGGACTTGATGGTTTGAAATCATCCTCCAAAATAAAAGCAAATTCGTTGGCTGTTAATGAACACGTATATATGAGCAGTCCTAAAATTAAGAAGCCATTAATAGGGATCTTTGTATTGATATTGATATCTATCTATGAATAAATAAATCAGTACAAGTGGGGTGAAGGGACAAGAACTAGAACCAGAAGATGCTTGATATGAAAAAGCGTAGTAGATCAAAAACACTTGATTGGTGATGGATGTATTAAGTATATTGTGTTTCTAGTACTTTCACAGATAGAGGGGGCTCTGAGCAGAGTAAAGAGGACAAAAAATAAGTATTAAGTATATTATAGCTGCAGCGAAACCAGCAACAAGAGCTCCAGTGACATGGTCACAAAATTTAGGAACTTGTCCACAAATTGGAAGCCAACCAGCATGAGTGTTGCCTTTCTTGCCAACATGAGCTATTGCTAGTGCTGCTGACACGCTTGAAGTGAGTAGCATTGCTATCACCTGAAAAAAGTGCACTAGATGTTAATTTTTGTAAAGACACAAAAAGGTTCAATATTGCAGAAGGGGTTGCTGATATATAATAATATTATTACCACATCAAGGATCAGAACCAAACGCCCAAGTGAAGTTTGGGAACATGTGAAGAGGAGAATTAGGCTGTATCCACATGCTATGGCTTCTGCTACCACAAAGTACCTATATATTCAGAAAACATATGGGGAATAAACTAATGGAAGTCAATTTGTAATGCATATAGTAGTAACTACAAATACTCCGCTAGGGTCATCAGTCTAATGAGATATTTGAGTAGTTTGTATAAGGTCATTCAGAGATTATAAGGTTAGCTAGTTGGTGAAGGAAAAAGAGAAAAAAAAAAGAAAAAGAACGTGAGTTCTAATCTTCTACTACAAAAATTAATAACTAATATTGACCGATAAAAAAAGAAGGTTTTAGGTTTAAACTTTGTTGTTGTCATACACACGTAAAAATAACTAGAGATTATAACATGTTCTCTTTAGAAAAAAGGAAAAAAAAAATGGGAGGGGAGAGGATCTCACTTGAATGCTGGATCGTTGCTATATTTGGCAGTGAAGGTTAGGTTGAAGACCTCAGTAGATTCATGGCTTGTCACCATAACGATCACTGCTGCTATAGTTGCTCCAATGGCAAGGAACCTTAGAAAAAGTGTGAGGAGTCTCTTGGTCTTGGCCATGGAGGACACTGCCTTGAAATTGATGATCGAGTTTATCACAAAAAACAAAAAAAAATGGCTCTCTGCTCGAACAAGCTTTTATTTAAAACACACAATTTGAACACAATATGCAGTGCATATATATTTGTGTGTTAGCTAGAGAGAGAAGTATTAGGTAGCCAATATATGGTTTCATTTAGTGGCCCTCTAAAGTGTAGCAAAAATTAAAACTAATTGTTTACCTAAGACATGTATTCAAACCAAGTTGATTATGATAGCTGAGACATTTGTCAGCAAGTGAAATAATAACTAGGTCACTAACTAGGAACCTAGAAAGTAAGAGTGTGTATTATTTGGGACAAGGTATCTACGAAGTACTTTTTCTTTTTTAAATAAGAATGTGATTATTTTTATTTTATTCAAAGTATGTTAGTGAATAAATTATTGAAATAAAAACTAAAGCTTGTACCTATTTAATATTTAATTTAAAGTATGTTAAGAATTTACCTTACTAAAATTAAAAATATATATCTTATTAAAATAGCAGGAGTACTGTATTAGGATTTTTTTGCATAATTTCTATCTACCATAGTAAATTCTCAGGAAAAAAAAAAACTATCATGCTAAATTGGACAGGAACTTAAGAAACAGGACTAGGAGGTTGGATCACCTATTCACCTACCTACCTCATTGAATTTCGAGGTTGTTTCCTGTGATTGTACAGGCATATTTATTACTTCCATTTATTTGGCTACTCGTCTCCTCGTTTTCATTCTTTTTTATTCAATATTTTAGTATTTTATATTTTAATTGTCATTTCACAATATTAATAAACAATATTTTTTTTCTTTTTTTCTCACTTGGTAAGTAAATCTTTTCTAATTCCACACTTAGTAAGTAAATCTTTTCTAATTCCATAATTAGTGCTTAGTAGTTACCTAGCATTTTAATTTCTACATATATATATATATATAACATTTTTTTATTTTTTATGTACAACTGTATAAAAATAGTATAAATTAAAATACTTTATTATGTTTTTTAATAAATCAAACGTGTACTTTATTTGTGATACTAGCATATGCTGACTTACATGACATGTAAAAATAGGAAAAGCAGTTGATAAAGTATTAAAGGTAAAGTTTAAACTCTTATGTCCATGCTCATGCCAACCAAGAAGCTACAAGTAACAAAACAAAATAAAGAGGGAAAAAAACTAGGAAGAAGTTGGATAGAAAAGACAAACAGTACCTTAATGTGAAATTTACTAAAATAAGAGGAAGAAAAACAAATCCTGAACCTTCACTAAACAATTAAACATCAAAGAAAAGTGCTGTTTGAAACAAGCTTTAATTGGGAAAGGAAGAAGCATGAGCGAGAGAATGAGATTGAACAAAGCTAGAATTCTAGAAGATTTTGAATTTTGAAAGTTATACACAGAAACAGCAAATGATGGGCATCGTTAAGTAATTAATAAATCATTTTTGCAGGAATTGTGTAGTTGGCTATGTGAAATCGTAGTTTAGGTAACATAAAAACGAATGAATTAATTAATGTTTAAAATAGAGAAGTGGTTGTGGGAAAATGTGGAATTTAGAAATCAACTTGTGTAGAAACTCGTGCACCGCACAGGACATTAGATTCATATACTCATATTGATACAAATCTAAAAAAATACAATTATAAAATTATTAAAATTTATTTAGAGAATCACAAATATAAGTTGATTTCGAGATATCACTACATTTAATTTACTTATAAAAAAAAAAAACAAATGATTGTGTAATGTAATAGTCAAGTCATTTTAAGAGAGAAAAATAAAGAGATGTAGAGGTCAAGGCTAGGCTTTGGAAAAATTGGAGAAATCAATTAGGAGATTATAAATATCTGAGATAACTTTTCTATTGGAAGGTTTTTGTATTATAACTATCTTGTTTCTCGCTCGTATATTTTGAAAATTAGGATATTCCATATTGGTCAATAAGTCTATTATAATTTTGAAAGTTGGCAAACCAAGGAATCCCTAATCGTGAAGAGATTTTTAATTAATAAATTCAATGAAAAAACATAGGGTTCTTGCCCTTACACTAAAAAATACAGAAAAAAAAATCGTCAAGAGATGTTTTACCAGAGGTAAAAGGGAAGGAGAAAGGAAAAGCGCAAAATATTTATGCTATGCAAATGGTGAGTCAAATGGATTTGTATTTGGGATTTGAGGGTTTTATGCATGTCTTATCTCACTCTAATTAAAAGGCCACATGTGGTATAAGATGATTATAATAAGGGCAAATTAGGTTTAACAACAGCTATACTCTTTTTTCGGGTTGATTATTCTCTCGTCCATTAATTTTTATTATTATTGTATAAGAGATTAGGGAAAGAATATATTTATAACAAAAACATATTTTATATTGTTAAATAAATTAAGAAAAAACTATAGAATGCTAAAAAAAAGTAAGAAGATTTTAGTGAAAAAATGTCAGTCATTAATTTAAATTACTTTCATAATTTGATTATTTCTATTTTAACTTTTCTTATTTTCTGAAATCTAGTCCATATTAAAAAAATTGTAAAGTCAAATTATTTTTGTGTCGTATATTTATTTCCTTTCATGAAGAAGAAGTATATTTATGTCCTATTAAATTGTTTTTTTAACATAATTAAATTGGCATTACACAAATTCAAGATTTTGACATAAGGTCTTGTTACATTTATAGTGGGAGAATAATTTATTTAAAAGATAATTTGTGTTTGATTTTTTTTTTCATGCGTAAAATCCTCATAAGACAGAGGTGTTATGCATTATTTGTGGATTTAATTTTTTTGACTCAATAAGTTGGGAAATAGCCATGGTCTTTGATCTAACAAAAAAAATAATAATAACATTAATTATTCAATTTTTTATAGGTGATTATATTAGAATAAAAGTTTCTTTGGTGTTGTTACTATACAATAAAGTGGTTTATGAAGATATGTTAAAGTCAAGTCTAAGTTTTTCTATCCTCATCAAATCCGTAATATGATATCGTCAATTTTTTATTAAATTAAACTTGAATTAAAAATAATGCGATCAAAGTGTGATATCATTTCTTTGTATCGTCTTTTGGTTTCTACAAAATCTAGAGCAATAGTAACGTTGAGAGTATTTTTTTTCTCTTAAGATATTATATATATATTAACAATAAAATATTCTATTTTAAATTTTCATTCTTGCTCAATTTTTTCAGTCTTTATATTAAATGAAAATGATACCTTTTAAATATTAAAATTATTATTTCATGAACCTAGTTAATCGAGAGTTCAGGACTCGCTAACTTAAATTGTTGTGTATATAACTTCTCAAATAGCTTGCTTTAGAAACTCAAATTATAACTAAAAGAAGACAATATGTAAATAAATATGTATTTATTTCAATGGGAAAAAAGACAAAAAAAAAAAAAAAAAGAAGTCATTTTTCAACAGAAGAAAGGTAGAAGAAAAACAGTAAAATTTATAATTGAAATATTGCGATACTAATATTCTCCAACAAATAAGGAAACATCATTCTAGTTGAGGATTGTTTGTATATACATAATATTGCGGTACTAATAATAGTAATATGCATGATTAACTTATATTTTGGTCCATAAGAACCATATTAATGGAGTAGATAATTTTATTTTATTTTAGTTCGTGATTTGCCAAAGTCTGACGATGTAATAATCAAACTCCATGTCTCTCTTGACATATGAACGTTGGAAAGATTTTCACATTTAGGTGTCATTATTATTGAGGGCATGAAGACAAAGGTTTTAATCGAAAAAGCCAAGAAGATTGGTGTGTTTTTCAGTATGATTAGTGTGTTTAAATAACATTACATATGAATTTGGTGAAATTAAATTCTAAAAAACTGAATAAATTAATTTCAAATTTTTCGTCATTTCCTTTTTCGGCATTAAATATTTCGTTAATTTGGTCATACGATAATTTCTTATTTAATTGTTGTTTCAAATAGTTGCCGAAACCAATTGATATTTAGTTGTCATGACAAAGGGTAAGAAATTAACTATTTGAGTCAACAATTAATTTGACAATTATTTTTGGATGTTATGTTAGGAATTGTATAGGAAATTAATTGAGTCAAGAATTATTTTCACTGTTTTTAATTTACCATTCTTAAAATAATCTGTCATTAAATTGTTGTTTATAAACTGATTGATTCAATTTTTTATATCAAGCTTTAGGTGTCAAGTTTCGTCTTTCCATGAGATCTCCCAACTTCCCAACTTCAATCCAAAGCAACCTAATGTCTCTTTCTTCCTTCTGGAATATTCACTCCTGCATCACAAAAACACCCAACGCATAACAAGTTTCACAAAGAATGCGAAATCAATGAAAATATGCTATAACTAAGTCCTAAATGTCAAATAATGAAATTTTTTCTAACTAAAGTATCACCTACTAAGGATAGTATGAAATGCAACGCATCAATAAGAAAGTCAAATGTCAAAACACACAATAAAATGTCAAAGCTCCTTTTTTAGAGTATACAAGATAAAGACATGGACTTGTTAGTCATTTCATCAAAGTCATTAACTCCAATAATTAATGAATGAGGGTTAGTGTGATGTATTCCAACTAAGGGGGAATAAGAGTATCCAAATTAGAAAGGGTAGAGTTATGTCTAATAAGGGGTATTGTTAAGATATTAATGAATTAGTTTGTAAAAGATAAAAAATTTAAATTTAATTTTTAAATATGTAAAAAATATAATAAAAGATAAAAAATTTAAATTTAATTTTTAAATATGTAAAAAATATAATAAATTAGTCATACAGATAATTCAATGAACAATTAATATTTAAATTTTATAATTTAATGTCGAATTTGTTCCTAAAAATATAATTTATTATCATATTTAAAAACTAAATTTATATTTTTGATGTGCTAATTTATCTTGAAATCTCAATCTAATATGAATTTTGCTATTTGCCCACCCAAATATGATAGGCTTAATCCAATTCCAATGCAAATTATCAATTTCATTTTTTTTATAAAAGAAAAAGAAATAATCAAATCAGCCCAAACCGATTAATACCCATCAATTTGCATCTAGAATATTTGATAAACCCGAACCATGACTGGTAGCTTCATTTCATGGCTCCAAAATAAAAAGTGAAGGGTGGGAAAGGGGGAGGTTGTGGAACTTAGCAGCGAAGCGAGGAAGATGCAAAGTCAACAAACAGTGAAAGAAGAAGATGATGAAGGTCCACCTCCGGGATGGCAACCTCTCCCCGCTCAGCCACCGCCACCGCCACGTCCATCCGGTCAGTTAATACTTTTCTTTTCAAAACCCTTTATTCACTATTTTCTATTACTTTTCTTTTATCTTCGTCACTCACACATCTACTACTTGGTTTGCTTTCATCCGTTTGAAACTTTTAATATTCAAGGATACCCACTTGACTTTTATGTAGAAATTTCTAAACTTTTTTTAATTATTCATGCGTAATCAGCTACTGCTCAATTAAGCAGATTAAATTAAGTGCCTTTGTCTTCTGAACTATTGAACTTTAAAATATGCAATCCATTTTTTTTTTTTGGCCTCTAAGTGAATCTGATTATAGGAATATGTATTTCATTTTCTATCACGGCACAGTGAGGCACAAGTGTTGTGTTATTGAGTTAGGCTTTACTTTTTCTCAAGCTAATAGCTTCGTCATCCAGGTTAATTTGTTTCTAAAATAGATGGTTTTTGAATAAGGAATAACACCTGCAGAAAGGGCTTTGAATGCAATGTTGCAATTTTTGTAGCTTGAAGTCAGTGAAAGGGTTAAAGAAAGTGATTGACTGATTGTGTTGTGTGTTGCTGGATTGTATTTGAGATATCCCTGAAAGAGTCCTTGATTTTTTTATTTTGGTCTTTGATCACCATTGCATGAAATTGGGTATTAACTTGATCACTCTGACTGGCAAGCTTTGTGAACAGGTTGGGCTCAAATGGTTTGCGGTTCTTGTCGTCGCCTGCTTTCATATCCACGAGGTGCCAAACATGTCAAATGTTCATGCTGTCAGACTGTCAACATTGTATTAGAAGGTTACTTATCTTTCTGTTTGCTCTGAGTCTCTACTTTGCATTTCAAGATCAGTTTTGTGCATTTGATGGGGCAAGTTTGGATAAACAATTTAATTGTTTATTTCAGCAAAGCCTATCGCATGAAAATGAGATGAAAGCTTATGTCATAAGTGTGTGATTCAGTAAGCTTATACGAGGGTCATAAATAACTTTCATAATCTTAACTGAATACCTTCAATTTTCTACTTAAGTGCTTATATGATAAGATAAACCTGGTAGAAGCTCTTTTAAACACCCACTTTCATGAGCAATTTTATGCTTCACCTGTGATATGTACTTGTGTGCTCTAAAGCTTGTGTTAATAATCTTGTGTATTTGTTAAAATTTATAATATTTTTCTCAAAGAAAATTCTGGTCTTCATAGATTGGTTGCTGGCCAAACACCAATGACCAATCACATTTGGATTTGATGATTGTATCATGATTCAAGTTTTCGACTTGAGTTTTTGGTATGGTTGTATTTTACTATGGTAAATCTCCATGACTGGTGATACATTATGTACTGACATCAAATCCTTCATATTTTGAAGTTTTCAGTTTTCACCTATGAAATTGTATTCTATTTTCTTGAAGTTGCCTTACTTTCTTGTTCAAAATATTACATATGATATATGGCATTATCTTTTTTGTGTGGTAAGCTATTTATATTAATAATCCATTCCTTCATTACAGCTGATCAGGTTGGGCAAGTTAAGTGTGGCAGTTGTGCGGTATTGCTGATGTACCCATATGGTGCTTCACAAGTTAGATGTTCATCATGCCGATTTGTGACAGAAATTGGGGTATGTTAACTGTTTATGTATTTAGTACTTGTTTGAAAAATATAGTCTTCTAAGTTTTTTTGAGACAGGGTTTGGTTTTCCAGATATATCATGAAATTAATATAGAATTGGTCATATGTCAATTGGTCACTATACATAACCCCTGAAAGTTCTGTCAAAAAAAAATGTCTCCAGCATGCAGAATAAAAGTTAGAATGTACAATTACAAAGACTATAATATCTACATATTGTGGTTGACTTAATGGATGAAGGACCATGTATGTATGTGTACAAATTCTATTCAAATTACTGTTAATGGTTGATTTATTTTGGAATTTCAAATACTGGAGAGCATGAATCCAATGCAGGAAAAAAGACACCCAAATACATGCTGCTAAATACCTAGTGTTCTCTATGTAGTTATAGTGGTATTCACTCTAAATAGAACTACTCATTTGAAACCTTTAGGGCCCAATTGGTGGCTAAGATATGATAGGATGTGAGACTTGGATAAAATTTAGATAGGATAGCATCCTAATCCGCTCTCATCCTATGCATACAATATAACTCATAGGATAGTATTATTTATCTTATCTATTTGAGGTGGACTGGATAGTGGTAGGATATGAATAAACTATATATTGATTATTATTGAAATCCCACATCAACTAGAGATATGACCAATGTAATCTTCATAAGACTCGGGAAATTCTTACCTTTCAAGTCAGTTTTATCGGGCTGAGTTAGGTTCTAAGCTGTTAGGAAACAAGTCCTTATCCTGCAACGCACCATGGAAGGTGGTCACCAACGTCCCAAATGCAAGAGCCACCCACCCGACATTTGGTGGATTACATCTAACGGAATCATGACCTGGCAAGCCCTCATTGGAAGATAGAGATCGTGCTGTCTGCTGTTTGCTCCTTACCTCATTCATGCACCATTTCTGTTATGATATTCCATTGTTGTCTGTTACTCCCCCATGCACCCTCGTTGTATTCATCCCTGAACTAGTTATAAATAAGCGTCCAGCTGGTATTTGAAATAGCAGAAAATTAATACAAGTTTCTTCTTTATCTTTCTCTCTTATGGAGGTTCCTAGCCCTCGAAGCTAGGTTGTTATTTCCACCCTGTGCTTGCGTCCGTAACATAAGCCTAAATTCTAAGTTGGTATTAAAGCCTATCTTAGATCCATTATTGGGCTACCCATATTTGTCTATGCCCTAGATGTCTATTTCTAGGCATGAGGGGGTATTATTATTGGGCCATCCACATTTTTGTCTATGCTCCAAATGTCTAATCTTGGGTGTGTTGAGATCCCACATCGACTACAGATAATGGGGTGGGAGATTACTTTTTCAAACCAAAATAGATTGCCATACTCAATTGGGTACCAAAACAAATTGTTGGCAATGCATTAAGGCAGACTGCATGTACTCTGGTTAATGACATAAATATTGACTTTCTAACAATACTTTATTAGATATCAGGTAAAGAAGTGACATTTGAGCTAACACCAGGTTTGTCTTAGGTAACTAAGAAGTAGGCAATCAACAGGGACATGCATTCGCACATCAGATGGCTAGGTAGTAATAATAATAATAGCACCACAACATAAAGTTTTTAGAGTGAAACTACCATATTTGAACTAAAAGAAATTACCTAATCCATTAACCATAACTTGCAGAAAAAGTAATTAGAAAAAACCCCTTCAATGAGCAAGAGAAGTAATGAAAATTTCCTATACGTTGCTGTAAATCCATCAAGATGTGATGATTAAAACTGAACTTTTGAGCCAAATTTATATCACCAGACTTTGCTTCCAATCCAAATCCAATTTTACACTTCCTACATTTTGCAGAAAAAAATACAAAATAATAGTAAGGGCTTGACAGATCAGATGTCTCATACAAGGGAGAGAGGGGGGTTAAGAGATGGTTGCGAATGAAACAAGAACAGTGTATAGCACATGGTTGAGAGGGAAGAAAAATTGTTATGTTGTCATGATAAGTTTGTATCCAATGTGTTTAAATGGCAGCACCATGGCTACCATGTGGAATGGCGCGACAGATTTTTTGGCCAACTGTCATAGGCAATTTGTGAAGGGAGGCCCACTATGACGGTGCCATAGGCTGCAATGGCATGTTTATATAGCAGAATTTTGGCCTTATGTCATTGTAACACTTTGTATCTCAGCCCCCTCAACTGGGTTAATTTTTAATTAAAGAATAGGATATTGTAAGTGATCTAATAAGCTTATTTTATCTCATTAACTGACTAAACTGTGGATTAAAACAGGTTAAAATAGTTTATCCTATCCCAGTTACCAAATGAACCCTTAAGGGTTAAGGTTTATGTTATCCAAGTTAAAGGGAACTTGAGTGTTTTGCTATTGTAAGGGATTTTATTATTTAATCATTCTTTAGGCTCAACGATATGTGCTTAATAAAGTGGAATTTATTCTTTCGTAGTCAGACCCGATTCTTTTAATTCAATTCTAAGTCTCCCTACAAATGCTATAGAATTTGTTGCCTAAAACAACTAATATTTTTCATTTAAACAATAATTTCACTCATGGTTTTTTGTGCAGGCACACAACAAGCGGCCTCCATGGTCTGTACAACAAAGGAAGCCATCTCCTCCAAAAACTGGTTGTTAGTGGCCTGTCCGTTGGCCTAGTAGATGGATCATCCTTGTACATCAAACAAATTAGGTATGAGGATTCATGTACCAATCTCAAAATTGCTTTGTTATTGAGATACGCATCCTTAAGGAATTATTTATTAATGTAAAGTTTTGGAATTTCACCAGAATTTTTAAGATGAAGTTTCACTTGAGAGTCTTCTATTCCTGCTTGCACCCTTCTTTTTCATTCGTATCCCCTTGAATTTCATATTTACTTGAAGATCTCAAATGTAAAAAAAAAAAATATGATATGGCAGCTTAGCTTTTCTTTTTTATATTTGAAAATCATGTAAAATTTTTCCTTCACAGAAAGAAATTTTAAGACTAATATGGGCTTGAGTTACTTCAAAATGGCAAATTTCTCCTGTTTTTAGTTACACTAAAAATCTAAACTTGGATTGTTTGGGAAAAAAATAATAGGACATCTATAGGGGGAGTTCCATTTTTAAAAGCAGTATTGATATTGAAATATCTTGGCACAATTCAAATTTTCTAAATTCTAAGAATGCGTTGGTTTTTTAATTTTTGTTTAATAATTACTTCTTCATCGGTGATAATGTTACCTCTGATTATGTACTGGTAATAAAGGTACTGAACTCATACTATTAGGTAACTAAATTTCTTTCAACACATTCATTCATTGCTAGCCCAATCTTTTAACACAATTCAAATTTTCTAAATTCTAAGAATGCATTGGTTTTAGCTGTTGTAATTTGAGCTAGAGATATAATGTTAATATTTTGAAATAATGTTCATGATTGATTCTCTTTTCCCTCAATTCACCGTTTCTCCTGATTCTAGAAAATAACTATATTTGGTCACAACCCATTGTTCATGTTAAAACTTAAAAGTTGTAGGCTCGGTTTCCGTTATTTGTCATTCTCACCTCAATACATTTACCGCTTCTGTCGACAATTGTAATTACCCATCGACTCGAACAAATTACTAGCTCTTATCGGTATCTTTTATGTTGTTCGACTATTTGATTTTATGACCGATGAGAGAGGTGTGGAGAGATGAAAATTGTTAAACCAATCCTAACCATTTGTATAAGAATGATCTAGGCTATTTTATTTTAATCACTCGTACCTGATTAGTATAGTCAAAGAAATAAGAGGCGTTGAAAACAAATGGTTTTCTATTAGCTATGCGGCTCAGACTTAGGCAGGAATTTAATCAGAATCAGCAACCATGGTAGCCAGTAAATATATAGAGAAACAGCTGCAACATTGCCACAAACTCAGAAAATATATCTTAATATAACCAAATATTGCACTGAATATCTGTCGCAAGGATTATATTTTTAACAATTGATTGTAATTAGAGAATGAAGTGGAACTATTTAAAGAGAGTTGATCTCGAGTTTATCTATGATTACGTTTTCCAGTGAAATAAACAGAATCCGTGATTGTGACTTCATCAAATGATCTCTGTGCATTGCAGTCTCAATCATCTGGAGGGAAATCCTCGTCCGAGGTACTTTCCAAGAATGAACCAAGAGTTTTCCTTAGAATGCTGAAAGTTTTATCATCCTGTGTGACAGAAATAATCAATAAGAAGTGCTTATACCCGAGTTAATATATGAAACATGAATCCAAGAGAGATAAGGACATAATGAAACTGAAAATGTAGATCCCACTGCTTAATTTACCTGTTTCTTCTTTCTCAACGAGTCTTCCAGTTGGGCAATTTTATGATTGCAGGCTTTTTCTTGTTCAGATATCATAACTCTTTCCTTCTTCCCTAAAATATTCGTAAATTTTATAGAAAATAAAATTATTGAAATCAGATAGCGGTTTTCTATATTCATAAAGACGGATTAATTGGCGTAGCTTACTCAGTTGTTCATATCTCACAAATAGCTTTTCCTTTTCCTCTTCAAATTTGGAGATAATATCTATCAAATTGGCAGAAGTAGTTAGCATCTAATCAGCAAATAGTATGATTATATCACATAAATAAGATGAATTACCACTATTACCATTTATTTCAAAAGCAACACTTTATTTCAAAATTACCACCGCTATAGTATATATTTCAATTTTCAGAAACTGTCAAAAGAATCATATTAAGATATCACTCGTGGAGCTAATTAGTCCACCAATGACAATGTTTCAGGGAGTACCTTTCAGGGCTTGCAGAGAAGTGGCTTTCTCTTTGCAAAAATTCTCATGAAATGCTTGAAACTTGGCAGTTTCATTCTTCAATGAACTTTCATACTGCATGCTTGTAATCACACACAGCAATGATTAAACCAGTTTTGAACAACACGCAATTCCCTTCCTAATTATGAAACGGTTAACAATATCATACAAAAAAGTAAAACCCTCATCCTCTACAAACCTCTTTGGAACTCTTTGAAAGCGCCTTAGCAAAGCTTTGCCTGACATTGCAAGAACAATACGCTCTTTAATACACTGAAACAGTGGAAACAAAAAAATATAAACGACATGTAGTTTTGACTTCAAATTTACCTGTCCTTCTCAATTTTTGACTTCAATCCCTCGATCATAGACTTAACCTCAGAACCCACACTATCACAAACAAAAAAGCACCAATCACTAAAAATAATGATTATGCAAACAATAATAAGAAAATAAAATACAACAGTGCTTGTAATTGTATCAAATTCTATAGTTCCATTGGTTAAAAAAATAATTTCATTTGAATTCAATTTTACGATGGATGTTTCTGGAAAATTTACAAGTCCACAGTAATAAGCATGTTTTTGAATCACAATTCACCGAATAAAAGAAGATCTAAACGGAAACAGAAGTAAAGCAACAATTAAAAATCAGAATCAAAATCGGTAAATCCTTTCACTCGTTCAAATCGTTCCAGGCGCAATATTTCGAAGTTCAAACGACAGTAAAACAAAAGTTTCAGATACGATCGAAACGCAATCGTTTCAGGTACCTGGAAATAGTCTCTTCGTTCTTCTTCTGACCGTCCTTCTGAGCCTTGTCTCTGATAAGGTGCAGCGCCGAGACGATTCCTTTGATGTCACTGCAGATTCGCACAATATAAGAAACTGTAAGAACGATTCCGAAAAAAAAAATAACGAAAAAGCAAAAGCAGTGATCGAATACGAACTCTGAGAGATCGAAATCCAAATCGAGATCGAAGTTATCCGTGGCTGATCGCTTGTTCTTGTCAGATTTTGCGCGTTCGAATTCGGATGCTCGCTTTCTTGAACCGGATTTGCTTGCAGACATTGCGAACGCTTCGTAGCTAAGTGAAGAGTGAAGACACAATTTCTGAGTTGAGAGAAACTCAAGCGTTGATGATTCCGCGTTTGCGCGCGCTCGAATGGCTATGTTATGTTCCCTAATTTCAAAACTTCCACGTTGACAAATCATATTGAAAATAGTGTTATGTACAAAATTGATTTTCTTCCTTGGAATGATGGAGGCACACAATGAGCCAAATTGACCAAAGCGGATTCCTTTTAGAAATTTTTTCTCGTCACTATAGAAATTAAACTATTAGATTAGATAGAGAAAAAAAATTGATGAATTTTTCATTTGAACTAGTCATTCCCATTATTGATTCTCTTCCTTGGAATGATGGAGGCACGACAATGAGCCAAATTGACCAAAATGGATTCCTTTTAAAAATTTATTCTCAAAAGGGATTGGTTTCGATACTTTTTGCATAGAGGATCAGTTTTTGAAGGGATTTTGTCAGTGGAGTTGACGAGTTGAACACGTGACAACAGTTGGAGGAACTCGTCAATGGAGATGATGAGACACGGTCCACGTGGCGAGTTTCGTCATGGCGAAATAATTTTTTTACGAAATTTTTTTTAACTTGAAATGGGTATAACTTTTAATAGAAATGTATGTTTGAGGTTCACAATATGTCAAAATGTTCGAAATTGAATAAGGAATTCCCTGACAATCTCCATTACGAATGGCGGAACCCGCCACGTGAACCGTGTCTCGCCATCTCCACTGGCGAGTTTCCCCAACTACTGCCATGTGTCAAACTCGCCAACTCCACAGGTAAAATCCCTCTGAAAATTGACCCCCTTCGAAAAAGTTTTGAAATAGACCCTTTTGGGAATAAATTTTTAAAAGAAACTCACTTTGGTCAATTTACCTGACAATAATTATAGAGAGAGACTACCAATAACTTCTTTGTTTTGTCTTTTTTTTTTTTTTTGACATCAATTTGGTCAACATTATTTAATATTGACCTCTAAATACATTAATGTCACTTTTAGTAGCCATAACTTCAAGATTGTCACTTGATGGATACAAAGTAGTTATTAACATGGACATTTCAAAAGGCATGCATTATTATTGTGTAGTGTATGCATAGAACTAGCATGGCAAATTGCAAAAAAAAGAATTCTACGCCCCAGCGGCTAACAACCTTGGACAGTATCTGTATTTAATTTATGTGGTAGACTTATCTCTCGTACACTTGCAATTTCATGTTCATTAATTGTCGCATGTATATTATGGAGGACCACTTGATCTACCGTCAAACTAAGGTGCTCTAGATTTTAAGAATATCTTCATTTTTCTTTTCTTGACAAAGATGATTAGATGAGTTTTTTCTAGACGGAAATTTTAATAATTATTTTTATCCTTGAATGTGTAAAATGTTAATAAATTCATCTTAAAAAATAAAAATTCAAATTTTAGTTTCTAAAAATAAAAAAATATCACAAATTTATCAATCTATTAATTTTTGTCTTGTTAATGAAAGAATTTAATGATATATTCAGGAATAAATTTGTCAGTATTTTATATATTAAGAAACAAAAATAACTATTTATCAAAATTAAAATCAAGAAAATAAACCCCTAATCTTTTTGCCCGTAACAAATTCAAACTATACAATACCTCACCATGAAATTTTTTCTTTCTCTAATGAAAACAAAACTCTTCTCTTTCTACTCGTATCTCATGCAACATTCCATGCATGCCAATGTTGAAAAAACAACCATACGAATACCATTAAAACCCCTAATCTTTCCTTAATCCAACATTGACCCGTATGCACCATCACTTATCCTTCACTACTTCATGCATTGCATGCACCTAACTGCACATTCCTAATAGTAATGTTAATAATTAATTAATTTTAAGTGGTCGACCAATATATTACTCTCTTTATTTTTATTTATAAGACATAATTAACAATTTTTTTTATCTATTATTATAAGACTTTTATTTCATTTCTCTTGTGCATAAATTATATTTTACTAAAATACCATGAATTGTTTTTTTTCTCTCCTATAAAAATTGGAGAAAATGATAGGTTTCTAATAAAATCAAGGATAACTTTAAAAAAAACATTATAATTATAAATAAATTTAATGCTAATAATTAAATTAATTAATTTTTTTAATTAATAAAAATTAGTTAACTGCTATATCTTATAACGAGATACAGATCGAAGAAGTATGCTATAACTTCTGAAGAACTCTAGCCCATTTTTTTTAATATCCTGTTGACATGAAAATTTAAGTTGACTTTGTCTTGGAAAGTGTGTGCGACAGAAAAACACAATACATTCTATTGTTCTAATAAATTTATTTAAGAATATCACAATAATTTTACTTATTATTTTTAAAAATTAATTTCTCTCTCCTCCTCTGTTACTTTTCTCTCTTCTCTCATGGTCATTTATTGCAACCTATTTACAGTTTTCTTGTAGCTTCCCGTAAGTTGCTTCCATGGCTTCTAGCCCCCTCATAGACTTTACGGCTGTACGTAACCAAACCTGGCAACAGATCAATAAATAGAAAAAAATATACATCCTTGCAGTTGACAATTGTTCTGGTGGAAACAATGTCTAATATTCATTTTGATTTCTTTTTTCTTTTGATGCTTTGGCTTCTGATTGTTTCTTATTACTATATATCTAATTTAATATCATAACTATATGGACTATGGCAAAATTAAATAATGGAAGAGAATGTTTTTGTGATTAAATAATGCTAATATGTATTTTGTGAGGATTGTTTATGAATCCGAATTATGGTGGCTGATGAAAAGCACATTGTTTTTTTCCCCCGATGATGAAGGGTTGTGGCATATCGAAAGTCATCAATGTTTTACGGGAGGAAGATAAGAGAGTAGAAGAGAGAGACATGGTTTTTTTATTATTTCACAAACATAAGCAGTAAATCATTATAACAACCTACAATAAATAAAGTAAAACAATTGAGTTTATTGGGGCCTTTTGTCTAACTTTTGGTGTTGATGACTAATACTCATGCAGAAAAAAAAAGAGATAGGATAGGTGATGATGTTTGTCTTCTGACAGAAGTGTCATTTTCACAGTGACAATGCAACTTCTACTCGCATTTGATTTGCAATGTAAATTATAGGTTGGGTTTTATTTGTAAGCTACGCTTGCAACCTACTAGCATATACACAAGTTGCATGCAAAATCTTTCATGCTAATTCAACTCCAGGCATTAGTTTTCTTGGTGTAATATTTTTTTTATGAGAAATACTATACATTTTTTTGGATCAGCAATAAAAACTTATATATATATATATATATATATATATATATATATATATATATATATATATATATATATAAACATGGCACCAGAAGTACCAACTCCAACTGGTTACACAGACGTGGTAAAAACAGAGTCTCCTACATCATAAATGGTTTTTTGTGTGTGTGTGATTTCCGTCAAACTTTTCCTTTTTTTATTCTTTAGTTTATATATTTAAACCAATTATTTATAACCACTTTTTTGTATGAAATTCGCAGAGTGATATTTGGTACCATATAGCATTGCTCTTTAACAACAAAACATATCATCACTTGTGAGTCAATATAAATCTTGCTATAGAAAATAATATACTTACGGCAATATATATTGCAAATTAAATTATGGATACGCGCGTATCTAATTTATTGACTTATCCTTTCTGCTTTGTCTTTTTCTTCAAGGAATTTGTTTGTTGTCTTTAATTTGTTTGCTTTTTTTCCCTTTTAGCATCTAAAATGGTTGCTTTTGGAGTTGCGAAAGAGGGTGAAGACAGTCTTTTTTTTTTTCTTTTATATATTAAAAAAACACAAACATCCTTCATTAGAGATAACCATGGTTAAATATAGTAAAATTATTATATACAATTTTTTTTTTCATATATTTAATACAGTTACATATTTAAAATTTAAAATTGATAATACTTATCAAATTAAATAGAAATAATTTTGCGTCAAGTAATCAACGTACTCTTAATGATAATCCTTATTTTGTTTTGACGTTAAACAATTAATTCTCTTATTTTTAATTTAAAATATATGTTTTAACATAAATATATAAATAAGATAAATTTATAAGACACATATCCCAATTATTCAACGTAACTTAAAAATAAACACTCACGGAATAGAGTTAGCTTGTTCATGTGGTTGGACAAGTGGTTGTTTACACAGAAGCATACACTGCATTGCATCATTTCCTCTGCACTTTTGCAGCATGGAAGTTCGCTTGGTCAAAAAATACAACATGGTATCATATAGTATTATTGTTATAGCAGATATAACCATGCTTTCTTAAACATACAGTCAGAGAGTTCAATCATATATCAAACTTCTATGTATAAAAGAATATTTGTTTAAAGAAGTCGATCGACTTAATTCTTCAAGGAATTAGAGTGTTTGAAAACGCGTTAAAACCACGTCGAACGAAAACATGCATGTTCTAACTTCTAATGCAAAAATTAATAATGAAGTTACATGCATGTAGACATAAACACACTCTTAATCTTTAGCTTTTGCATTGCATCCTCTTTAATGTAGACATAAACACACTCTTAATCTTTACAATTTACAATTTAGTTATCAAAGATAATTTTGTTCGAGTTAGATAAAATTATGATAGATGATAAAACTTTCCCTTCAATATTTAACACATTTACATATCTAGGATTTAAACTTAAGACCTCATATTAAGTTGAAATAATCTCACATCAATTAATCCACCCACTTAGTGGTCTCAAACTATTCTAGAAAGCATATATTTTTTAAAAGTAAACTAAATCCTCATGAAAAACACTCTTAATAGTGTTGTTATTTCAAGGCTAGGACAAATAACTAACCCCAACAAAAAAAATTAAATTCAAGTAAAAGCTCATTTAACTTATTCGTACACCATCATATACTCATGAATCAAATAATAATATAGTAGCAATTGATGAGAGCATAGCTAGGGTTGAGTATTTTCTGTGGATGTGCAACAAAAATCAGAAGAGTGGAGCTTCTAGTCGGCTTTGAGGGATTTATTCTCTTTATACATGAATAATTTACCTCCCCTAAATTTTCTAGCCATGTGATATGGATTGTCTTTAGCTTTAGAATTCATATAGAGCGCGCCTTTTAGCATTTGTTCTTGTGCAGTGTAAGTTTGATGTTGTTTAGAAGTTATGAGTCAAAAAAGCTAGCTAGGTTCCATCTCTATGGTGCTGCCCTAGCTGAATAATAATGTCAAAGAGATGATGAGACGAAACTGGACTTGAGGTTACAATGTTGTTCCATAAGGAAATTCGTGTGTTGTTGTCCTTGCCAACGAGAACTATGAAAATTTATTGAGTTTGACTTGAAGGTCCAATTCTGATATAACTAGGCACATCGACTCAATAAAGAGAACCAACTAAATTCTGTCAATGAATGTTAGCACTCAGTAGTCAGTAGCTAGCGGTGGAATCAGAATTTTTGTAGAGAGCAATATAATTAAGAGAATATATAAATTAAATATAATTTTTTATGGATATTTTTAGGTATTTAATAACTATTTTAATTAAATATCTTTTAAAATATTTGTTTATTCATAACACTCTTTTAGATTTCTCTTTTTTCGTTACTTATATATCTATGTTTGCTATTAAATAAAAAAAAAACTTGTAATTTTTTGAAAAATATTGCAAGAGATGTTATGCATTTTTTATATAAAGCAAAATTTGTACGAGAATACGAAAAAAAACTAAAATATCTATGAATTTTACAATAAATTTAAGGAAATAATTATATTTTTGACAAAATCACAGCAAATTTTGCAGGAAAATATTGTAAAAGAAATTGTAAAATTCATAAAAAAAATTGTGCATAAAAAATTCACAAGAAAAATTTGCATGCAAAAGAAAATTCACAAGTTGAAGTCATGTTGTATAAGTTTCTTATACCAGAACAAGGATATAAAGTCATAAAAAATAGGTTTGAAAAATGAAGAAAAAAGTTTTATATTGTAAAAATTGGTTAACTAATGAAATAATTCATATATATAAAAAAAACACATTACAGTAACACCCTTATGTTTTACTTGAATAACACAATGACTCCCTCTGTTTGAAAATATTTCTTTGGTACCCCTTCTTGTAACAACTTCGGTTACAATTGGTTTAAAAAGTTGAAATTAACTTGAAATTATCCATAGTTACACAATATACGCAGCTCCTATTTTTTTTTTTTTTGAAAAATGTAAATTATATTAAACCCAAAATGATACAATAATAAACGGGGCATACCTCGAAGTTAAAGAAAATAAAAAATCTCCCTAATACAAGAAGATCTATATCAAGATGCTAAAACAAATGCAACAGGTACGTTTGTCTAAACATAAGAAACTTAATCTTGCTAATAATCTCTATTACAGAAAATTAATAGTTACACAATATACGCAGCTCCTATGTTTTATACATATTAGAAATGCACAGCTGTGTTTTTAAACATTATGCACAATAACTCTATTGTTTCATATCTAGATTATCAATTGAGAGAACCAAAAGTCCCCAATTTGAGTTATAGGGCATCGATCTGCACTGATTTGAGATGTAGGGGACCAATGTACATCTATCTGACATTATTTGGTCTTTAAACATATTCTATAAACCTCAATTTGAGGCTTTGTGTATTTTTTTTAAACTAATTTAAAAAGGATTGTTATTTGAAAATAAATAGAGTTTTAGAAAAATAATGAGGTTTTTATAATTAAATAAATAAGAAGAAATAAATTTATTAATTAAAATAATGATTTAAGAGAAAATAAAAAAGATATTCATTTGATAAGAAATAAAATAGAATTTGTTTTTATAAAATAATAAAAATAAATAAATTGGGTGAATAATAGGTTATGAGTATCCTAACTATAAATAGTGTTAGGTATGCTTCCTCTTTCTCTCAATTTCGTTTTCATTTCTTCTCCTCCCAAAAATCTCTCTTTTCCCTCACACCATCAAATCTATCTCAGAAAAACGATAATCTCGAACTCATTCACCATCGGATCATCGTGAAATTTAAACATCAGGTTCGCAACTCAATTCCTAGCATTCTCACCGATGAGAATTACAAAAACATGTCGAAGCTAAGATAAAAACCCTTTTTATTTTCCTGCAGAAACCTAAAACCGTCTCTGTAAAATCACGATCTCACATTCGTTAACCGTTGGATTGTCGTGAAATTTTGATATGTGATTCGCGATTAATCTTTGCACGTCTTCACTGTTGGGATTTGCAAAAAATGTCTGTGGAGGGAAAAATATGCATCACACGTAGGACCATGAAATAGAGGCTTCAATTCCTTCTCATTTTTAACGTTTGAGAATCCTAATAGAGCAATCAAAGGATGAGCTTTAGAGAGCACCAGAAATGCCACAATTGATAACGGAGAATACTTGAGCGACTACATCGAGACAAGAGATGAGTTATTCACAATTAGGGATTAGTGAGAACATGTGTAGGAATCATTAGAGTATTAATTGGAATGGATTTTGGGGTGTTTCTGTAATTTTTTATGTTATCCTTATAATTACAATTGTGAATTATATATGTTTGATGAATCAGTTGATGTCCCAATGAGAAATTGCTCTGAAATTGATGTGTTCTTGTGTTGAGTGTGAACCCTTAAAAAAATTGATCTCTTTTTATTAACGTGAATTATATTCTAAATAATATTATTCAATGACTTATTTTATACGAATTATTATCTTGTTCTAATTTTTTCCACGACGATGATCAACATATTCTGTGTATATATTTATTGTAATACTAAAATAATAAATTAAAGAAAGTTGTAAGGTTAATGCTTAGTGGTAATTTCTTTTGATGTAATATTAAATTAATTGTTATAAAAACTCTTTTGATTAAAAATAATGTAGTTTGATTTACTATATATATGTGTGTGTGTGTGTGTGTGTTTTGTGTCATGCAAATATGATTGTTGTGTGATGTGTATATGAACTGTGAGGTGTAATAAATTATTATTATTATGACATTATAATATTATTATGGTGATTGAGTAATACAAAGTGGAATGTGTCAATTTGCTAGATACATGTAAACATGAGATGATTGATTGTGACATTATGAGATGTTAAATTGTGGGCATGATATTGGGTTGTGGATAAGTGTGTGTATTTAACACTTATGTGACAATAATTATGTTGTGAGCTGTGAATTATACAATAACCCGACCAATGTTGATATTGAGAAGAGTGTTGATGCGTAGTGTTAAAGGAAAAGTGTATGTTTCTTATTTAGGAACCAATCTTAAATTATAGCCCAATGTCTTAAACGTGTTTGAAATACGAGTGTGAGGTCGTGAGTATTGTATAATTCATGGGCAGTGTTTATAAATGAAATATATGATGAATTGTGGAATAACATGTTGCTTTGAGATTATTGTATTGTTATTGAGATTAAGTATAAGTGCAAAGTTGAACATGTGTTAATTTGTGAGATACGTGTAAACATGTGATGATGGATTGTGACATTATGAGATGTGAAATTGTGAATGAGTTTTGGTTGTAAATAAGTGTGTGATTAACACTTGATGTGACATTACTTGTATTGTAAGCTGTGAATTGTACAATAACCCAACCAGTGTTATCTTGAGAAAAGTGTTAATGTGCAGTGTTACAGGAAAAATGTAGGTTTCCTACTTAGGAACTAGTGTTAAAGAAAAAATGTAGGTTTCCTATTTAGGAACCAGTGTTAAATTGTAGCGCAATTGTGTTAAACGTGTTTAAAACACGAGTGTGAGGTTGTGGGTATTGCATAATTCATGAGGAGTGTCTGCATGCAAAAATTATTTTAGGGGTTGGACCTGAATCAGGAGGGAGAGGTCCTGATGGACTCTTCGGAGTGTAGGCTTTGGGGGTCACCCGATTTGAGTGTTCCTTTAAGCATGTGCCGATCCCACATGGTTGGAGCATTCTTGCAAAACAACGTAACCTTGACTGGTCTCCCTATGATTTTACTTAGTGAGAGTGACCTGACATACTCATTATGTGGTGCGTCTTGTTATGCACTCCTAAGCGCCCTAGTGTAATTTTTCACTGACATGGTACCACATTGCATATAGGCTTGAGTCTTTGAATAAATGTTGCATACGCTTGCTAATTGTTTATTATGAAATTGATGGATTATTATGTCTTGATCGGAGTGTGTGATTCTTGTATAATGTGATTGATGATTGAAAAGTAAATTTTGAATGACAAAGTGGTGAAATTGCGTGAGTTATCTTGTTTATATGATATGTATATCTAGTTGTCTTGCTTCTCTATTAGTTAAGAATGTGATAACTCACTTTTTGTGTGTTGTTTGTGTTTGAATCCTGTGATGATCTTGAACGTTGTATTCGGAGGAGCAGATGACTAGGTGAATTGCTTTAAGGAATTTTGTATTGAAGGACGTCGGGACACAATGCTCTGATAGGATATGACATTGGGGCATAAGTTTTTATATTAATTGCATGATGTTAGTCTATTTTATTTTATCTCACTAATTTAACAAAATATTTTTATAAATTTTGACGGCCTTATTTTGAGCCAAATATATTTTTAATAAGTTTTAATTGATAATAGTGAAGTAAATGTGAACTTTTTATCCACATAAATTTGTTTACCGATATTTTTTTATATATATTATTTATTTATATACATATTGGGATAAAGAGTATCACACTTTAACTTTTAGGAAAGCCAATTGGTTGGAGATAAGGAAGTGAAGATAATTAATGAAGGAAAAAGAGTGTTGGTGTTGACAGCGTAGTTGGATAAGGTTACAAAGGAAAGGAATTAAAGAAAGAAAACGATTTTACAGGGAAGGGAAGGAGATGAGTTTCTTTGACCCAAAATAAAAGATATGAAAATTTTCATGATTTGATCTCATGGGTTTCTTTGAATGCTTTTAGAAATTAGAACAAAAGCATTTGAAATTCAGAGTGAAAATGAGAGGTTCTTATTGCACCGTATGAGAACATCACACCTATAACTAAAAGTTGATAAAGGCTAGAAATCAATTATAATTCAATTTAGATATAGACATAAAATAACATAGATTAAAAAGAATAAACAATCAAGAACATCAAGTATACATATAAAGATAAAAGTATAATAAGTTGAAATAATTAGAGTCAAATTTTAAGGCTAATAACAAATATAACGTGTGAAATGTAAAATAAAATATTAAAATTATTTATATGAGAAGGTGAGAAAAATTTGAGTATTTTTTTATAAACCCTGTTTTTCTAGAAAAAATATATTTTATAGGGATCAAAATATCATGTAAGCCAAAATTATTTAGAAACAAAATTATATACCTTTTGGAAGGAGAAATATAATTAAGTCATAATAAAACGACTTAAATATATTTTTTCATACCTTTAATATACTTTTTCAATTTATTACCCAAAAAATATATTTATTTTATTTTATTATTTGATATTTTTAAATTTTTATTTTTGATACCTTCCATTAGTCTAAATATATTAAATGATAACATAATAATTTATTAATTTGTTATATAATTACTTAATCCAATAATATAACACTCTAATTGTTTCTCACATAACTAACAACAATTTGAAAATCTCAGATAATAAAATAAAAAAAGTAATATATTACAGAAAAATATTTTAAAGCTTAATAAAATCACCTATTTACAATGTTGACACTGTTAATTTGGTTAAATTAATTTTTAGGTTTTTTAATTTATTATTTTTGATCGATTTAATCTTTTATTTTTTTCAATCTAATTTGATCCTCTAATTAAAAAAAAAGGATATTTTGATCCTCAATGTTGATAATTTGTCCATAAAGAATAATTAGAAGACTTCGAACTAAAATAATAAATGTGAGGGGGAAAAATAATTTAACCTTTGTTTTCGTGTGACTGGGGTAAAAAATAAAAACTATATAAACAACGCGCTGCATCAATTCCCTCCGCTCTGATAATAAAGCCACTCGCCGCTCTCTGCACCCTCCTCTCTCTCTCTTTGGGTATGTCTTTTTAGATCTTATCAAATTTTACATTTAATATTCAAATATTTGTTCCTTACTAATAAATGCATGAGATAAATCAATCTTATGGATTTTCATTGTTCAAGCATGGTTATGGTAGCTTCCTCTTCCGTCTCGTTGCTTTATGCCGATTGTTACGTGCCAATTTTTATGGATATGTGAGCAGTTTCACAATTTGTTGGATCTGTTTATTTATTTATTTATTTATTATTATTATGGATCGCAATACGAATTCTCTCGCTGGGTACTATCTTCAATTCTTCATCACAGAACTCTTGGTTCCAAGTTCCAGCAACATCATCACTATTGTGTTTATGAAACGTTATTTGTTTATTTATTTAAGTTTGAATGCTGATGGGAGCGTTTTTGGTTTTGGAATTGATGTTTCGCCTAACTCTGATTGTCTACTGAGTCATGACAGTGACCTTCCCTGCCATAGACACAGATGAAGTGATATGCTATATCATTTTTTAATTCTCTCTCTCTCTCTGATATATGGTATGTTTGGTTTAGCAATTAACATATATTCTGATATGTGGAACTGTTTTGATAAGCGGAAAGTAGTAAAGAAAAGAGTGGAATGTTTTAAAATTTAGATTGAATTTTTCACTTTTACGTTTTACTTTAATTAATTTTATTTATTTATTTCATTTTACTTTCCCAAACCGAATCTTAAAGTTATAAAATATGTTTGAGTTTTAACGGGAATTCCTACATTTTGATGGACAAAATAAGAAAAAGAAACTTATTACTTTAGAAGTAAAAGTATTATTTAACTCTCTCAAGAAGAAACATATATATGAAATTTGTTATTATGCTTTTGTATTGTTGGGTTTTATTTTGCAGTTTTGTACTTGGTCATGGATATTGAGGTGGAGATCTGGTTTAATGCCCTTTGTGGATAATTAATTGCATTAGATTTCGGGAGTGACTGATTCTTAATAATTGAAGTCATACGATGCTCTCTCTCTGCTATGTTGGTTTTTCTTTTTCTTGCTTTATCAGGCAATAGGCATGGTGGAATACCAATTTATTAATACTTTAATTTAATGTCCTGTTCTTTGTTTCTTGAGTGCTAATTAACGTCCACCTATTTTGAGCTGGATTGGGAATTTGGGGTGGACTGAGACAAAAGAGAATGAGAATTTTAATAAGTATTGTGATAGAAAAGAAAGAGAGAAATGAAAAGATAATGAAGGTAGAAGTGAGTAGATAATTATAACTTTTCTTGTTTCTTTTACGTTGAGTGCAGCTATGAAGAGAGTGATAAACTTACATCTATGGAAATGAAGGGAGAGGGGAAATAATAAATATAACAAGTCATGTGAAGAAAAAATGAAAAAAATAGACAAAGTAATAAAAGAAAAAGGAAATATGTATTGAATATTTTATATTTGTGTTTAAATTGGCAGTGAGATCCAAAAACCACCACTATCATAATTTTTCATTATACTAAAAAGTAGCTTTATAACTACCATAATTTTATCTTGATTTACTGCATTTCCAAACAAGCACTATATGACCAAAAAAAAAAAACAAGCATTATATGAACTTAATGACCCTTGACATTTCTTTTGATTTTGTGTATTAAATTGTTTTGGTGGATCAATTGATCTCTTGAGTACTCAGATCAGTGCTGGACAAGGACAAGTAACCAAAATTCCAAGAAGGGTTCATTAATACATGGCCTTAGAGCACTACCTTTCGCAGGAATGGAAAACCAGCCCCAGCCCGAGCCCGAGCCCCATGACAGTGACAGAAAACCTTGATGGGTGTTTTGATTGCAACATCTGCTTAGATTTTGCACATGAACCAGTGGTCACCCTTTGTGGCCACCTATACTGCTGGCCCTGCATCTACAAGTGGCTCCATGTCCAAAGTGCTTCTCTTGCACCAGATGAGCACCCTCAATGCCCTGTTTGCAAGGATGACATATGCCACACCACAATGGTTCCTCTCTATGGCCGTGGCCAGGGCATAGCTCATAGTGACCGTGATGGAAAGGCATCATCCTATAGAGGCAGTTTTATACCACCAAGACCACCTGCTTTGGGTGCTCAATCTCTCATGTCAACATCATCTCAAAGTGCTCAACAACTTCCATATCGCAACCCTTATCAGAATCAGCATTTCAACCCTCCTTTGTACCAAGATGAGGATGAATCATCATCACAAATGCTGAATCCTGGTGCCAACATGGTGGCACCAGGATTCCCCCACCTTGTGGTTGGGATGTTTGGAGAGATGTTTTATGCCAGAGTCTTTGGCAACTCAGAAAATTTATACAACTATCCAAATTCTTATCACCTGGGGGGAAGTAATAATAATAGCCCCAGGTTGAGAAGGCAAGAGATGCAAGCAAACAAATCATTGAACAGAATCTCAATTTTTCTGTTTTGTTGCTTCCTTCTGTGTCTTATTGTCTTCTAAGCAAGTAATTGGATTGTTATTATCTATTGTCCCATTGTATAATTTGTAAAGAAACACGGGTGTAAGCTCTGAGAACGAGATAGATTGAGCAATGTTAGGGTAAAATAACTGGTGTTCTTCAACATTTACTGCAATATATCAGAGCTCATTTTTCAGATTGTCACTCTATATGACTATCGAAGATGTTGCATTGTACTGCACCCTATTCTATGCCATGCTACAGTTTTAAAAAAACAAACTTGGTACCTGTAAGACCCACTTATGGTTACAATTTCACTTGCCTAGCTCAAAATTTTGGGCACTTGTTGCTTGAAGTGAACAACATATCAATCCGACCAAGATGATTGAACATGGACTTAGACAACTGGTCTGTTTAATTTGTAGAAATCAAATGTCTCTCATGCAAGTCGTGGTGGTAGTTTTGTTGTGATATTTGATATTGCAGATAAATGTAACCGCAATTACGGTGTGTTATGGTTGTAGAGACCTTAAAAATTAAAAACTTTGTAGTTGCTGTTAAATACGCAGTTGCAGACGGATTGAGTGAAAAATCTTTTCCTTTGAAGATATTAAGGGAATAGAAGAGGAGGAACAAATTCCCAACTCCAACTCTTACGCAATCATAAATGTACGAATATTCACAAGGTTTACCCATAAGCGGTGAAACTGTTTTTTTTTTTGGACAAGGTACCTATAATATAATTATAGTATAATATCTTCACAGTATTATAGCAGGTTGATCCAATCTAATGAATAAATAATTGCATGGGACAACATAGATAATTTTGTAAAGGATAAGATTTGCCTCTTGAAGCAATGAGCTAGCTGTCCAGGGTCCACAATTATAAACCAACAAACGTCACAATGCATGTCGAACTCGAAATGGCTGAGTTCTGCTTTTAGGGAAAAAAACTACATATCAACTACTCGAGCTTCTAAGAAAAACTTTTTTTTATGTCCATCTTTAAGCTTTCTGGTGGTCCATTTGGACTTCGTATTAGAGTTGGAGGTTTGAGTTCCAATATGTTCACTTCGTCCAGCTGGGAAGGGGACATTTACCATTAATGCCTTGCACAATTTTATTTTATTTTTTTCAATCAGAGTCTTAATTTTTGGATATACAAACAGAGAAAATATCTTATTGACAACCATCATTTTTTATTATCTCTTTTATCTTGTCTGATTTTTTTTTCTTTTTTGGTAGGATTGAAATTTAGTGAGAAAGTTTTCAGACTTAAAAGAGCACTTTTAGTATCCCACTCTAAGAAGATTTGGACATGTGACTTGTCTAATTCTTATGATAAATCATCCTCTCTTCCTGTGACTATCCAATAACAATCGTGCCTCGTTATTTAATAAATAATTGTGGTTCGTGTGATAGTGAGATAGTTAAGTATGTTGTTCACATTTTAAGAATGATTTTTTTTTCCCCGATAGGTAGTAATGGAAAAAATAGTTAATGATAAATTGAGAATAATAAATATGTACACCAAATGAGATAATTGTCATTATAATAGTTATAGATAATAATTAGTTAATTACCTTATTAGTGACTCTTTAGTCTTAATTGGTTGGCCTTCACACTAATTTGAGTCATTGAGCTAAATTGACGTTTGAAGTATTTTGATAGCTTTTTTTGCATTTTGATAACATTTTTTGTATTTTTACCATAATTCGAGCTATATGTTTGATTTTTATATTCATTGTACATTAGGAAAAGAAATCTACAACTTCTGTGAAAAGATACGTGGGCTAGTTTGGATGTTTAAAATGGGCCTTGAACTCAAATCAAATGTGTAGAAGGCTGAATTAATGGCACCTTCTTTATTGCTAAGTATGTTACCTGTTCTACTTTTTTTTTCCACAAAAATACTTCTCGTGAAAACACTTTTCCGTTGGTAAACACACAAGACAAAAACGAGTTTCTATTATGCATTGGGTGTGTGTGCTTTTAATACAAAACAAAAGCATGTTTCTCTTTTGTTTTAATTGATGATACAAAACGAAAACTCATTACCATTTTATATTGGGAATGCATCCCCCCAAATGCATAACGAAAATGCATTTTCATCTTCTGCTAGTTCCCAATACAAAAACACAAAATGGCAAAAGTTTATGCTCTTTGGGTAAAAGTTCTTAGGAACAAAAAAAAATGTTGATACACTCTTATACTTGTGGCAAAGAATACGAAGAATTGCTTTGAGGTGTATAGGGTCATTCAAAATAAGTTGCATTGGATAAACAAAGGTAAACAGTGGGTTATTGCCAATGGTAGACAAGTGATATTTTGGAAAGGTTATATGGAAACTGAGGAGTTAGTCCAGGGAAATGACATAAGTGTAACATATGCAAAGGCATTCGTATGTCATGATGGGTAATGGATCATAGGTTTTCAAAGGAATCTAGGATCTAAAATAACTTGATGCCAGAGCTATATGGGTATTCTTTATATGATGAAGATTCCTTCGTCAAATGGTTTCAACAACATGTGAATTGAGAGCGATTCCTTGATGACAGTTAATTTAGTAGTTTTAAGATGTCATAAATCAACACTCCCTTTAAAAATGGAGAAGATGCTCATGGTAACTTCTCTCATGCCTGTAGAGAGGCCAAACAAGTAGATCAAATAAAAGAAATATAGTTTCTGAAAAACATTATTATTATTATTATTATTATTATTATTATTAACACTAGTTTAATTTTGATAATAGAGTTTAATAGTTATGCTAAATTAATAGTATAAAATAATTACAATATCATTCAATCATAAATTATTGTTTATAGCTTTTAAGTTACTTATTATCAAAATCAACAAATTTATTATACATGATTGTTTGTGATTAAATAATAATATAAAAGTATTTTACTATTTTACAATATTAATATTAATGTATAGTTTTTTATTAATATAAATATATGAATATAAATACTTTAATATTATCAACTAATTAAGGATTCATCTACATGTATATTTTTAAGACATGCATCACAAAAATCAATAATAAACAATATTATGATATTTCACAATTCATTATTTGATAAGATAATAATGGATTTGATAATATAATAAAATCTCACAACAACAATAAATCTTATCTTAGTTCATTACATGTATTACTCAATCCCATTAAAAGTTCAAAGTTTTGAAAATATTATTTAGCATATGATTTTCCTCAATGATATCCTCAAACATAATTTTTGATCTTTATATTCTCATTTTTACTCTACCAATCTAACAATTAACTATTGTCTTTATGACTTTATTTGTATATGTCTAAATTATCTTAATCTATATTTTGTTATCTTTACTTTTTAGGTACATAACCATTTCTTATTTTATTCTTTCTTGCATGAACATACATCATCTCAACAACATTCACTGCCATGTAATAAAAATCTCACATGTTATTTGGCAACAGAAGAATTTGTAAAGTAAATCATTGCTTAGCTCGTAAGTCGTGTTTATAGCCAGGTCAAGAAAAAAGAGAAATATAGACATTTCATCTCACTCTTCCGCGCCATTGCTATTGTGGTGCGATCTGCAACAAGCAAGATCTGCGAGAAGAACAACAAACAAAACAATGGCGAGTCGGTTCGGGTTATCGTCTTCGTCTTCCTCTGCGTCCAGCATGAGAGTTACCAACACGCCCGCGAGCGACCTCGCCCTCACCAACCTCGCCTTCTGTTCCCCCTCCGATCTCCGCAATTTCGCCGTCCCTGGCCACAATAACCTCTACCTCGCCGCCGTCGCCGATTCCTTCGTCTTATCTCTCTCATATCCTTCCTCGCCTCCTTTTTTTTTCTCTCTCTTCAATCCATATTGCATTTCCTTTCTTATTTAACGATTGCGTAGCGTAGAATTACTTACTTGTTAATAATTTGTTCTTATTAATTATATATATGCAAATGCCGAATAGTGGAAATTATTGCGTGGTTTAATTGGATTGATGATCGAATCATTGATGATTCTTTTTGTGGCCTTAACTGAGAGATACTGCTCATGACACCATAGGCAGCGGTCAGATTGCGTTGAATGCCGTTCAACGCCGGTGTGCCAAAGTTTCTTCCGGTGATTCCGTACAAGTGAGCCGGTTAGTTTGTTTTGATTTGTGTTTTTTCCGATTGGTCTTTTAGTATTGAGTATTGATTTCCCCCTTTTTGTTATTTTCTCATGATTTGATTTGATTTTCTTCCTTCTGTTGCTTAAGATTTGTGCCGCCTGAAGATTTCAACCTCGCACTGCTAACTCTTGAATTGGAATTTGTTAAAAAGGGGAGTAAGAGTGAGCAGGTATGTTGATTTGAACAAGTGCTCATTGTGTTGTGTTGTCATCAATTTGTTGATCATTAGGGTGGTTTGGCATTAAATATTGTTGTTGCTGTTGCTTTGTCTTGTAGATTGATGCTGTTCTACTGGCTAAGCAACTTCGTAAGAGATTTATGAACCAGGTAGGGTCTTTTACTTGGTTAATAGTGGTGGTTTTTGAGTTATCATTGATTGGTTCCTTTTTGACTATTAACGTGCCTGCTGTCTTTTCTGATTATAGCACTTGAACACACAATGTTGTATGGTTGCTAGATGTTAATAATACTAATTGCAGAGTTTTATTTCAAAATCTTCTTGTCTAGATTGATCACTGCTGGAAACAGAAAAGAGAATGTTATCTGATTGTTGCATAAATTCTTTTGTTATTATTTGCATATATAGAGCATAGCGAAGAGCCTCCGGGCAATGGGGTACGAAGTTTTTATATAGGTGTTTATCATTTCCCAGAAAGTTACTATATATAATTCATAGTAGTATTATTTTGCATAGCTTCGATATATACTATTTTTATTCGATTTTTGCAATTATTTTGAAATTCAACTTGTTCACGATACCTGATAGCCTTTGTAAGTAAGTGCATGTTATTCTGTCGTAACATTTCTATTATCTCACTATTTCCATGACTTGTCAAATTATTTTCTAATTCTCAGGAAGCTTAGGAACATTCTTTATCCTGGGTCTCCCTATTAGCTCTTTCAGGCACCTTTCGTTTGATGTACTACATTCCCGATTAATTTTTTAATCGGTATTATTTTATGCAGGTTATGACTGTGGGGCAGAAAGTATTATTTGAGTATCACGGAAATAATTATAGCTTTACTGTCAGTAATGCTGCTGTTGAGGGCCAAGAAAAGTCTAATTCTCTTGAAAGAGGGATGATTTCAGATGACACATACATTGTTTTTGAAACATCACGTGATAGTGGAATTAAGGTGAGTTTCCCATTTTGCTTTTGACATCTATCTACCTTGTTTTGGTCAGATTTTTTCTTGATACATTCTGAATGTTTACATAGCTTAACTATCCTTTGATGCTTAACTAGTTCACTAGCCAGTAAAAAAAGGTAACGAACCCTTAACTTCAAAAGTGAATCACAACGATGGAACAAAAATTTCAAATACGCTGCATTTAAATTACTTACACTAAGCTAATTACATACCTTAAATTCTAACCTTGAGTAATTATCAAGATCTTGGCTTCCCAAGATCAAAATGCAGAATCAGCATTGTAGTGGTGCCATTGCCATAGAAAGACACTATGTTGGAAAGCCACTTTAATTGTGGTCACCCCTAGCCCACTTTAGTTGCGGCCTTTATGTGGGCTGCCTTAATTGCAGCCTTGAGGGGGTGTGTTTGGTGACACATAACATAATGTTATGCAACTCAATGCTCATTCACTTCTAGGAAACTACTGATAATTTGTCTGATTCCACTTTTAAGTAAGCCACTAAGCCACTAATAGAGTCTTGTATCTAGACAAAATCAATACAAACAAAGAAATAGCAGGGCAGCCTGACACACCTTTTTTCACATGTGAACTAATATAGATTGCTTTGATATTATCAACTCTGACTGTAGTAAATAAACCACATAATTGTGTGTGCATTCTAAATTCCCAAACTTACAGATATAACCAGAGAAGTGTCTGATGGGATATGGAATCCTAGCTCTCTCTTCTTGCGCCACTACTCTTTGACAGCAAAACCACTTAACTTTCAAGCCAGACATAATTTTTGTGAAATGAATCTTTTCAAGTGGAAAACGAATTAAAGAAAATTTAAAGCCATTTGTAGGAACAGTTAAAAAATATGATGGATGGATTTGATATGACTAAAAGTATTCCATTTTATGCTAATAGTTAACACTGAACTTTTCCACGGCCAAGAGGAATATCATTTTCTGATTCTACTTTCTAGGAGAAAATGAGGAAAAACTATGAGAGAATTGGTAGAAAGTGGTCTCTGGAACCTGTTATTGTGACTAATTCTGAACCTATAAACAGGATAAGCTGTTACCAATAGTTAGAAATGCAATCTCTAACAGCCTAACTAACCTATTATTGCATAACAGAAATACAAATAAAACAATTCAGGTTTAAGAAACACCATTTTTTTTTCCTGCCTACAATTCTGAGGGCAAGTGAGGGAAGACAGAATTCTCATATTGGCTTCTGGTATATGAAAGTAAATTCTAAGAATAGGAATAGCTATGTCACAAACAGATAGTGATAGAAAGTAGGAAGCAGAAAGATGGCTGCCCCCCATACATGTCTCAAGCCTATCAAAGCTTACTCCAGTCTGCATCATCTTTATAGATGCCTCACCCCTGTAGAACTGAGAACCACCACGAATTTAGCAGCCAAGGAGTTTTGACACCACAAAGTTATTGGATCAGCTTATCTACAATAAAATTGTAAAATCTACCCAGATGCAAATATTTCTGCATTGTATAGTTAAATAGATTTCACTGAGTGGGATTTGGTGAATGTTCAGCTAGTCTTGATGTTAATATTGACATAACTTTTTTAATATCTTCTGTGTGTCATTTAGAAAGCTAAATCCAGTTACTTAGAATTGGTTATTATTTTATATACTCCTTGTAAGATAATAGCCAATACATTGTTAAGTAAATGATATTGTATGAAAATTTTTGACTGTACTCTACTGATTGCAATTTTCCTTACATATATTTACTGGTTTATGTTGTGATTTGCAGATTGTCAATCAACGAGAGGGTGCCACTAGCAACATTTTCAAGCAGAAAGAATTTAACCTTCAGTCACTGGGTATTGGTGGCCTGAGTGCAGAATTTGCAGATATATTTCGAAGAGCTTTTGCCTCTCGTGTTTTCCCACCCCATGTGACATCTAAGTAATACATTGGATACTGTGGTTCATTTAATTTGCTGTTTTTATAGTATATCATGTTCTTACTTGAAAGCCTCTGAGCTTTCAGATTAGGAATCAAGCATGTGAAGGGCATGCTTCTTTATGGGCCTCCTGGAACTGGAAAGACACTTATGGCACGCCAAATTGGAAAAATTTTGAATGGGAAGGAACCCAAGGTTTGGAAATGACTCCTTATTCTTGTATAATAAATTTGAACAAGTACATTTATATGAAATTATTATGTATGCTATCAGCAACAGTTAATAGAGATAAGATAATTGTAATTTCTTCCATTTAATTAATATCATTTAGTCTCCTAGTTATTGTTAATAGTGGTCTAGTAATTGCATGCTTTTGTTTTTGCTGTTTGTTACTTTATAGATCTACTATCTTCTTAATTTAAATTTTACATCATGATTGTTTTCATGTGTTATCAAAGAAATCATTCATATGTTATTGATAAAGAATTTGTGCTTGATTTGAAAGTATTGAATTTGAATCTCATTGCTTGTAGTCCACTCTTCTCTATTTTTATGAATGTGATTTTGTGACTTGTGGGAGTTTTATTGGGGTGGGCGTAACTTTCTCCTAACATATTATCAATTCTCACACTGCATTTATGCCTTCTATACGTACTAGATTATTTTGCCATTTTTACTTTTTGTCCTGTTTCAGATTCTTTAACTAACTGACATGCTTGAATAGCTTCAAATTTTGTATATGGAAAGTGTGACCTTTCTGTAGGTTGGTAGTTGGTAATTATCTTTTGTGATCTTAATTTTTCTTTTCTACAACTTGTATTAGATTGTAAATGGCCCTGAAGTTTTGAGCAAATTTGTTGGTGAAACTGAAAAGAATGTGAGAGACCTTTTTGCTGATGCTGAACAGGATCAGAGGACCCGAGGTGATGGATATATACACATTGCATATTCCTTAAGTCAAAATTTCATATAATTCACTTTTGTTGTTCACTGTTTTCCAGGGGATGAAAGTGATTTGCATGTTATAATCTTTGATGAAATTGATGCTATTTGCAAGGTATGAGGTTTTTCAACAACAACATGGATCATCAGTTGTGTTGCTATTGTCAATTTGTTGATTACAGTTTATTAGCAACAATTGAGTTCGCCTTAACCAGTGGAATCTTTATATTTTAGTGGTAGCTTAAACTTTATTTATTTGGTCATTGATCAATAATAGTTTTTTAAAGTTCATTTTGTTTTGATGTACTTAACTAGTGGAAAAATTTTGTTCATCTTGGCTTATATGAGGAAGCGCATAAGTATGATTAAAGGGGAATATGATGACATTTAAATCTGGGGCTGCATGTAGTTTTTTGAGTAATCATGAGCATTGAATAGTGATTGAATTGCCTGGTTCTATAATCACTATATGTTCCTCTTCATGTGTTGTGCAGTCAAGAGGTTCAACTCGAGATGGTACTGGAGTTCATGATAGTATTGTAAATCAGCTTCTTACTAAGGTTAGTAAAGGTGTTGAATATATATTTTTTTTTTGATAAAAAAAGAGAAAATGTTCCTACAGTAGTCATATCAGTAAACCTATAAAGACTATTTGCATGGTTTGCAGATAGATGGTGTGGAGTCACTAAATAATGTTTTACTTATTGGAATGACTAACAGAAAGGACATGCTTGATGAAGCTCTCTTAAGGTCTCTATATCTTTTCCCTTTTCTAGATCTTTGAATATACTTTCCATGGAAAATATAAGTGTTGACGGTCTTTTAATCACTGGTCTTCCAACCTTGTGGAATATTTTGGCTAGTATGGGTTGGACACATCTAGCCTATGTGGTGGGGTCAATGTTGGTTTTTTCTTTTTCATATCTTGTATTGGAGGGTGTTATAATAGGTGTCTTGTACTTATGTATATGTCACCAGCAGTACCTCTGGTGCTGCTGTTTTTCTGATTAATAATATATATATCTTCTGCCTTCCAAAAAAAAAATAAATGTTGACGGTCAACAATATCTATTATAGTTGTCATCCAATCTACTGCACTCTGATTGCTTATTATAGAATTTGGAGAGAGTGAGGAAAATTGATTGGTTATTTTACTTTACACATTTATATAGTTATATTACTTACAATATTAATTGGAAGAGGAATAATGTCCTAAATTAAAGCTAATCAGCATTAATAAACTTCAGGCCAGTATTAGCTAATATTTCTCTCGACACGTATGACTAATTCAAACACTATTGCTAATATTTTAGTTTACACGTATGTATGTCATATGTACTAAGCTTATAAATAAAGTCAACCAGAGGCCTCAGCTAACTAGTTGTTGCAGTTGACAAATTTAGTGACGATCTTGCCTTTAAAAAAGAAATTTTGACAAAATATTGTCAATCACTTTGTGTTCAGTCCTTTCATGAAATATTGGGTTAGAAGCAATAAGTAAATGCAGTTGGGTTGTCACAAATCAGTTTCATTTCCTTAGTGTCTCACAACTTGAGCTGTTAAAGCAATTGCTTTAACCCCAAGCTCATTGGTTGCTGCTTCCATAGCATGATACTTGGCCTTTGTATTGACCTAGCAACTCTGTTCTATTTTTAGTAACTATGTCTCATTAATGGCCAAAACTACTACCTATTAATGTGCTCAATTCTATTGCTTAATTGTAACACCTGTAATTGATTTGTGTAGTAGCTATCTGCATAAGTGGTGCTTATCTTTTAGTCATTTATCATCTACTTGTGTCATGTAGACCAGGGAGGTTGGAAGTCCAGGTTGAGATAAGCCTTCCTGATGAAAATGGTCGATTGCAAATTCTTCAAATTCATACTAACAAAATGAAAGAGAATTCTTTTCTAGCTGCTGATGTGAACCTTCAAGAGCTTGGTATGTGTTATATGATGCCTAGTCTTGTCTTACATATGTATAAATTTACTTTTTTGATGAAATGAAATTATGAAAGTAATAAAAAAGTAGCATATTATGCTTCTTATTTGCATTAGCAAAAATATTTCTTTATTAGTGGATATTATTCATGATCTATCATAAGCTCTTTTATTTGATAGTTTTATCATATGAAACTTGAAGGGGGAATCTGGCAAATTAAATACTAGTTCACATCTGTTCTAGTTCCAAGCAGTTTATAAAGTTGTATAAATTTTACCTTTGAATTGGTTTTGAAATCACCTAAGCATGGACAAACTGAACGCAGCAGTAACACAGACCTTGACATTGTATATTGAGATTCAACAATGCAAGGTGTCCAATTTCTTTTTGCATATTTAGTTGTGTGACATTATGCATCTAACATGGAGACTGTCACTTTCTCAAAGTGTGTGCGCTTCATAGAAATCAAAACTAGTTTGTCTAAAATTTGGTTTTATAGTAATTTAAATATTGTTTAGTAAAATGTTAAAAAAGTAAGGAAGTTATGTGTTCAAGCATAAACTGAAAAAGTACAAGCTGACTAAATAGCTTCCTTTGTTAAAATAATTTTTAGTTAAATATTTATGAGATAAGAATTGATTTATAATTATAGAATCATTATTAATCCTTAAAAGATTTTGGAATCAGTTCCACTATATCTTAGTAACTATTTGGTTTTAGGTTAGGAGTATGACAAACATATGCTCAAGAGGCCAAAAAGGTAATCACAAAACATAAATGCATTCTTGTCCTTTGATGACACCATTTGATCTGTAATTGGACAGTGGACTAATTATGGTCCTATTTGATAATTAGTCGACACACTTTTGGTTAATGGGTTCAGTTTGTAACATGATGATATGATTAATGGTTGAAGGCAGGCATAAGATACCAAGAAAGTTATTATTCATAATCAGTTATTTTGATATCATGCCAATGTAGATGAAGCATAATCTGCAAAATACCGATGGCAAGATTATTTTTTCATTTTAACAGAAGTTGGAAAAATAAATTATCTGAATCACATGGATTGAACTATGAAGTTCATGGGATGTTTTACTCTGGGTTTGCTTTTTCTTCTCTTCTGCAGCTGCTCGAACGAAAAACTACAGTGGTGCAGAACTTGAAGGTGTTGTGAAAAGTGCTGTCTCATATGCTTTAAATAGACAATTGAGTCTAGAGGATCTCACTAAGCCAGTGGAGGAAGAGAACATTAAGGTTACAATGGATGACTTTTTGAATGCACTCCACGAAGTTACTTCCGCATTTGGAGCTTCAACTGATGATCTTGAAAGATGCAGGTACTACTTTTAGTCACAAGGATTAAGAGTTATCAGATTCTTAGAGAACTTAGAGAGATAGAAAATGAAAGAGGAAAAGTTACTAATTCTTATTAACCAGCTTTAACAGTAGCTCACACTTGTGTATTTATAGACTAAGCAGTCACAACTAACCTAACAGAATACTAACTACCTGAGACTGCAGTTGAATAACTGCATCTATTTACAATACTCTCCCCCCCCTCAAGCACATTGAGTTTGCCTCTTAGTATAGAAACCATGTCGGTGACAGTGGCTTGGTGGTGAGGGCATCAGCCCATTGATCCAGAGCAGGTACATATCGAACAACAAGGTGCTTGGCCAGAACTTTCTCTTGGGCAAAAAAAACAGATCAATTTCCATATGCCTTGTTCTTGCATGAAGAACACGGTTGTGGGCAAGTGCAACATTATTATAGCAAAAAGACTATGCAGCCTCTTACCCAACTAAAATAAAACGAAGCATCATAAATATGAAATATTATTGTCTGCAACTTCTAATTATTTGAATGTGAAACACTAGGGTACATTTAGAAAAGTTTATTTACAACGTATTTGGATTTATCGTATGAAAGAAGCACTTGTGTAAGTGTTTTGGAGAGCTTATGAAAAAAACTTAAAAGATATGTCCAAAAGTTGTTTTAAGCTATTTCAGTAAGTTCCACAGGATAGCTTATGAAAACAACTTACAACTTGTATGAAATCAATTTAATCCTATTTTTTCTTTGATTATAAAAACTTGTACATAAGTGTTTACATGATCAGTACTTATTTAAGTGCTTAATTAAGATATTTACCCAAACAGACCAGTAAATTGATGCTGGAAAGGTGTTGGCGAGTTTCTTGCAGACGGAGTTTGTGGAGGTCCCTTGGATTGTTTATCACAAATGTTCATGCAACTTTGATGCCTAATAATGTTTTACTTGTTTTCATAAGTAGTTATTTAGATTTATGATGAATGTAGCAAAATTCAAATCTAAGTCTATCTGGAAGTATTGTGGAAACCAGCAAGTTTGCCATGTTACTGTTAACATATTTTTGTTATTTGGTTTATAGACTCCATGGCATGGTTGAGTGTGGTGATCGACATAAGCACATTTATCAAAGAGCAATGCTACTTGTGGAGCAAGTTAAAGTGAGTAAAGGAAGCCCACTTGTCACTTGTCTCCTGGAAGGTTCCCGTGGCAGGTATGCCGTGTATGGATTTTCATCTCAATATGACCTTTATAATGGATTGTTTCTAACTTACTTTGTTGTCATAGTGGTAAAACTGCACTTTCAGCTACTGTTGGTATCGACAGCGACTTCCCATACGTCAAGATAGTAAGTTCTCTTCTTATCTTGTATATTACTCCAGAGATGTGCATTGCTTTTGAGTCTTTTGACTTTATAATTATGGCCACATGTAATTCATCTTCTGAATTTGGTTAGGTTTCAGCTGAATCAATGATTGGTCTACATGAGAGCACCAAATGTGCACAGATTATTAAGGTTTGCCATAACTAATATTTTTTTTAGCCTTTCTTTTGAATCTATTGAGTACTGAGTGTATATAGTTTCTGAAGACTCTGTTACTGACCTTACGAGTGAGGTTTTACTAAGTCAAAAGTCAAGTACATGCTTTTGACTTTCAATTATCTTTAGTCCATTAACAATTACATTGATATAATAGTCTTTTCTGTATCTCCCTAGCTAGTTGGCTGTATGACATAAATTCTAAGGTCTAATGGTTTCTGATAGGTTTTTGAGGATGCATACAAGTCACCATTGAGTGTCATCATTCTTGATGACATTGAGAGGTAAGATTTGTGATTTTTATTTGATCATCCTTTCCGGTAATTCCTCCTTAATGAATAATATTAATTGTTTCCTTGTTCATTGATCTAGATTATTGGAGTATGTGCCCATTGGTCCTCGATTTTCAAACTTGATTTCTCAGACACTGCTGGTTCTGCTCAAACGGCTTCCTCCAAAGGTTTGTGTTCATCCTTGTTCTTTCAGTTCCTTTCTGAAGCATATCTGTTATAAGTTCAAAAGCAGAACTGACAGGAATAGATCTGGATTCAGTGGGTGGGTGGGTGAAGATATACTGGCATGCTACTTTACGTTGTTAGTGGGCTAACCAAAATCTATCATTCGATTTCCAAAATGTCAAATGAAAATTTTGATAATAATATTTTACATCTTAATGTAAAGGTGGCCGATCTCTTTGTCGTCAAATTGCTCTCCTGCCTCCAGGAGCAAATATTGAATTCAAATTATTTGTGTAAGACGAGAACTAGGTTTTCAATCTTCAACACCTTGGGTATTTGGGATGTTTTAATGTTTGTATTTTTTTCTGCAATTTATGCTAGCTGTATGTTTCTTATAACTGTTGAGAGTTCATCTCCACATGGTCAATATCACCAATGAAAAGTTTGAAATGTTAGGTATAAATAGTTTGTGTTGATGATGCTACCTAAATCTTACTATGACTAATGTGCATTTCTACTCATGTTGACAGGGGAAAAAACTAATGGTTATTGGCACAACAAGTGAACTAGATTTCTTGGAATCAATTGGATTTTGTGATACCTTCTCTGTTACTTACCATATTCCTACCTTGAACACAACGGATGCAAAGAAGGTAAACATATTTGCTCTTTACATAGTGGTAATATCAGGCTCATGGGCTAATTGCATGCTATTGACTTGTACCTTATGAACGTTTCCTGTTATTTTTCGTGCTTTTTTGTTCTCTTGATAACAGATCAGTTGTTTCATCTGATGAAATTTAAGTGATTGTATCACTTGTTATCATTAAATGTACAGTTTAATTTGTTTCTTGAGATTATATGCTAAATTGTGCCTCTTGTAAACATTGCAGTTCAAAATAAATGTTAAGCTTCTCCTTTTCTTTTCTAAAATTACAGGTCCTAGAACAGTTGAATGTGTTTACTGATGAAGATATTGATTCTGCTGCAGAGGCGTTGAATGATGTATGTATAATTGCTCTTTTATGCGCTTCATTCTTTTAATTGTCACGTGCTAGTTTTTCCTGACTTGTAAAACAAGGGAACTCCAATAATTTTGTTTGGAAGGGACCATCCTTTTTTCGTTAATTTGTGCTTCTCCGTGTACCAATTACAGATTACTAGTAGAATAGCTATTGGTCTTTTGACTGATAATATTTCTCCAGTTATAGATGAGGTTTTGTTTATTTTATTTTTACTCTCGTCCACTCTTTCAAAATGAAGGTGCTCAATTTAGTTACTGTCAGGGAATTAAATTGTTTGTATACTATTAATTTAATTTGCACAATTTTTTCTATTGGAAAGCAGTGATTGGCAAAGAACATTGATGGCATGATGTTTTTGGTACTTATTCTGACTCTGTACTTTTGTGTTCAATTTTCGTTCTCAGATGCCTATCAGGAAACTATACATGTTGATCGAGATGGCAGCGCAAGGGGAGCATGGTGGATCTGCAGAAGCCATCTTTTCTGGCAAAGAGAAGATTAGTATCGCTCATTTCTATGATTGCCTCCAGGATGTTGTTAGGTTATAAGTTGTTGTATTAAGCGCTTTCTAAGTTAGAGTGCATATAATCCTTATTGAGTTGAAATCTTTTTTTAACAGTTCATTACATTGCTTGTTACGGTTCAGTTACAGAGATTTTTTTGAATCAGTGTTTGTTTGGTTGTGCTGATAGTAATTTTGAGAGGAGGCAGGGGTTTCGTAGTCTCATGTTTTATCTTTAGGGCTACGACTTAGTTGGAAATTGGAATTGTGACCTTTATTCGGGATTCATCATTTATCCAAACGTACGTCTCATATTGAGGTATCTCGTACTCCTTTCTTTAAAGCTGCCCTGGGATTATTATTCTGCTAGAAATTAATCCAAAAATAACAATAACGAGAGTAACATTTGAGTAAACCTTAGTTTATCATGTATATGAATGATGAAGATTGTAAATTTGTTAAGTTACACGATTTTTATTTTTATTTTCTTTTTTAAATCACTAAATTTTAAGTGTTCATGATATGATTTAATATTCTTTTCTTTTTCATAACAAAATACCTACTCCACCTGATGCATTTCACCCTTCCTTTGTGCAAGCACACTTGTAAAATTATCTAAAAATCTTATATCATCCATGTTTATTTAGAAACTCTCTTACTGTGCGTTTGAATGGAGAAGTAACTTATTTGGTAATTCATTTAGCATTTGATTTCTTCTAATAAGAAAATGATATAATTAGTTTTCTTTCATAAACATTTGATCTTATAAAAGTATCTTAAATACTAATACAAAAAATTCAATTTATCTTGTTATCTCTTATTTATGTAAATAAAACAAAATAATAACAAACTAACCAAATGATAAATTTTATTAATACATTTTCCATGTATTTTAAATATATTTTTTAAAATATATTATATGAAAGATATATACAAAAGACAGACAAACATATTATCACTTTCAATTACAACTTGTTAACAACTCATTTAGTTATATTAAAATTTAATAGCTTAAGAGAATATACCATATGCATTCTAGGATAGTGAAGTTCACCGCTTAATGAGTAGTGTATTCAAATGAAAAACAATTTATTTATTTTATTTATAAATAGTTATTTATCTAAAATACTTTTTTATTTTATATAAGTATTTATTTTGACTTAATTTTAAATTTGATACACTTTGAAGACTATATATTAATAAATGTTGATTTAAAATTAATTATAAATTTTAATTTGACTCGTCATATATCAAGATTACACGTTTTTTTTAACGAAAGATATTAAGAATACAATAATTTTAAGTTTAATATATCTAAAAGACAAAGATATCTTCAAATTGATAAATATATGAAGGCGTAAAATTTAAATCAAATTATAATTGAAAATACCATTAAAAATAGTATTTGAAAGATGTAAAATCTAGGCTTTATTTCATTTTTCACCGTAAATTTTTTACCTTTTTATCAAATTTTATTTGGAACAAATTAATTTGACACATTATCCTCTGTTTATAAGAAAAACATGTGGAGTGAAGTGTGATAGATAGAAATCAATGAAATGGAGTGAAGTATGATAACATTACAATTTTTTTAATAAAAAATCTAACAAGAAACAATTGTGTCTGATTCATTTAATACAAATTTTAGCTTATAAAAAATAGTGTTTTAAAAAAGAATAGACAAAATTAAATATTTTAACTCATTAACTTAAGTCAAACCATTTACAAGCAAATTGATTTGATCAAGTTAGGTCTCATTTTTAAAAAAAAAAAAAAACTCATTCAAATCAACCCTTCAAATTTGATTGAGGTAGTCATAAATTTAATTAAATCTAAGTAAAACTGACTAGTTTACACCCCTAAAACACAATATCTCTAAGTGATGGGAAAAAAAACTCTAAATCAAATTCATAAAAGTAAAAAAGAGGTTATATAAGAACTGAAAAGGTGCAAGTAACACCTTTTGCCTGCTCATGCTCGTTTTTCAATTAACAAAAGTTAAGGTAAGGTGAGTTTTAGGAGGGACATGCCTCCAAGCTTAAACATATTCTCTTCCTCTCTTTTTATTTATAAGACGTATTTCTAACATAAAACATAATTGACTAATCTATGTTTATTAAAAAATTAGTTAATTTAATTATATTAACATCAAATTTATGTATAGTTATAATATTTTATAAATTTATTTTTATTTTATTAATAATCTATTCATCTTCTCTAATCTCTATAAACAAAAGAAAAAAAAAAGATAATTTAAGATATTTTAATTAAAAATAGTTAATATACAAAAAAAGATGAAATAATATCTTATAATAAAAAAAATTATTGATTTTTTTATATAAATAAGAGCAGAACAAATATATAATTACAATTATCGATTAATAAAGTCTTCACGTCAATGAGACTCAAACTTATCTATAATATGAACTTGACCTTTATCAACTAAATCAACAAGTTGGCCGTTCAAAATCGTTTCTCACTAAACATCTTAGCTATCTTCTCCGTAGCAACCAATGCCGAAACCCTACAACCTTTCTCCGCCGCTGCCGCAACTTTCTTGTTGTACTTCTCCGTCCAATATGCCGCCTTCGGCACCCGAGGGAACAGCCGCTGCCACCGCGCATTGCTCCGCCTTGCCCTCGTACCTCTCGTACAGCTCCTTCGCCGCCAGCTCGCACTCGGCGTAAACGGCTCCGGCAATGCCAAAGGCGGTGGTCTTGGGAGGCGGGGTAGGCCGGTGCACAGCGGCGCCGGAGAGGTCGGGGTTGCGGTTGGCGATGCGGACGAGCTCGTCAGGAACGAGGTGGAACTTTTCGTAGACAGAGCCGATGACGCTCTTGACGGCTTCCTCCACAGCGTGGACGCCGGAGCGCTCCTTGGCACAAATTGCGGCGACGGCGGTAAACGCATGGTGGCAACTTGCATGCACGGTACGTTAATTAGTTGTGCTGGTGTTGTTACCTTGCTCTGTCTCGCCCACCTTAAAAAAACCAAAAAATCAATGCATGCATCAGAGTAGATATGAAATATGATTGAAGATAAGAAAGAGAATAAATATCTTAGTGACGGAATTTCAACTCCTAATTTAAGGGAACGTTTCTTGCACATAGAAGGAAAGGATTCTAATTTTTTATTTTTAAGTAAAAGAAATTTGGTATATAATTTAAGATAAATATTAAAAAAATAAACTACATATATATTATTCATAGAAGAAAAAATCATACGTGTATATTATGTTTAATAAGTACAGTAATTGTTTATATAAGGAAATATTTGTTTATGTATATATTTATAAAAAGATAATTACATCCAAGAACCGTGTATGACTGTATGAAAAGAATTAAAAATAAATAAACTTTTACACATTTGATTATTTAACAAGATTTTAAATCATTGGATGCAATACATTAATAAAACACCATATATTAGCCGAATCTTCTTGGAACAACTTATGGTAGCATATTCTTGGACTTTCTATTTCCAGACCTTTTTCATCGCACGCCAAAATCTATTAATCAGGCATCAGGAAGCACACCACTCCACTAAGTCATCATAATATATATAGATGAAACAAATTGAAAACACGCCTTCTTCTGAACAGAGATAAAGCTGCGAGGAATGCTACCTACAGCTTTAGTGTAAAAATTAATGAATTAAAACTGCAAAATTTTACAAATTCTCCATATTGTATATCAAATGTGTTTATTTACATATCAATTTAGTCATTTGATTTTATCAGGCAAGGAAGAAGCACGATAACTCCCAGAAAAGGAAGAAGGTTCAACCTGACATTGTTTATTGCACCAGGGCAATGAGGCTTCACTTGACATAAGCAATAGTACTACCATAATTCATTGGACTTTCTGGTTCAAAATTGGTAACACGTGGGTGGTTTTGCAGAATCTGAAGTGCACGCTCCTTAACAGCACCAGTGCCCATCCCATGTATAACAAAGAGAACCGAATATGGCCGACTCGCATTAATTGCCATCTCAAGTTGGATAGAAGCTTCTTCTACTCGCATACCTCGTAGGTCCACAGTATTCTTAGATGTACGCACCACTGGACCATAAGAAATATCATCGTTGGTTTTGTTGTCTACATTATCCCTGTATTCTCCATTCCGCAAACTCTGCAATATTATATCAAAATGTTACCACTGGGCATTTTGATTTTAGATGAATGGTTTTTACATAGTAATGCACAGATAAATTATATGCCTACATGAAAGGGGTCATTATTAATAATCTCTGGATCTGAAATTACTTATAATTCAGCAGAATGTGCAAAATATCTAAGTGATGAAAACATGTGAACTTCTTAAAAATAAACCAGGTTAAGAAGCCTGTTATGGAAAGAAGAATAAGAATAATTTTATAGGATGATCTAGTTATAAACATTGATCAACAGCAGGTTTTGAATTCAATGCTAAGCTAGGTTTTTCCATGTTCAAAATGTCTTTTAATTAATGCTTGCTCAATCACTTTCTAAATGGAAAAGTATATCACTTTGTTTTCTTCCTTTAAGGTTATTATATCAATTGAACATTTACATGACAGTAAATATCTAAACATCTTTATACGTACCTGCCTCCCCTGATGTGTGGAAGAAGAACTAGTTACAGCATTCTTTCTACTAGATGGAATAGCTATGATGTTACTTTTCTTAACACGAACTTTCACTTTACCATACTGTACCATGATTGTTCCATCGTCGCCAGGCGATTCTACCACAGTAGCCAATTTACCCCCCAATCCCTTTACATGGACTTGCTCTCCAATTTGTGGAGTATACAAAGCACGATCAGCTTCATTGATGGGAAAACTATCAGCAGGAGTATGAGCTTTTACAATGGAGGCAATTGCAGATTCAGATTCTCTAATAAGATAATTGAGTTGATCACGACCAGAAATTCTGAGTTGCTTCTCAAATTTCTGTATCACAGTTTCTATCTGAGATTTTGCATGCTCTAGCTCGTGTTGAACCTGTTGTGTTTCCTTTGCCATAAGTTCCATCTCACGTTGATCAAGGTCTTCTGCCTCCCCTTGGATCTTTGCAATATTAAAAAGAATTAAAAAAAAGGCAAAGAAGGAAAAAAAGGAAAAAAATAAGCAACTCCAAATATGATGATATTCAATTAAAGTCTGCTGGCAAATGCTCAAGCATTCTTTTGCTGAACAAAAAATTTCCAGCAATAAAGGAAATATGAGCATTTTGTAAGGAAAAATCTATGTACATATTTTATATTATAATTGTGCATGTAGTCAACCAGAAAGCCATATTCTTAGAGGTAAGTCCCTCAAAGATATTGAAATTAACATTTGTAGGCCATTCCCAACCAGAAAGCCACTTGTTGGCTATTCACAAGGTACTAAATATTGTGTTAATCTACAAACTTGTACAAATCCCCATCACTCTTTGATTTTCCAGTCAATTTACCAACTCATTACTTATTAAGGATGCAAAATTCATATGAACTTGGAAAGGAACACTATTGATTGTAATACTACATTGACCAAGGAAAAAAAAATATAATCAAGAAACAAAGGATCTCTTCCTAGCAAAACATCTAGATTGTACCTCATTGTACACACTCATAATTTCTGCGTGAACAGATGCAGCCTTTTCAGCCTGAGCCTTTAACTGGTTTCTTTCCTCCTGTAGTGACTGATAGAGCATTCCTCTCCGCTCTTGCTGCTGTTCTGGTTTAAACTTTTCTACCCATTTTTGTGCACGATCAATTATATTTCTATCAAAGCCAATAGATTGTGCTATGCTTAACGCATTTGAATCACCAGTACATCCCCAAAGGATTCTATAAGTTGGTTGTAATGTTTCAAGTGAAAATTCCATTGCTGCATTGTCAAAACGGGTATCCTTTTCCTTCATACTACTCAGATCAGCATAATGAGTGGTTACAACAGCCAAGTTAACACGATCCTTCAAATATTGTAAGATACTGGCAGAAAGAGCAACACCTTCTGAAGGATCAGTTCCACCACCAATTTCATCAATGAGAACAAGTGATTGTGTTGAGGCCACTTCCAAAATCTTACAAATACGTGATATGTGCCCGCTAAAAGTTGAGAGATTTTGTTCAAGGGACTTCAATTTGGAGGGAGAAAAGGAATTAGACAACAAAAGAAACAATTACACGATCTCAACAAAAAGTCTTTTATTGTCCATAAAAAGTTCAGATATTACCTGGTGATCTCCAATATCTGCAAGGATAAGGTCAAACCAAGGAAGTTTTGGATTTTTCTTGGCAGGCAAATGCATCCCAGCCTTTGACATAAGTGATGCCAGGCCCAATGTTTTCATGGAAGCAGTTTTCCCTCCAGTATTAGGACCTGAGATCACCACCACGCGAGTTCCATGTCCAATTTTAAAATCAACTGGCACAGGGAAGTCTGATATGCCTTGTGGCATATATTTAGAAGCCATTGTTCCATTTCCATTACCAAACTCAGCAGCATTTCCAGATCTTAGTGTAAGATTGTCTGAAATGTTCTCTAGAGAGGACTCCAGGAGTAATGGATGTCGTATACCAACAATGTCTACTGTTAAATCGTCATCCTCTTGTGTGACCAAGGTATCATCATCATCTTCAACGGAATCACGGCCTTCAAAATTACCTAAGCTGAAAATGGGACATACCCCATTCATCCATTGAGCATATGCAGCTCTTGCAAAAGCAAGATCAACCTTAAGAATTTTATCCAATAAATGATTTATATCTGATTCTGAATTTGCTATTTCAGATGCAAGCATACTCAAAATTACACTTTCCTCGGCCTTCTCAGAGCTTGAAAGCCTAACTTCCAAGTTGTTCAGATCTATTGCATCTTTGGGTTCCATAAAGTAAGTTGCCCCAGAGCTGCTAACATTCAGAACTACACCATCTGGAAGCAAATATCTATGTGAAGCCCTAATTCCCACACACATTCTAGATCGACGCTTAACTATTAATGGTCTATCAATTCCCCCTGCCTGAAAAATTTGGGAAGATACTTCCTTCAACAAAGAATCCAAAATTTCTATGTTCCTCTTTCTTTCTGATCTGATGATCTCCAGGTCTTCACTTGCTCTATCAAGAATTATTGAAAGCTTGCAATCTATGCAAAATTCTATTTTACGCTCCAAGCCTACTTGGAAATTACAATTTTGGAGTATATCGAGAAGGGGTAAGTACCTGATGGGAAACAGTTGCACCAATAAAGTTAACAAAATGATTAATTATCTTCGGATTTCTAAAAGGAAGCAATTATGCCCAAAAGAACAAGTGCAATTAGAGTTTTACACTCTGAACATCAGTCATTACCTTAGAGACAAACTTTGTTTTAAGGCCTTATTGAGATATGAGAATCCATTACCATATGATCTATGCTCCAAACTTTGTCAAGAAAAACACAACACCTAGCCAAAATACATAAATGAAGCTTCTTTTAAACTGAATCAAACTAAAAAAAATAACCTTAAATACTGGGAAAAGCTATTTCTTTACAATTTCACACCAACCCTTTGAAGTGACTCAAAAATAGAGAGTCACATAAATCTCATAGAATGACAATCCAATTATCCAAGTTATGATTGACATATAATTTGGATTTACTTTTTGAGCTTAATTTTTATATATTGTCAAAGTAAAAAAATAACTTGGTCAACCAAACAAAAACTTCACACCATCATCCAATCACGAATTGCTAAACTATTAGAGAAGTCTAACTAGTACAGCTGTTAATCAGAAATTCCAAAAAAAAAACTCTTAATTGCGCGCTAACTCGTTATACTGACAGTGCATCAAATTTAAATTCATAAAATTTCGACTCCAATTCAATGTATGTTTCTTGCAGTTCAAACTAAACAGTTTCACTAAAAAAAGAAAGAAAAAAAAACTATAATGGGAGTAGAATGTCAATCTATGTAATAATTGACAATTTGACATATAATTTGGATTTATGTTTAACACAAAACTTGTTCACACTATCATCCAATCACGAATGGCTAAATGATCATAGAAGTCAAGCTATTACAACCGTTGATCAGAAATTCTAACTTTTTTTTATAATCACATGCTAACTCGTTGTTGCACTGTTAAACTCATACGTTTTGTTACTCCGATTCAATGTATGTTTATTACAGTTCAAACCAAACAATTTCACTAAAAATAGCAACAAAGAGAGAGAGAGAGAGAGAATCGTATAGTTTTGTGAATACCTTTGTGGATGATTAGAAGCGGAAGCGACGCGTTTCAAAGCATCGAACAGTTCCCTGGCGGCGGCGAGCGTGTGGCGAACGGTGCAGAGCTCTCGGATGGTCAGCAAGTGGCCGGAGGTGGCGACGCCGAGAATCTCCGTCAAGTCGTGGACGCCGGAAAAGTCGAGGGGCTCGGCGACGAGTCTGGCGGCGGAGGTCTGGTCGAGGAGCCTCTGGCTGTCGCGGCGTGTCCGGCCGATGGGCAAGCGGGCGTTGAGGGCGGCGGCAGAGCCCATGGAGGTGGAGGTGAACGCCGAGAGCTGCTTGCACACGGAGCCCCATTCTAGAGTCTTGAGGGTCTCGGCTTGGAGCGAGTTCGACTCGGGCGAGTTGGGGTTGGAGCAGAATCGGGGTTTGAAGAATAACGGTCTTGGGGGTTTGTTCGCCGGAATCAGTACGTTGCTGCTGAGTTGCATCGGTGACTCAGTGCCCTGTTTGTTTCTGAGTCTACCACCCGTTCGTTATGTTATGGATTGAATTCGGTTTCACTTCTGGATCTTTCTTTTATCTCTGCTGCAAGCGTAGACACTCAACGGCGTCGTTTCCACTGTGGGCTGAAAAGCCCCTTGCTGAGTGGGCTTAAAAATAGGGGCCTAATAAGGTTGCACTTTGCTATTCCCATTTCCAAGTCTGTTCTTCCCACCCAATCATTTGTTTGGATTTTTACGAATACTGCAAATGTCTCTTGTGGAAACCTGATTCGGTTGAAAAAAATTCACATCAAAATCGTAAAGAGGTGAAAATTAACTACACAATGAAAATACAATTTTATTGTATATTTCTTACCATGGAATCACTTTTTTCTCATTGTATAATTGGTTTCATCTCATAATACAACAAAATTCAATTTTCGATAAACATACTACATAGTAGAATCATATTTTCGTTATATGATTTGTTCAACAAAAATCATATTCCTTTACATTAGAATGAAGTCAAGTTTGATGGTAGAAACACATTTTCATTGAAAAAGTTACACAATGGAAATGTATTTTCTATTTGTTCTATGACAATGAGCAATCCCAAATTTTTTAAAGAATAATGATACATGAATCACTTTTCATTCTAAACATCTTACCAATACTTCTCATTTCTCTCCATGTCTCTATTCTTATCATATCATAAATCTTACTATATTTATATTTTATTTTCTCTTTTTTCTTTCTTTTTCTAGATATAAGATAACATATTAAGATATTTATCAAACATTTTTCTTTTTTAACAAAATAAAATGTGTAAATGTTTAACACTTAACAAGCATACCAAACTAAATTATAGGACCAAAAGTAGTATCGTAGCATGAAATAGAAATGAATACTATTACAGTATCCATTTACTATGAAAAAAGTAAATATAAATGAGCAAATTATTTCAATGAATCTTCGGAATATCTGCTACATATTCTTCTACTCTAGTTGAAAGGAATAGAATTGAATTGTTGATTGTGTTGTATGTATGGTATTTAGTTATTTACCATCAACCAGCTTCTGCCTCATTTCAGTTAGAATGGTTATAACTGTTTTAGTTGTTTTAGCTGTCATAGTTGTTAGTTAATTTGTTACAAACTAATTCTTGTATATAATCTGTATTCATGATTGAATTAAGTAATGAAAAACATTCCTTTCGTCTTCTTTTTCGAGCTTCTTTTCTCTCTATCTTAGAATATGTTGTGTCATGAGTTTTACACCTAGGTTGGAGATAAGTAACCTTACATCATCACCAACAAGAGAATAACAACATTTGTTCAAAGCTGAAACATTATACCTATAGCTTCCAAATTAGAGTGTAGAGCATGAAAAATAAAATAAGGTTAGAGTGCTCAACCCACCAAGCTAGTGCTATGGGGGTGAGGAATATGTTGAGGAATGAAAAATACATAGACGACATTACTCTTAAAAGGTGAATTTTATGTTTAATTCAATCTTAAAAACTAACTCATAAAATGAGGATTGTTTCTTACTTATATATTATATCTTAATATTGAACTTGATACATAGATGACATGGGTGATCTGTGTTTTTTAATATCATCTTAGATGATGGATTTTGGGCATAATTTAATCTCAAAAGATGAGATTTATCTCTTACTTAAATATTATATCTTGATGTTATCTCTAACAAATGTGAGACTTAAATTTTTTCTAATAATTAGTATATAATAAAGCTATCTAGAGAGAGAAGTTATGAAGAGACAAGAAAAAAGGTGGTAGGAAATCTAGGAATTTCATCTATTTAGGTGGAGTTTCAAATTATCTATTTTTGTCCTATAGTAATCATGAGAATTTATAAAATGACAGTCAAATGCCACACAACCTTGAAATCTCCTGTCCAAAACACTTAAAAGAGTTTCATACATCACATAGACATTGATGAGTTGAAAGGAAACAGTTACTCTGGTAGATAAGGAAACAGTGCAGGGTGAGATGGGGTTTCACCCTCCCTTCCTTCATCCAAGCACCAAGTTGTATCCAGATAACTTTCTGAAAGTATGATGACGGAAACTTTAGCCTTCTCAATTTGCTCAACCACTCTGGGTGGTACATAGTCCCCAATTAGCTCTTGGTGAAAATAGACCTTGAGTGATTTCTTAAGTAGAATAGAAGCAAAATAATCGGAGATATTGCTGGTGTCTTTGGCCCTGAAACTAATGAATCCGAGACCAGTTAATCTTGACAAGCTCAGGGACATCATGGAAAATGCTGCACAAGAGACCAAATTCAACACTTTGTCGCCATCCTTTTTCTCAGTGTTCTCTTCTGTTTTGTCCAGGTAAAACGAGTACACAGATGTAGCCATCAAAATAAAAAAAAATAAAAACTACATGTACTGGATTTCCTTTGGTTTGGCTAAAAATCTTCAACCATGAGCTAAAAAGATGGAGCTTGGTGGTAAAAGGAAGAGGGAAAGGTCTAGGATTTGATTTTAACTGCTAACAAAAAGAAACTAACTATTAATGCAGTGAAATTAACATAGCATTATTTCAAAGTGTACGATGATTTAGCGGAAAGTGCAAGCCAGAAAGACGTGGGAATGCTTTAAAAAAAGAAGAAGAAAGACTTGGGAAATGAATTTATATATATATATATATATATATATATATATATATATATATATATATGTGTGTGTGTGTGTGTGTGTGTATGCATGTATTTTTCTGTAGTGGAGCTAATTGATACCATGCTTTTTTGCACGATCACCGGTGGGTTGCATTAATCCTTATGTATATATAGTGTTTCAGATCAAACCAATTCGCACTCCGTGTCATTTATATACTGAAAAGTGAATAATGTAAATTTGTTTCAACAAAAACATGGGAAATGTTATAAAAAAGAGTAATTTGCATCTTTTCTTCTTGAGGTTTTGTGAATTTTCTTCTAATACTCTTTCTTTTTTATTTATATTCTCACATTAACTCTCTTAGTTATTTAATTGTTTAAAAAATATTACAATTATCTCTTAATTGTCTCATGAGGTTATTGTAAACCTTAAAAAAGCAAAATATTATATGCATTCTTAAAAAGAATCACATAGAGTTAATTTCAACGTAATTTACTCTTTAAAAAAAGCATAATATGTGTAGGACTTGTGTAGATATCCAAGGAAAAGATAATCATAGAGAGAATCTTTAAAAAAAAAAAGAAAGTTAAAAAAAGAGTGAACATTTCTTAAATAAAAATTATGTCACTGTCCGTGTGTGCCTAAAATGAAAATAGCTTGGAAATGTTAAAAGTTTTAGTATTTATTTTCTTCTTCTTTTTTTACGTATGAATTTGGAGTTGTTTATTGTTGGATATTAGTCATTACCTCCGTTAACGTGTCAAATAAGTTCAGCTTTAAAGTTTAAACAAATTATTCTACTTGCAACTCCACTTCATCATGTTACCACATCCCTTGGCACTAACAATGAAATTTAAACGAGGGAGGGGGCATGGTTCGTATTACAATGTGTTTCATTAAGGAAAATGAAACTGAGAAGTGAGAAGAGGGAATTAAAAGAAGATTTTTTTTAGTCATTATGATATTAATATTTTATATTGATTAAATTTATGAATGACTAATATTTGTTAAGAAAGTTGAATATCTTTAATGGGATTTGTTATTTTCTAATCATATTTTTTCATCTATAAAACTTAAAATTGAAATCTTATTTAAGAGATTCGAATTCAACATGTTGATAGGAGTTTTTTTTAATTGTACTTTATTTGGTTTAAAATTTAAAAAGGAAGGAGAAATGAGGGGATTAAAATATTTTTCTTCTTATTTTTGTCTCTATTCTAATATTTAAAAATTTAAACGAAATAAGAGAAAATTATTTTTCTTTTTCCTCCTTGTTAACTAAGTGGCCTCAATAACTCAATATGGGAGATGGGTTGAGTTTTTTAAAAATTGTTTCTCAACCTTTAATATACAAGAGTTCAATTTAATAGAAGAGATGATGAGATTTAATTTGAAACTCAAAACTCAAATATATTTTAAGCACAAATAAGCAAATAGACAAGTGAATGAGATTAGAAATAGAAAAAAGGCACCAATATTTTACTCTGGTTCGATATACCTAACCTATATCTAGTGTTCAAGCAGCACTTGTGATTTTCCATTAAATTAACAAATTACAGAGCAAAGAGCTATAATTATTTCAAACTATGACAATCTCCCAGGACACCCCTCTTTGAACCTAGACTTAGCCCCTAAGGATGACACATTTTTTTTATAGAGAATTTGATATATTTCCTAATGATATTTCTCATGGATTGCCTTATTTAAGAGGAACAAAGCTTCAACTACAAGAAGAAGGTTTTTACATCAAGGGTTAAAGAAAGGAAAGTCAAAGAATACTAGAAGTTGCTTATCTCCAAAAGCCAAGCATGACTTGTTCAAATTTGACTTCTTGTTTCAATTTGTTTCCAAACTTGTAATTTTTACCACCTAACTTCTTTTGTTTTGGTATGCAAAGGAGGAATATGCATAAAGATTCAATGGACAAGGCAATTAAATGGAGTGGTGGAGCATTCTCCGATGGAATAAAAATTATTGACAAACACTATTTCTAGGCCTAATACATTAATTAATGTGTTGCAACAATTGTTTTAAGATGCTTATTGTAATATCCTTGATTTTTTACTTCTCGTCAACTTTCATACTACGACACTTCACTCAACATCTTTGTTGGTCAAAATCCTCCGTAGATAGTCCTTTCCGTGATCTCGACAATCAGTTGTCTGCTTCCCGGATCAGTGACTATCCTGACAAGCCAACACAAAGACATTTCAGTGTGTTTTGTTCTCACTTACACGCTTTTCAGAAAACTTTCCAGAAGGTTACCCATCCCATAACTACTTAAAGTTAAGTATGCTTAATTATGAAATTCTTAAGTGATGGACTACAAAAAGTAGATGCATCTTGTTGGTATAGGTAGTACCAATTAATACCTTTAAGTCATCCTCAATTGTACAATCTCATATCTACACAGCCTCTGGATCTCTCTCATTCTGATGTTATTCAATCAATCAAGGTGTTACACTTATGGTTTGCATAATGTTTATGTTGTGCATGATTTTGCTTTGGGGTAATGTCATGAAATCCTTGAGACTTGAAAATAGTGACCATTATGTCGACTTGTGTGATAATAATGAGATTTCTCCTATACATTTTGTTTGTGGAGAACTTTGTTTGCAAGGAAAATGTATATGTAGATATATGATATTGTGTATGTCTAAGTTTTCACCACATGCTTCATTTTGGAAGGAAATTATGGGATACATGTAAGGGAGCAACTGGTTTCTTATATGAGTTGGATGCCTCATATGAACACATCTTAAGGTCTCATATGTGACATGATTTGCATAAGCTTAGTACCCTTTTTTCCCCTAGGAATTCTCAATGGAATAACATCAATTTAAGTTTTGTAATAAATCTTCCAAGTTCCAAAATAGGAAAGGATTACATTTTTGTGATGATTGACAATTTCCTTAGGCTTTTTTATATATATATTTGGGTGGTCGGTGACATAGGTACATGACAAATAAGAGGCTTGTCACTTAGGAAAGAATTCTATAATGGCACTTTTTCAATAAATCACAATATGTGTTTTTTTTTGTATGGTTGTCTTGTGTTGTTCATTGATAAACCAATCGCTCTACAGATCTAAATAATAATCTAAAAAAAATTTTAAAAAATAAAAAAAATCTATCATATTAAAAGATTTTTTTATTTTCTTTTTTAAGCTAAAATCTACAAAATCAAAATATACCAACATTTGTAACTAAAATATATCAAGATTTATAACAACATCGAACATTCAAACCTTCTAAATTAAATATCAAAGTCTTAACATGTTTTATGCAGATTTCACGGGCTAGCTCGTGAGCCCATGGATTTAGCCTATGAAGTTTGTGGGTTCCATGGACCGTTCCCAAACTTGCCTATAGTTATTCGGATTAAAAAAAAAAGAGACAAATTTTCGTACAGTACGGACTTAATGAACCTTGATTTGTATATCTATTCCTAATTTTAGGTTGAATTATTCAAAATTCACATTGAAATATCAATGTGATTTTAAGTAACTTTTCACATGTTTAATTTTATGTTAAGGAATTAATTTTTGGATTCAACATTGATTCTAAATGAAAATAACTTTTACATTAGATAAAAAAAGGTATACCAAATTTTATTATTAATCCTTTTTCTTTTAAAGGAATTTTACTACTAATCTTTTTTATAATAAAAATATTCAAACATAAACTATATCACTCTAAAATTAATTTTAATCAAAATTATCATTACAAAATTAATTTTTCAATCTTGATCCGAACATACAATTACTAAAATTCACTACCATATGTCTAATTTTTAATCCTTTGATTGAAATGGCCCACAAAACTCGGAAATGTAACTGGACAGGAAACCGCGGTGAATCACACGGGAAGTGACCAAACTACCCTTGTCGAATTAAAACATGGCTTCTTAATCTCTGTGCTCGTTGTTCTCTTCTCTTCAGGAACAACACAAAACAAGGATGATGTCGCAGCAATGGGGCTCTCCATGTGGAAGCCAATGCACCAATAAATACGCTGCCCTCGGCAAAATCCCATGTAATGTAACCAACCCTCTTCAACATTTCCTCATTCTTTCTTTCTTTTATTTTATTTTTTAAATTTCATGAATGTTCAATTTGCCTTATCCATGCTCTGGAATTGTGTTATCCTTTTCATTAGCCCATAACGTTATTTCTGGCTGGTTTTCAATGTTTGGGTAGATTATATGTTGAACTATTCAAATTATTTTGATATATATTGTAATGCATTAACGTTACTCAATGAAGCAATATTCCGGGCTCGTTGAAGGCTCTTGTAGCAATTATGGTTGATGATGTCGATGTGAGGTTATTTTGATGTTAATTGGTTTTGGGTCTGCACTAAAAATTGAATCTTTGCGTTCCTTTCTGCACTCACAAATCCTACTTGTTTTAATGTAGGGCGAATATTCTGCAAAAAGGGTTGCGACTCAGATGGAGAGACATGGGAAGAATGTGAGATTACTTTGCATCTTTGTTTAATAATTTTTTCTTATGAATGCAATGCAGATAAAAAAAAAAATCTATTCACTCAAATTCTAGGCTTTATGTAATTCACTTTCTTGTATTTCTGCATCAATGCTAGCAAAATAGTTACTGAATCATTTCTTTCTCCCTTTCCTGTCCATAAAAAATTATTCTGAAAATTTACTAACTTTTATCTTGACTTAATAATTCTAGATGAAAACAATAATATCTTGAGGGAAAAGATTTATCTTTGACGATTGGGGAAAGTATTGAAGTTCGGCTTCACTTTTTTTTATTTTTTATAGTTAAACGGTAACTCGGTAATCCTCTTCAGCAATAATGAAATTCAACGAAACAGTTTTTATTTATTTTTTAACGAGTCACATCATAAGACTAAGTTAGTTTTTGCTACTGAAGCAACAAAGATTGAATATACGTGATCAAACATTGGCTTTGGCTTTGTAGATGGCAGAAGTAGTTGGTTTATCTCATATTTTGAGATGAGGATTGCTAGCATCTTTCTTCCTGGCACATTCTGAGAAAAAGAATGGAAAAAGTGTGATTGTAAAAATTGGGCTTGCTTAGTGACAGACTTGATTTTGATTAACAAATGATAAGAATAATGGTTAACCAGGTTTGGAGGACTGCAATCAAATATGCTACAAGGATCCCGTACTAAAGGACCAGCAGTGGAGTGCTTATATTGATCGTTCCCCTGGAGCTGCCAGTTATTCGGAGGTATTTTCTATTATTGCCCATGTTCCTTTTACTTTCCATATTCATGAATCTTGATTGCAACTTAACTTAAAGGAAAGGTTTCCGCATGTTTACTGTTGAGTTATTGTCAGAGGGAAAGTATTTGAGTGAAAAATTTTAGGTTTGATAAGAACTATTGGAACCAAGTATTGAACTGTTACCTTGGTCTTCGCTTGCCAATGAGTGAACTACAAGTTGATTGTGTAATGTGTATGGTGCTAAAATTGTTGTAATAGGATTAGTCAACTAATTTTCTTACCAGCATCAGTAATCCAGTTTTCAGCCCCGAAATCTTGACTGTGCTGATCAATTGTGACATGCTTGTGGCTTTTTATTAGCTTAAGATTAATTATGGTATGGCTGCTATCTTTGGAAATTAATGATGATTAATTGTTTCATGTACAGGAATGCTTTCATGCGTGTGTATCTGGCTGCGGTTACAAGGTCGGTTGGATTTGAAGAACATAAATTTTGGTTAAGCTTGTCATATGCATTCCAGTTTCCCCCCTCGAATGAAAGGACTATTAGAATCTTTTCAACAAGCACAGGAGGGAATGATGCTTTTTCTATGCTTGCTTCATATAAGCAGTTTTTTCTACCATATTTATTTGAAAAAGGAAACAAAAGGAACCTCATAATAGTTGTTATTTTTTAACTTCTGTTGTAGAAACTTCATTTCATTCATATGACCATATCATGTCTTGCCTATAGCTAGGTTCTCTTGCTCATGGTGCTAATCAGAAATTTCAGTCTCAAATCAGTTTGATAACCTTCAATAAATTTTCATGTTTATAAATTGAAAAATTATATAGGGAAATGTATCCTAAAATTGATTTGTAATCTCTTCCAAGATTTGAAATTGTGGATTGCATCACGTGAAGTGGGTGCGGTATCTTGGTTGCAGTGGCTGTCACAACTGCATGATGACATTTCTATGATTCTTTCATTTTTGTGTTTCAACTAAAAGTCTAGTTGGAATGATTAGTATAAAATTTGATTTGTTCTCTTATTCATGGTATTTTATACATTTCACACCTTACAGTAACTAAAAATTGAATGTAATTCTTCAAACAGAAAACCAATTCTCTTTTCTATATCAATTGGTTTGCATCGGAAATATTAGGATACAGGTGACCTTATAAATTTATTGCATCTTTATAAATCATATGTATCATCAATATATTTCTCTGTTGCTTTGATGTGGTTTCCCATATATTAAGCTGTCACTATTGAATATTGAATGGCCAATTTAATTTAGTGAATCATGACGCAGATATACAGCTTTCCCTGCTCTCTGAATTGAATATCAATAATCTACATTAGTCTAAATAACTCTGACAAATATATTCAAAAATTCACTTGTTATAACCCAATTATATATTTCTCATATTGCAGTTTGAGGTTAAATCAGAGGAAGCTGATAAAGTCTGTCCTAACAGGCAACCAAAGCCTGAGACCAAGCCTACTAAGAAGCCAAAGCCACAACCTGTACGCCCCATCGATCTGCCTGGTGATATACCTGACACTTCTGCATAGTGAAAAACATCAGCATATTTGACAAAAATCCAGCATGTATGTATACTTGATACTTTGTTGGTTATATTCTCTCAGGAATTTTTTTTTCTTTCTTTTTCTTTTTTTTTTCTTTTTACCTTGAAACATGCTAATTGTTATCAGCATGAGTTACTTACATTTTGTGGACAACACCATGAGTGGTTGTGCCTATTTTTGCCTTGAGAATTTGGAGGCATCGTGTTGCCTTTAAACTGGGAGCATTGATAGTTGGATAATTACAGGGCTTCCATGATTTATTAAGGAAAGTTGATGTTCTAGGATTTTAAATTGGTGATTTTTTTTATCTGATCATTACCGTTATAAATCTCGATCAAATCATGGTGATGTCAGCAGTTAGTTTAAGAAAATTTGATCACCACTCCTGTACCCTCCCAATGGATTTTGTGCTTCTCGACTAAATAATTGCTGTTCATTTAAGACTTGACTCTTGACATCACACTCGCGTTTTCAATCTCTTTAAGAACCTTTTACTCTTAGATCCTAATTCCCAAGCCCAATTTGATGACATATCTACACTGTTGCTTTGTGATCAATTATTGACAATTGCAATTTGAATCATACTCAGTCTTACAAGATTAACTAGTTGGAACTTGGATTTAGGAACAAGATCATCAAAATTGATACTTTCATATGTTCTTTCTTTCTTCATCTTTTTTCTTCTAATTTTGCTATTTATATGAATGTTGAGTTTATCCGGGGTTATCATATCATCTCAGTAAAATTAGGGTAAACAAACAAATAATTCGACTAATGTTTTCTTAAAGATACACAATGTACTCGCTCGGTCATCAATTTTAGTTAACAGTATATTACTTTATTCTATGCTTTCCATTGGAGAGAAAAAATGTTAGTGGTGGTCCTATAACCAAGTAAATTACATTTGAGATTTTTAGTCACACAATACTCTTTATTTAATGTTTACAACACCTCTTAGAAGAGATATAAATGTAATATTTTTAACATTAAAAAGAATTAGTGTAATATACATGAGGTTTTTTTTTTTTTTGTTGAACAAGATATTTGTTCAAAGTAACTTTGCAAAAGTATTGACTAATCTTCGTCGATAACTTTATGCACACACAAGGTAGGTATTTTTCCTTCCAACACAATTTACTCCATACCAATGCTAGAATTTGAACACTAGACTACTTATTAAAGAACACACCGTTACTACTTATGTTAACTATTAGTTATACAAGAGGATATTGATGTGATGTTTTCAAACATTAAAGAGGTTTAATGTAAGAATGAAAAAAGAGTGATGATGAATGTAATTAAAAATAATAATAATCAAAGGATGCAAGTGTAATTTGTTCTAAAATATACGGTTGAATTAAAATAATTATAAAATCTAATATCCATTCATCTTCAATATATTATTATTGTATAGAAAACATTAAATTTACAAAAAAAAAAAGGTATTGGGACATATGTAGTTTTTTTTATTATATGGATATAAAAATTTTAATTTAATTAATTTAACCATTGGAAAAATTTACGCTTAAAAATATTTTGACTAAAGTTGTAACTTTTAAATTTTTAATTATATATATATAAAAGGTTTCACAGCATTCAAGTAATAAAAGGATCCCCTCCCAACACCAAAAAAAAAAGGAAGTCAAAACTAATTTACCTTGAAGGCAAATACATTCTTTTTTAAAAAAAATTCTAAAAGGAGCTCAAAATGCATTTTCCCCCCGGTTTTCCATTTGCATGTTGGCAGGACCAGGATGCATGAGATGGTGTTGCCTTTGCTGTTACTTTTGACGGCGTAAATAATCTCGTACATACGGATGTACCTCGGTCTTAACAACCATATGCATCTTCTTTGAATCTTCCCACAACAAACCATTCCATTCTCTAGCACAGTCACATGCTCCTTCAAACACATCCTGCTCACAAATTATACAAATAATAAGACACACACAAGGGCTTATTCTCAAATCAATGATGCTAAGTTGCTTACTCTGGAAGGGAACTCATCGTAATAATATGTGTCTGTCATCTCAACTCTGTTTAGATCTGCTTCCCACAGCCTAATCTGTCACCATTACAATGCTACATATCAGAAAATGAAAACAAACAGTACATATGCGTGTGTGCAACCACACAATATTAAGATCAAAAACCTGTTCTGTGACATTTTCAGGCACAGATGGTACCCTCTCTGCAACACGAGGATGAGCATTTTGCTGAAGGAAAGTGACTATCTGCAACATCAACGCAGGTGGTTGTCTGTGTAAGATATTGTTCATAGTAAACTTTCAAAAGTCAACTCAAACATGTTAGTATAGGCTTATGTTTAAAGACTAAAGGTGTTTTTGTTTTAACAATAATGACACTAGAGAGATGGATTTGAGTGAACGTGCATTGGAATGTGTGATAACTGTAAAACAAACGCACACTAACCTACAACAATAGTAAAAAAATGCCAAAAGCTTTAGTGAATACAAGCATGTCAGGGTGAGGAAGTGTATAGCAGTAAAGAAATTCATCTATTCATCAGTGTAGGTCATTCAAATGAAAGGTCAGTGGGTAGAAAGGGTTGAGGTTGAGGCTAGTCCCCATATCATGTCTAAAATTGACTAGCTTAATAAATTCCTGCAGCAGAACTACTTATGTAAAGGATTATTTTACAAAAGTGAAATGGTCAAAACAACATTCAGGGGGCAAATAGACAAAACTGATACAACTGGTATCCACAAATAGAAGAATTCACACAACAGTACACAGAGGTAGAGAGAGAAAAAGGAAAGTAATTATCTATTGATTACTGAGAATTCAAGTGTCTCAGCACTCTCCTCCACAATGAGTGTCCCCAAAAACTACCTATGCAATATCTACTGCACTGCTATTTATAACAATTAACTCCTAGCTACCTAACTGATCCATGTGACCACTTAACTAATTGACTTGTGGATCAGTTAGGTTTGCTATCTTCCTAATCCTTCTGGAATACACTTTAGGAATGGGCCCCTTATTCCTAACAAAAGCATAGCAAGAAATAAATCATTACCATCTATCTGCAGAAACCAAGTATTATATTATAAAAGCAGATATTACACACAAATTTCTATTTTCTAATACTTACCTGCTCTGCTGTAATGCCATTTTCATAAGCACTATATAAGCTTTCTTTCGTAATAGCCCCAACAATAAGATTTGGAAGTTGATACTCTACCCTGTGTACACCACACGCATTGATACTAAGCAATGATACTTTGTTGAAATAGGCAGCTCAAAATTTAATAGCTAATTAGTGGTTTCATATACAAATAGTGCCAGAAAAATTAAGGATATTCCAAAAATATTATCCAGGAAGAACAACTTCTGATATCTATAAGTATTATGTAGTTCCAAAACACAAATGCCAGGAAAAAATAAGGAAAGACTAGAAGCTTTCTTTGACACAAATTGCAAAATATAACATTCTACAAAGTATTTGGTGGCATACCTTGAGAATAGCCGCAATATCTCACAATGTAATTTAGAAGTTGAGTAAGCATAAACTCTAAAATTTGTTTCCACAACCACAAATCCCTGAAAATATTAAATAGAATGACATTTTTTTCATTAATATTCACAATCGTACAGGAATTTTTATTTTATTTTTCAAAATAGGCATATTTAGTGTTACAATAACAGAAGATAATTCATTCATTAAAGCCAACCAAAGGTTAATTGACATGTCAAGCGGTCATCAGTCTGGGTAGTTAGTGATGATCAGTCAACACAAGATTCTTGAACAAGAATCAACACATCTCCTACGTGTATTGTGTAATCCAGTAAAACTTGGAAACTCTAAAGAACACAAGTTTATGCAAACTTGGAATGATTGAGATGAAGAAACCAAAACACCTAACCGACAACAGTAATCCACACATATGAAGAAGCAAAACAACTTGGCCGTATTTATTGAAATAAATCACATTAATACTAAAAAAAACTATAGAGTATAACCCAAAAGATCATCTAAATCAATTTTCAAAGTTTACTTTTTTTATTGAAGCGTAAATTTTATTAGAAGGAAAGAAGGAAATATAAGGAGAAGAATAAGCCACCCTATGTGAACAAGGCACAACGGAAAAAATGCAGCTGAAACAAACAAACACATTGATACTACTGAGCCTTTCACTATTCAGCACGTCTGTGAAGGAGTTTTCCTAAAAGAAACCCCATCGTAAAACAAGGCCATGTTCAAAATTTTCTATCAAGATAAATCCATTCTGAAACCAATAAGAAACCTGTTTTCTAGATGATGAATCAGCCAAGCTCATTGAAAGATTGGTCGCCAATTTAGTAGGTATAAACCAACTCCCTTTCCTGCCCTATAAGTTGTCACAAAAAGAAGAAACAGAAGACAAATTCTAATGAATAAATATATACAATTAAAATCATCATGAACCTTGTCACGTCTGAAAAGATAAGCATGGAAGTATTATAACCTGCTGAATTTTTACCAATCCAAGGTCTGCTAGGTCATTAATTATGGTCCTCTGAAAACTAGTCAATGTGTCAACACTATAAGCCTGAAGCATTAAAAAAATTAAGTGTCAAAGTCACAATGAATTCCGGTTACATGAAAAGGAAGTAACAGTTTCAGTAATCATAGCTATAGAGAAAAAAGGAACAAGAAAGCAAAGGTCTGACTAGTCCAACACTTGTGCAAGTAATGTAGAATACTATTAGAATTCTAAAGGAGATGAAAAGGGATTTCATTAACCAAGTAATAGAGTAGTACAGATGAGTTTATATAGATAGAATTGATGTTGAGACAGCTGTCAAAACAGAACTAACACTCTATAACTACACAGTGCTAGCAGTTGAATAACTGCTGCAGTTGCATACTCTAATAACACCATAATATAAGTTTTTATGCAACAAAATTCTCATCAAAGAACCATAATGTCTTACCTCCCCAATGACATGAAAACTAAGTTCCAGCATGAATGAGATCAAATCAGCTGCATCAACACCTCTATCCTGCATCAAATTGGATAATGAAGAGCATTAGAAAATAAATGGAAAAATATTATTAAAAAAAAAAAGTTAGAGCCAGTGTCATGAAACCCAGTTCGACCCGGCCGGTCGGACTGGTCCAACCAAGACCCGGTGGCCTAACCAGATTGGTCATGCAATTGACCCTGCCGGTTAGGTCACCAAATCCCTGGACCGGTCTGACCCGGCCAAGGTTGGATTGGTCTGATCCGCCCAATTTAAAAAAAAAATGGACCACCTCTACGTCGTCATTTTGATGTCTCATTATTATTAATTGTTATTTTAGATTTTGGAGTATGGATGGATTTTTCTTAATCGAATAATGTTAGTTATATACTTATATGTAATAGATACATATATAATTTTGAATTTTTAATATATACTGGATCAAACCAGGCCAATTACTGGCCTGCCAGTTGGACCACTGACCCACTACCTCGACCAGGTCAATGACCGGACTAGGTTTCATAACACTGGTTAGAGCTACCTCAGAATTAGAGATATATTCCCTGATGATGTACCAAAGCTGTGCATTTGTATCCATCAGCTGTAATTCACAAGGAACAATCTTTATATTTAGGAGAATGCATTACATTAAATACAATTGGCTTATAAATAATTTGGCGCATACCAAAAACTGGAAACCACTTTCAGTTAATTTTGGAGCTTCTTTGTCTCTGTATTTGCACATGAGAAAATGATATCAAACATGAGATTTTCAATACACACACATACAAGCAACTGCTACAAATGAGAAATACTACTGCCAAGGAAACAAAACCTGTGACTCAGGATACGCCGCTGGAAAACCTTCATCAAGGAAGAGCTAATATTTAAGGGCTTTTCAACCTGACTTGGGCTTATAAGTTGCAATAAGAAACACTAGTTCATCGCAAAAGAAAGTCACATAAAAGGCTTCATTTTAGCCAAAATTTAAGCAAGGTGCTGTACATCAAATAACTAAAGTAACTTATGAAAGAAATAATATTAAGAAATAAAATAAATAGATGTACAGTTTTTTTAAAAAAAATGGAATGAGAAGATCAAACATTGTACCTCCCATTGTTCTAGAGCATAAGCCTCAAGATTCTCTAATGTTGGGAGCCTTACAGTAATATTAGAAGGCATTGATTCCCTTGGCAAAGTTCCACTGCCATATTTAATCACAAGGAAATATTACCAGCTAAAGCAAATATTACAGTCTACATATTAATAATTACATTACAATAATTGCTCTTCTTGAAAATTCAGAATAGAGGAGTGACTATGGTCATTTAATTTCATGGAGAGACCATTCTCAGCCTATATAGGCTAATTAAACCATGACCCATCATACATAAAGTAGAATAGTCAGCATAGCAGCGAGAGAACAAGACAAGCTAATGATTACCATGGTCCATCCACAGAAAAGGAAGAAAAAATGATGTATTACTCACCCTTGTACTAAAAGTTTTTGGAGACTTCTCTGAAATGTTGGATTAACTTTGTAAGTCTTTTCATTCTTCCTGCCAGAAAGAGGAAAAACTTACTGAAGTAAATGGGATAAGGCAAGGCTCCAAACTGGTAAAATGCTAAAAGTGATGTTCTAGAACTATGGAAACTTAGCTAGACGCAAAGACACATAAAGAGAAGAAGAATATATACAATCCACAGAAATGAACTACATACGTATCAATATCAGTTTCTCTTACTTGTAAATTGAAGAATAAAATGAATAGAGCTAAGTGATCAGTATTGAGTATTAAATGCTATGAAGCGATTGATAACTTTACACAAATATGTTCTGAAAGAAACAAAGGAGAAAGCAAACAAATATCATGCATGCCATGGAGCATGCAAATCAGATAAGCAAATATGTTCCGTCGAACTACAACATGTCAAAAATAAAATAAGATTTTATCACAAAGACAATTAAACAAATTACAAGATGCAAAAAAGGCGTGTACTCTCCATACTAAGAGCAGCATTTATCCAATTGTCATTTGAAATGAATTGAATCAACTTGAACCATTACAAAGCACAAATGTCTACTTTTCATTTTCACAGAAACATAAAAATACAAAACGTTTCATTAGAGAATAAATGCATACCTGTCAACAGCTTCAAGGAAAACTCTCAATTGAACCAACCTATCAATGGCCACTCTGTGCTTTGAAACTCCAGCCGGAAGCACCCATTCCTCCAACAATTTAGCTGCCACTGGCACATCAATATGCAGCATCTGTATGACATATTTCTTCGCAAGAGGTGGAACAGACCTAACGTTTTAAAACATATGTCTGTTAAAGCCACAAAATAATACTCGAGAAACTAAATTCTCTACCCCACTTAACTCTGAACTTATAGGTGAAAAGATAATCCATAATAGTAATTCCACTATAATGGCAGCATCAAGTTGAGGATATTTTGTATTCCAAAAAAACACAATGGCTAGCAACACACCCTTTTGAACACATTATCTGTTATAGACTGAAATTTATAAGAGATCACAGAAATTTATCGCCCTCACTTCTTATTTAAATCACCTTCATGATTTTGTAGTTTCTAATAAATTTTAATTCAACCAACATAAAGAGCGTGTTAGAGAATTTATTACTAGCACTCCTCTTCCAAAAAGGCCAAAAACTATTAAAACTTAACACCATACTTATGAAGGGAGGGTGAATGGGTAAGAATATGTTACTGAGGCAAATTGAATGAGTATGCAAAATATCCACAACTGATTTCCCAAAAAAATAAAACACAAGGAAACTTTGAACCCAAAATAATCAGTAACTTGGTTCCAGTAAGAAAAAAAGGTAGTAAAAAAATGACCTGAGAATAGCTTCACAGATGAATCCGTTTTCATAGAGCTTATCGAGCTTCATGGCAGGCATGGAAGCCACCATGTCCATGAAATTCTTGGCAATGATCCTAACCTCTGGCATTGTGATTCCGACACCACTACCACCACCTTTTCTTTCTCTTTAATCGGATTCTAATTAAAGGGGTCTTTATGCAGAGCTTAAACCACCAAATTAAAAGAAAAAGCGAGAGACTTTATGAAACCCCATCAAGAACCTCGTTTCGTTTCGTAATTGTAGAGCACACAGAGACGCTTTGCAGAATCAAATTGGAGGATCCAATGAGAACGGCGAAAAGGGTCTCTTGCGGCGGTGATAATACGCACCGTTTTGGATTTGAAACTATCACGTGAAGTTGGGGAGAGAGGGTGGTGACTGGTGAAGATAAGAGATGAGATGAGAAGAGAAGAGAAGAGAGGTCGGAAAACTGCTTAAGGAAGTTGGAGAAGCAGTTATGGGCGTATGGCAGCTCTGGTTCCGGGGAGTCAAAGGAGCAACACCAAGGAGGAAGAGGAGGAGAACAACATATTTTTAAACATGTTTAATTTATTCATTTGGTTTTATAGATATTGAAACTTATTATTAATTTCCATGGGCAAATATGATCATTTTGATTGCGTAAAAAATTTAGTTTCTGAAATAAATAAATAAAATAGAATATATATTTTTGTCTCTATTAATAATGAAAAATTTAAAATTCGTTCTTCTAAATTTTTTATTATATTTTTTGTTCTTGTAAAATTGAAATGTGTTATTTTTTTTATCGGAATTAGACTTTGACGAATCCGAGTCACGTGACATCTTTTAACACTTAAATTAGAGGTTAAAATATATTTTTCATTCCTATAAATATTAAAATCTTCAGAATTCATACTTACAAAAATTTGAGTCTTTTTTTATCTTCGAAAAATTGAAATGCGTTACTTTTTAACGCGGAAGTAGGTTTCATTTTTTTATTGGTTTCATTGATGATCATGAGAGTGAATGAATTTGGAAGCAGGTTGTTGAGTTTGTTGGAGACGTTTGATTCCGACATAATATTAGGATTGGTGGTCATATCGTTGAGTTTGGAAGTGAAAATGTTAGATTTTTGAAAGGAAGGAGACTTCAAAAAAAAAAAAAGATAACATGATGAGCATTTGAAATGAATATTTAAAAAAGAAAAAAATTGTTTATTTAAATTCAAGGAAGATGAAGAAAGTTAGAAAAGAAGTATGTTAAAAAAGAGGGATTTACAAATATGTGAGGTTTTTTTTTTATATTTTGTGACAATTTTTAACCTTGAAAAACCACTCACTTCCATGGTTATCAATAAAACCAATGAAAGAATGACGCGTAAATTTGAATACTCGAACCTACATTCCGGTAAAAAAAAATAACCGATTTCAATTTTTCGAGGACGAGAAAAAGATTTAAAATTTTGTAAAAATGGATTCCGAACATTTCGATATTTATAGGGACGAAAAACATATTTTAGTTTATAATTTAAGTTTTAAAAAATGTAATGCAGACTCAGATTCATCCAAGTCTGGCTCCAAAAAAAACAACACATTTCAATCCTACTAGGACACAAAACATACCAAAAATTTTGCAGGATAAATTACAAACTTTTCGATATTTAAAAAGAAAAAAATATATATTTTAGCCTAAAGAAGATTATAATTTTGTCAATTAAATACGTAGAAAGTACGACAATTATGTCTTAGGAATAATTTAATGACAAATTGAAATTTTATAACTTAATGTCAAACTAATTTTAAAAAAACAATCAAGAAATATTATAATACAATTTAATGTTAAATTAATCTTTAAATATTATAACTTAATAACAAAATAATTTTATAAACTTACGTCATCATGGAATTAGTGCATTTTTTATATATTCAACTACTAAATCAAAATTTTGTTATTTCACCAACTAAATTGTCATTGATTTACACATTCAAGCAGCTTGATTATTTTTTCCATTCTTATACTTACAAATATCTTCTTTTAATTTTTATGCGTATAACTTTTAATATTAATCTTAATCTTAGCCGTAGAGATTAAAAGATCAATTTTAGATATTTAAGATGATATGGGTTAAATGTTTTTTTTATGCTTGGGAAATAACAGAAAAGAGTCTACTCTAAACTATCTCTCAATAGAAGGGCCTTCGGAGGTTGGGAGCAAAAAACAGAAAGCTTGGGTTTGGCGGACCTCTACATTAGCCATAAAATGAGCAAAATATGATTTGCTTCTCGATTTTACATATGCAACATTGCATGACCAATCTCGTTGAAGAAGCTCCATAGTCTGCAGGACAAGTGCTGTATAAAGGTGATTTGCAGGACAAGCTCCAAAATTTAACATTATCAAACTCACAATTCCGATTTCTATATCTTCTTTCCCAGGCTATTTTGGAGTCCATGAACTATAGCTAATAATTGACTATTATACTATATCTCTTACCATCAAATGTGAACAATCCGAAGATCCACTCACCCTTGTGATCTCGAAGGAGACCCTTGTGCCAATCATCTTGAACGGTTTCAAAAAACTTCAGTTCTGAACCAGTTTGATGGATTTTGATCCAGTTGAGATATAGAAAGAATAATATTTTCATATAGCAGTCCAGCTTGATGAATTACATACGTAATCTCCCAAGTCAAATTTGTTGATAAGTTGGTCCACATAACTAACAAATTAAGTTGGTAGTTAAAACACTTGTAACAAACTAAGCTTGTAGTTAAAACACTTGTAACAAACTACTAATATTAGTGAACTCTCCATTCGTAAAAAAAAAAACCCAGTATAAATAGCTCAACTACTGTTTAGTTTGGGTGTAATTCTTTTTCAATTCTCTCTAGAAAAACTCCTTTAATTTGAAATTCATCTTGATAAATAAATTCTAAGATTTTTGTGTATCATTTCTGTGATACTTTGCATAACAAACTGGTGCAGTGAGCGTGGACCGATCATTTATGACATCTGCAAAGTATGAAGTCTAAAAATTCACAGGACAAAATGATTTCGGTCTTTGGTGATTAAAGATGAGGGCTCTTCTTATGCATCAAGGTCTTGAAGATGCTCTGAATGGTGAAACCAATCTTGATGTGAAGATGGAAGGTAAAGACAAGAAGATCTTGCTCAACAAAGCACATAGTGCCATCATCCTGAGTCTGGGAGACAAAGTGCTTCGACAAGTCTCCAAAGAAAATATTGCAACTGGAATTTGGTCAAAGCTTGAAGACTTGTACATGACCAAATCTTTGGTAAATCGCCTCGGCCTTAAGCAAGCATTTTATTCATTTAAGATGCAAGAAAATAAAACAGTAGAAGAACAATTAGATGTCTTTAATAAATTGATTCTTGATCTTGAAAACATTGATGTTACTATTGAGGATGAAGATCAAGCATTACTGTTATTGTGTGCTCTACCTAAGACCTTTGCTCATTTCAAAGAAACACTTCTCTATGGAAGAGATTCTCTCACTCTTGTTGAAGTCCAATCAGCCTTGAACTCTAAGGAATTAAATGAAAGAAATGAATAAAGGCCTTATGTACATGGGGAGGGACTCTCAGTTCGTGGAAGATAGTATACAAAGGATGATAAGACAGAAGGGAAAAGATCCAAGTCACAAACTCGATCTGGATCTAATGTACCAAACATTAGATGTTACCACTGTAAAAGAGAAGGTCATACTAGGAGATTTTGTCCTGATAGATAGAAAGGAAACAGGTAAGATCGATCTAAAGAACCTAGAAATGCTGCTCTAGTTGAAGATGGTTATGAGTCAGCTAAGGCTTTAATGGTGTCTCATGACAACACTGAGACAAAATGGATCTTGGACTCTGGCTGTTCATTCCATATGACCCCAAACAAGTCTTGGTTTGAGGAGCTTGATGAACAAGTTGGTGGTTCAGTCCTACTTGGAAACAACAAGTCTTGTAAGATCACTGGAATTGGGTCTGTAAGGTTCAAGCTTCATGATGGTGCTAAGAAAGTCATCAAGAATGTAAGGCTTATCCCAGATTTGAAGAGAAATTTGATTTCTCTGAGTGAGTTTGACAAACAAGGCTATGTGTTCAAAGAGGAGAATGGAGTTCTAAAGGTTCTAAAGTGCTCCATAATATTCATGAAAGGGATGCAAAAAAATGGCTTGTATTCTCTGATTGGAGAAGTGGTGATTGGATCAACTGTTGCAGTTTATGTCAAAAGGTTGTCAAAGACTGAACTATGGCACAAAAGGTTAGGACATGTGAGTGAGAGGGGGTTGATTGAATTGGGAAAATAGAACCTGCTTTATGAAGATAAGGTGGAGAAACTTGACTTTTGTGAACACTGTTTATGGCAAAGCTTGTAGGGTCAAGTTTGGTACTGGACAACAAAGAACTAAAGGTACTCTGGACTACATCCATGCTGATTTATGGGGTCCTTCTCGAACTCCATCTCACTTAGGTGCTAGGTATTTTCTTTCAATGGTAGATGACTATTCCAAGAAGTTATGGATTTTCATTTTGAAGACTAAAGATGAGGTGGATGATTGTTTTGAAAACTGGAAAACATTGATAGAAAACCAAACAAGAAAAAAGATTAAAAGATTCAAGACAGATAATGGACTTGAATTTTGTTCAGATTTTTTCACTAACTATTGTAGGAAGGCTGAAATAGCAAGACACAAGACAATAGTAAAAACACCTCAATAGAATGGTTTGGCTAATAGATTTAACAGAATCATTCTTGAGAGAGTGAGGTGTATCTTGCTGAGTGCTAATCTATCAAAATCTTTCTGAGCTGAAGCAGTCATGACTGCTTGTTACTTAATCAACAGGTGCCCCTCAACAGCTATAAACATGAAAACACCAAAAGAGGTATGGTCAGGGCATCCTCCAAGTTATGATAGACTCAGGGTGTTTGGATGTGTTGCTTATGCTTACATAAGGCAAGACAAATTGGAACCTAGAACTATCAAGTGTATGTTTCTAGGATATCCTCAAGGTGTTAAAAGGTACAAATTGTGGTGTCTAGAGCCAGGACACAGAAGATACATTATAAGTCGTGATGTTGTTTTTAATGAGTCTGAAATGGCTTATAAAACAAAGGCAACTGTAGAAGATAAGGTGGTCCATGCAAGCTCAAAAAAGGATAGCATTGAGGTGAAGCTCAATGAAGAAAACCAAATAGATCCATCTAAAATTTGCACAGAGAAGAATCCGATATTTAACCTCAGACTGATGATGATGATGGGGAAGAAGGTGGGGAGGGTTAATTGTTGGCTCGAGATAGAACCAGAAGGCAAGTTAAACCCCCCCTGAGAAGTATGATTATGTAGATTTGATGGCATTCTCTCTTGTTGCAGCTAGTGAGGTCATGAATGATGAACCAAACTGTTTCAAAGTTGTCGTTGATTGCAAAGAGAAAGATAAATGGCTTATGGTCATGGATGAAGAGATGAAGTCTCTCCATGATAACCATACTTGGGACCTGGTAAAGAGACCTGCGAGGTCAAAGTTAGTCAACTGTAAGTGGATTTTCAAGAGGAAACAATGCATTCTTGGAGTTGAACAAGGAAGATTCAAAGCTAGGCTAGTAGCTCGAGGCTTCACTCAGAGGGAGGGAATTGATTACAATGATGTATTATTTCTAGTGGTGAAGCATAGGTCCATAAGAATTCTGCTATCAATGGTTGCCAAGTTTGATCTAGAATTGGAGCAAATGGATGTTAAAACTATCTTCCTATATGGAGAACTGGAAGAAACTATTTACATGAGACAACTTGAGGGATTTATAATAGAAGGAAAGGAAGACTTTGTGTGTAAACTAAACAAGTCCCAATATGGTCTAAAGTAATCTTCAAGGTAGTGGAATAAAAGATTTGATGAGTTCATGACTCGCGTCAAGTTCAAGAGGAGCAAGTTTGATAATTGTGTGTATTTCAAGTTTGCCTCATATCATAATTTTGTCATTCTATTGCTATATGTAGATGACATCCTAATAGCAAGCAATAACAAGGATGAAACAGGCAAAGTTAAGGCAGACTTGAAAAGAGAATTTGAAATGAAAGATTTGGGTGGAGCTAAAAGAATATTGGGTGTAGGGATCAAGAGAGATAGAGACAAGAAGCTACTATTTCTATCTCAAGAAATGTACCTAAAGAAAGTTCTAAACTGGTTTGGTATGTCAGATGTTAAACCTGTCTCAACAGTTCAAACTTAGCATGGATCAAGCTCTTGAAAGCAAAGAAGATAAGGAGTTCATGTCTGAAGTTCCTTATGCAAATGCAGTAGGTTCACTCATGTATGCCATGGTATGCACTCGACCTGACCTTTCATACTCAATTACCTTGTAAGCAGATTTATGGCAAATCCTGGAAAGGCACACTGGCAGGCTTTAAAATGGATCCTAAGGTATATAAAAGGGTTAATTGGAAAGATTCTAATATATGGAGAAGTTAAGGGTTACTAGGAAAATACTGTTGTAATAGAGGGGTTTGTAGATTCTGATTTTGTTGGTTGTTTGGACACCAGAAAATCTCTCACGGGCTATGTATTTACTACATTTGGAACTGCAATTAGCTGGAAAGCTAGTCTTCAGAAGGTGGTTGCATTGTCCACTACTGAAGCAAAGTATATTGCTTTGACATAAGCAATAAAAGAATCACTATGGTTAAGGGGAATAGCTCAAGAGCTGAAGCTGCAAAATCATGTTATCACTGTCCATTGTGATAACCAAAGTGTTATCCACCTTTCAAAGAACCAGGTTTATAACGAAAGGACAAAGCATGTAGATGTGAAGCTACACTTTGTGAAAGAGATTATTGCTGAAAGAGCTATGTTTGTAAAGAAAGTATCCACTGAGCATAATCCCTCTGATATGATCACTAAAGTTCTACCAAGCAACAAGTTTTTCTACTGCCTAAACCTTATAAAATTGAAGTAATGTCAGCTAGTCTAATTTCAAAAAGGGAACAACAACTTTGATCCTTGTTTAGTTATGTAACCAAGGTGGAGATTTGTTGATAAGTTGGTCCACATAACTAACAAATTAAGCTGGTAGTTAAAACAATTGTAACAAACTAAGCTTGTAGTTAAAACAGTTGTAACAAAACTATTAATATTAGTGAGCTATCCATTTGCAAAAAAAAAAAAACAGTATAAATAGCTCAACTACTATTTAGTTTGGGTGTGATTTGTTTTCAATTCTTTCTAGAAAAACTCCTTATAATCTGAAACTCATCTTGATAAATAAATTATGAGATTTATGTGTATCATTTTTGTGATACTTTGCATAATAGAATCATTAAAGATCCTATAGTTTTGTCAACACCAAATCCAGTAGCAAGTTGCCGCAAACATGAACCCTTGACTCTAAGTGAGACCATACATCCAAATCCTGAAAAGTGGAGGAAATCAAAGCAAGACCATACCTCTTTTGAAGCAGTGGGGGAATAGATTTAATTTGTAAAAAAAATCAAAAAACAAGTTGTTTTCTTAAATTTGAAAATTTTAGAAAATGTATCACAATTATACAATGCAAACATGTAAAAGGCACTTGTACTTTTTTTTTTTTGTATAATGATAGGGGTGGTAATAACCATGGTAATTGCATATAGGGCAATGTTGGGAAGCACAATAAAGACAATGACAGTACCAACAACAATGATAGGGGTGGTAATAACCATGGTAATTGCATATAGGGCAATGTTGGGAAGCACAATAAAGACAATGACAGTACCAACAACAATGATAACACCAACAAAGTAAAAAACAAAATAAGGAGAACAATTTGTATGATATGCCGGTGGAGTTAGAAATTATAATCCAAAAGGTAAAATAAAGTGAATTTATAAAAAAAAATAATTAGTACCTTTCTAATTGCTACTTTGGCCCTCTTCAAATTCTGGAGAGGTTACTACAAGTAGAAACTACCATGTACTTGTCCAATATTTCATGTTTTTAAACTTAATTAAGAGGATTATTGGGAATTTCTTAGCCAAAGTTAGAATTGGAGATTGAATTTGAGGAATATGTTGAACTTGAAAAGGTATTGGCCAGTAGGCAGGTGGTTGAAGTTAGACATGGAGGAAAACATGAAATATTTGGCCTAGAAGTTATTGCATATAGCCTAGTAGTGCAGTGGAAACGTAAAGCTATGGAAAATGTTCCATAGGAGGAGGATGATTTTGTTCTCAAAATCCAATTTCCTAATCCTAATTTTAAGGATAAGATTGTTCTTCTAGCAATAGGCAATGATGGATTAAAATATTAGGCCCAGATCCAATATGGGTCGAAGCGAAAATGAATCACTTACTAGATCAAATCTAAACGAGTTCTAGGGTGGGAAAGTTGATCAAATCTCCCACCATGGGAAACATATATGGTGTGTTAGATATGAATCTATTACACTCAACGGCCAAAACAAGTGGAGACTACCATGAAAATAAATGCACTGAAATTCTTTAAAAAAAATGGAAAAAAAACTCTCTAGTCTTCTTCTTCGTCGTTCCTAACCCTTCCCTTCCAAGCCATAACTCAACGCCACCCAAGAATCGCTCATCCCTGCCGGCATCTTCTGAACCAACAAGAACACCGACTTCGCTGCCTGCACCGACCGCATTCGCATCCTTTTGTAGATCGTCACTGTTGGCACCATGAGTGTAGTGTTTTTTGGGTTCCCTTACCTTGCCATTGCATTGTTCCAAGATTTTAGAGTTTCATCCAAATGGTTTTGATTCCGACAGAGGAGTGGTTGGGTCAGACTTCAGGCCTGTTGGGATCGGTGAAGGGTGAAGTGAGGGAAGGAGGGTTTTCTCTTCTTTTTTTTTTTTTTTTAGATATTACAGTGTATGCATCCCATGATGATTTTCGTGTAACTATATATCTAACTCACCATATATGTTTCCCACAGTATGGGATTTGATGAGCTTTCCGACCCCATAATCCGTCTCAAATCTAGTCAAACTAAAGATTTAGAAGTTCTATTCTCGCAAAAAGTGGAAAGAATTGAAGGTAGTTAAAGTGCTAAAATGTCAAATTTGTTAGAACAAAAGTATAACTAAAAGTTACAAAGATTAAGAAATAAAGTTAGTAGGGCGAGAAACTTTTTGAAAAATAATTAGTTTAATGTATTTCGATTGTATGTATGATACTTAAATAATATATTTTTGTCGATATTTTTTTTATAAAAAAATAGGATTATTTTGGTTCATTTACAAAATTGAATATACTTGTACTTTGTTTTACTTTTTTATTTTACAAAAATACCAAACATTACTCTAATGAGTATCCAAAGCAATAATAATAATGAATATAATAGCTCAAGTTTCATTACTATACTCAAGAAAGGTTTAGATGACCATGCAAGCAATAGGTTATCTATGTTTGAAAACATTCAAAATAAGGGACAAAAATTGTGAATTGAACAAAGTAGAATAAAATAAACATTATGTTGCTGCCCAGGATCGAACTGGGGACCTTTAGTGTGTAAGACTAACATGATAACCACTACACCACAGCAACTGCTTTTGCAATGTTTTACATGAAATAATAACACTGTTTTTTCCAATCTTTAAATAACGCAAGCATCTTTCTATACTAACGCAACCATTATTTAACGAAGATATCTTACACATTTTGCGAGTAAATATTATGTGCAGGAGCCAGTGAACCACATTTATATTATTAACTGGGGTTTGAAATCTAGCAATAAAGCACGTCCAAAATCTCCACAAAAAAAAAAGGCAGGTCCAGAGTACGATTAAGCTTAATCTAAAGTTTAAAATGAGATTTTTTTAAAAAAAATTGTCCTTTAAATTTTTTAGATTAAAATTATTTACTAAATTATCAAAATAGGTAACTCTTGTTAATACTATTCGTTACCTTAGTCACTTTACTAAATTCCAATATTTACAATATCAAATAATTAAAAACTACTTATTTTTAATTAAAATTGATATGATAAAAAAAGTTAATTAATAATATAAATAAGATAGTTATTAATTAATAGAGAACTATGGTATGATGAGGTTTACTTTTTGGGAAGAAAAATATTTTCTCTTAATACTACCTTTCAAACTAATTAATAACTTACTTTTAGATTTTTTTTCTTTTAGGAGAGGAAATATTAACAATTGTCAATTAGTAATATATTTTTAGTAGCCCGCTACATATTTATTTAATATAATTATAATAAATATAATCACAAAAGCTGAAATGAATAAATTGATTTCAATTTATTAAAAGTTTTATTTTCTTATTTTCTTTTCCTATAAATATTTTTAAAAAAATCCAAGCATAACCTTAATTAATGTACAACATGAAACCATAGTTTGTTTATGATAAGAAGCCACTTAACGTTGAAACCATAGGATAATACAAAAATATTTACATCCATTTACTTCTATTGCTTACACCAGAAATTTTAAAACGACACCAGCAGTGTTTAATAATCCTCGTTGGGATTAAGGAATCTGAGTAGGTTTTCTAGTTTAATAAATTAGTTTATAACAATATATTATTTGCAAAATGCTATTTTTTTTTCTAAATTCAACACTTGAACATGATTTTTTTCAATACTCACAATGTCAAATGGCAATCACTCATAATAAAAGACATTGAATTGGAATTCATAAAGCACTTGCACTGAGACTACTTGCCAACATCTCTTTCAAGAATACACATTTCAGTTAAAATCAAGTGATTGATATTCAATGCTAGGGAGCATTTCCTACTTCCTACAGCATACTGCTTAACCACTTTGGATTTGGTTTGGATATCATCCTCACTCATCAAGTGCTACTTGCTTAGCAGCTATTATATGAACAATTTTTTTATGTTAACTGAAGAACTCTATAATAACGACTCCCTCAGCCCAATTGTCCTTATACGAATTCTTATATAACAATTCGGAGTGTTTTATACTAGAATGACCCTCCTACTAAATAGTTAGACAACTTTTGCATTAACATGATCTCTATAAACAACCAACAAACAAACTTAAAATACTATTAATTATGTATTTTAGAGATCACAAATATTATTAATTGGAATAGTCTTGTTCCTAGCGAAAATACTCAAAATATCTAACAGAATTACATACTCAAAACAAACTAAAGGCTACTAATTAAACTAGAATAACCTCACATAAGATATATTAAAAATAACATTATTAACTATTGATCTTGTAGATCATTAGCAGTAGACTGTTATTCATTAACCAGTAGTATAGTCTCTATAAACTTGTTATATTGATAAGCTTGTTCACATTAATCAAATGTCAAAAAATGTAATGTCTGGATATTGGTTCAGAAAAATCTCATCAAGATAAATGTTTGCTCACTGATGGTCCAAGACAAAAAAAGATTATATTAAACTTTTATTAATTGTAGAGTTAGACGTAACACTCATGTTAAATTATTTGTTTCATATATACCATGTTTCTTTAGATGGTGCATACTGAGCTCATTACTTTATTAAACTTTTATTAATTGTAGAGTTAGACGTAACACTCTGTTAAATTATTTGTTTCATATATATCATGTTTCTTTAGGTGGTAATCGATCCCGATTGGTTGGAATTTGAAAGAAAAAAAAAAAGTATTGAATGGAAGAGATAAAGGGTGGTTCACTCAATATTATGTGTTAGTTGTCACCAATTGCTGAAGTGCTGAACAAGTTGTAACCACGATCTATAAGATTATTTATCCTACCGCAACCAAGCGTTTCTTGCTTTTGGATAATGTTTCATTGAAAGCAAATAATGGTCCATTATCAAGATCTAAATGATACTGAACTCAATCTCCTCAAGGTAAATTTTCGGATTCAAACTTTATGAATAAAAAAAAAACCATGATCGGAAGGAAAAACTCAACTTAAGTCATAAGTGGTTGATACTCCACACCAATATCATCATGGGTATAAAAAAATTGCCACGGTAACAACCCCTCCAGCTAAAAGGCTGTCAAAATAGTTTGTAGTTGACACTATCGTGGTTTCTAAGGTCATTGTATGAAAATGATGTGGAAACTTCATCCTAATACAACTAAAATCATAACATCTTATATTTCCACTATCAATTGTGAAAATTGCGTAGACTATCCTAATAAAGAAAGATAAATGAAACACCAGAAAAAAGAAATATAAAAACAAAATATGAAACAGTACTATAGACTACAGTGCTTAAATAATATAAAACATAATAGTAGTTACAATTAAGAGGACCTTAAGGAAATATAGCGAATACAGATACTAAACACACTACATAGGAAAAGCACCTACGAGGCTAATATATTCTGTTAAATACATTCATTGATGAAGAAAAGTAAAAGTTTTTTTTCTCAAGAGATTCACACTTAAATGACAAGAACCAAATGTGCAAATCTCTTGTTAATAAGAAGTAATTAATTCGATCTGTACAGGGATATACAAATGAGCTAGCTAGATAGATACAATTTACCATCTCAACTTCACCACCAACCCACAATTAACACAGGGCTGGATACTTCTGGCAGCAGAAGTGGGAAGCAAGTACTGCAACTCTATATATAGTACGAACTCAATTAGCCGACTCGGGTTCGGGTTTTAATGTGACTAGCTTTAAGTGGAAGGGATTATAGCTCTATCAATCCAAGACAACAGCATGCATTAAAATCTGTTCTGTTGCAATCACTTACCTTATGTGAGAGTCATATGTGTCAAAAAGGGAGTCTGGAACAATCAGAGGCAACTTATCTATGTACATGAAAAGCCTTCTGAGATTCTCCCTTGTCACTGTTGCCATGTCTACCACATCCCTTCTATCGGTGAATACCCAGAGATCACCTGAGTTCACTCTCTTCAGACTGTCGCGGCAAAATGGGCATGATTGTGATATTGTTCGCCTGCAAAAGTTATCAAATCACTTCAACTTTCAACTAGACCGAAAAAATACTTGGAGCACATGCTGGGTGGGAGGTATGAGACAGCAGTTTAAAATAATGAGATTGTGGGAGAAAACTAAATGTTCACAAAACAATGACATATATATGACTGTCATTTTTCAAACTAGCAATCAGACACAGATGAGGGTTGCTCAACTGGTAGGATTGAATAGCATCGACCAAAAGGTTTTGATTTCAAATCCTCCAGGTGGTCCTTAATTGTTAGGTTATTTGTAAGTACCATTGTAAACCGTCAGCCAACTAGCTGTAGCTGATAGGCGGATTAGCTCAGAGACATATGAGCAAAGACTGTTGGTTCATCAAGAACCTGGAAACAAGTCTTCTACCCAGTCAGAAATGCATGACTAAAGTGAAATAATGAATAGACATCCCAAGTAGACAGTGCATGATCAACCCTTCAACCAAAATTCAATATTAAAAGACCAGAGTCTGGCTTCATAGCCAGACCGTTCAACCAACTTCCGTTTTCATTCACTTTCAATTAACACATCAAACTACAAATAACTCATAATAGTTCCACAGGAAAACGGCAGTACAATTCTCTATTAGTCATTACAATACCAAAGTAGTAGTACAGTAAGTAAGATCAATTTAATATCTTTAATTTAAGAAGACCCTTTCTGCTTGCACATTCCTCACAACATATAACTATATAAGACCAACGGATTTCATAAAAAGAGATGATTGCAGAAGGCAACAATGGTTACTGGACTTATCTCATTCAAAACCTGGATATTCAAGTAATGAAAACACATAAAATCCAAAAATATAATAAACTTTTTAAGCCTTACAAACTTCAGCTTGTCAAACTAGACTGAGGTGCAAAGATCATCAGAATATAAAATGACTCCAAGTGCTAATCAACCAGGAGGCATTTGGGACACATGCAAGATGCATCATTCTGCCAACTACTTAAGCTAGCTATATTAATTCCTATAGTTTTCTTCTCATCAATTCTTTTACAGCCCAATATTAACTTTGGTTTAGTACATTGAATATTCACATTCAGGCAGCAATAACAAGCAACAACCCATAACTTCATGCATGGTGCCTATGGTGCAATCACGCCTGCAATCAAGCACATGATTCTAAAACCAGTTCATGTATAGTGAGACTCACAATTTCCATCACTTACAGCCTCCATTAGCAAAATACATTTTTACTTTACAAGGTTATAAACAATTATGATCCAAAGAGAGGCTCAATGGATTACATTTCACTACCACTGAAATACGGTGGTCACTTAGTAGTGACTGTATCTAGAAATAGAATGCATGAAATCAACAAAAATTAATTAAAAAAAAAACACATAAGAGTTGATTGTTAGTGAAAACAAAGCATCAAACCTGTAGTAGAACAACCACATATCTTCTTGCTTGTAAAAGAATAAGGAGTGTCATATAGTCATATAGTAACACAAACACACACACAGAGTTGAGGAAGTAGGGGGAGTACCATTCTCGGTAACATTTCAGGCACATGGCATGATTGCAGTTGGGAAGCACAATCTTACTATTCATGTCCATGCATATTCCACATTCATCTTCTCTTTCAATGTCTATGTCAGAAGACTGCCTATACTCCTCATCATCTCTTCTACGGTACCTCTCCATGCACACAGCCTTTTGCTTCTTATCCTCAGTATCAGTTACACCTTTTTCAAGTTGCAACAAAGAGGGATAAATGACCGCTGCTCAAAGCATAAATTCGACGCGTCAGCATCCAACAAAAACTAAAATGCAAACTACCTCAACTTAGATTAAAAAAACAAGGGCAGATATACCATAGAATTCTCTAATACTTGCTTTTCGTTCATGTGTAGACATGGTGGTTGTCCCATCCACATAGACCTACAACATGAGGGAAATTCTTCACCTTGTTTTAAGTCTCACATTTCAATATGCACACCTAAAAAATTATAAAACACCTTACCTTGTAAATTAGGATTCTTAACAGTCCAAGGGCTCCAGCAAGATGGCAATCTGTCCACTGTACCAAGAAAAGGAACAGGTGTGCAGCTGGACTGTATGACATTCTCATCTGAAGGCATGCACCATCATACTCCCTTGGAAAATCTGAGGCCCTGCACATCCCAATTACACATGATCAAGCAACAACTAACTAGTATATTGATATTTGATGATAAGTTGACATAAATAAGAAATAATTCATAGAATTATCATTGCATTGCAATATTTACAAAGGACACCATTATGTAGTAGCTTGTTGCTTCTCTAACGATATTTCACTACAAGCACATCTCAAACACTCAGAGATTAAGAAGCCACAATTAGACATCAAAATCATCATATCATGCAAAAAAAATAAATTTCCAGGGAATTCAACCCCCCAAACGTTTTGACAATTTCACACACAAAAATTTCTCACCAGGGAGGCAGACAGAGAAAGATAAGAATAATGAACACTGAAAATCAATTTAACCAAGATTTTTGGTCAGTAAATAAAATGCACCCTACTTATGAAGGAAAAAATCAAGGATAAACACAGACCAGAGTTCAGAAGAAAAAGCAAACAAATGGGGAAAAAAATAAACAGGGGCTAAACCCAAGAAGAAAATCATCATACCCAGAAGAACCTCACATGGCAATCACCAACCCCTTAACCCCCAAGAGAACAAAAAAAAGATTTTTTTTCATAAAAAAATAAAAAGGGAAGAAGGGTAAGAGCCATTGACAGGCCACCAACCTTTAGCAACAGTGATCACCCTTTACATTCACAAAAAAAAAAAAAACAGAGTATTGGCGTGTTGGATAAAAAACAGAAGAAAAAAAAAGTAAGAGGAGAAAATGAGAGAGAGAACCCACAGGGTATTGGCGTGTTGGATATCAGCTTCAAGGACTTTCAAGGAGTCCTTGAAAGACTTGCGCATGGAAGCTACATACATCTCACTGACCACACACAATGAAAGAGAAATTTCTCACTAGAGAAGAAGAAGAGAGAAAAATGGTTGATGGTTGAATAATGATACCCCAAAACCCTGAGCTATAATATTTCTCGCTCTAGTTTGTGTGTGAGAGAGAGTCACACAGTGAAGAGAGAGAAAGAGAGTGCTTCGTGTTGCTTCTATGCCGTTCTTGAAAGCCAAGACGGTGAACTTGTCAGAACACGCGTACGCACCAACATCCTCGCCCCTCCATTATTATTATTAATTAGTAAAGTAATATTAATAGTAATTAATAAAATAATATCTACTATTTTATTTATCTTTTTCTTAATTACATTATTGATTTAAGAGCTTAATGAACTTACACTGATGGGATAAAATATTACCCAATCACAAATTATTTTATAACTTTTACTGTGCTTTTCATAAAAGATAACAAATTAACGTATATAATAAATTATGATTGCATGATACAATAAAATGCTAGTGTATAACATTTTTTTTGCTTTATAACATTTTTTCTTAAATTAAATATATTGTTAGTTTAATAGAAAAAAGTTATTAATACTTTAAGATCATTATAATTTTCATTAATTTGTACTATACTACGTGTTACATAGTATTACTTTTTTGAATCGTAGAAATGTTAATACAGCAATTTGTAGAAGTACTGTATAATATTATATTTTTCTATGCATCTTTCTGTTATTATGACATAATAAATTATATGGAGAAAAATGTCACTAGAAATTGATTGGGACCGTAGATTTCTTATCATCTTTAATTATTTACTAGTAAATTTTTTTTTAAGAAACATGTGTAGTAAGTATAAAAAATTGGAAAATACTAAAAATTTATATTTAACACATTTTTAAATAACTTTAGGATAATTATTATTGAAGTTGATATATTTATTATATACAATAATTTATAATAACAAAAAAAATATAAAAAAAATCTTGTATTTCGGTAGTAGTATATATATGCTAGTTTCTTATATCTTAATTTTAATTTAATTCCTTGTGTTATTTTTGTGAATTTCATTTTTTTACGAATTTAATACCTGCTATTTTAATTCTGTATCTTTTTATTAATTAATTTTGACATTCAATATTTAATAAAATATTTGGGTTTCTTAAATATGTTATTATGGATTTAATTTTTAATTGTGTATGAAGAACACTTTATCAAAAGAAGTTAAAAATCATTTTAATAATTTACACTTCAAAAAAATTAATTTCCGTCTATTTATTGAGAATAATCCTTATAAGAAAATATTAATCTATTATTTTATTGGATTGGATTAAAAATATTATACTATCATGTTAATATTTTTGTTAAACATTGAATGATATTTGACAAATAATTGAAATAAACCAAATATTGGATAAACTCATAAAAAAGGAAAAAAATCATAAAGTATCCAGAAAGAAAAAAAAATGTAATTAAAAATGAAAAACAATGTAGTATATAATATTGCGGTAGTGTTATTTAGTATGAAAAAAAATTGTGTCTAGTAATTAATTACTAGATTTTTTACAGAATAATTACTAGATTCTTAATGAAATATAGATGATTTTTTAATTGTAATTAAGGGTTATTAATGTTTTAAAAATATTTAATGATGATAGTTTTAATGTGGTTTTCGGCAAACCATTTACTTTCTGCTCCAAAATAATAATAGTCTCTTGGTACATTTATTAAGGAAAAAATAATAAATAAATAAATAAAATAAAGTAATAGTTTTACAAAATTAATTTTATATTATTAATTCATTTATAAATTTTATTATCTATCATTAATATTATAAGAAATATAAAAAATATAAGTAAAAAATATTTATTATTTTTATTATAATTATTGTTTTAGGTTTTATACAGATAAAAAATAATAAATAAATGAAAAATAATAATAATTTTATAAAATTAATCTTATTATTATTAATTCATTTTTTTATTCTATATTATTAATATTAAATTAAAAATTTTAAATGATAATTATCATAGAATAATTTTTTTATACATAGTTATAAATGGGACGGGAAAATACTGTATTTATTTATTTGGTGTAATAACGTGAATGGGAGAAAGAAAGAAGTGAATAAAGTTGCAGGAATGAGACAGAGGGAGTATGTGATGAAGCCCTTATCCAAAATTGCACGCTCTTTCTCTCTCTCTCTCATTCTTTGCCACTTTTCCTTTTATTGGGTTAGTGGTTACACATTCCCTTCTCTAACCCATATTTGCGGCTTTGTGCATTTGTTTTTTAGTTAATTGGAATGTCAAGATAATGCAAATGGATTTTTTTACTCTAATTCAATTTTAAATTATTATATAATTAAAAGTTATTTCTTTTTATAATAATTGCTTTCAAATTTTATATAAATTGTTTATTATAAAATTTTATACAATATTAATAATGTATTAAAATTTGATGTTTTTGATAAAATTAACTTACAAAATATGCATAAAATGTTCACTTTTTTACAAATATGTTGTATGTGCCTTTTGTAGTAATATTGATCAACATTTACATATTGACAGTGGAATGAAGCAAAATTGTCAAATTTTAAAATAAAAAATTAAATATCTTAATTAAATTTTAAAGAGATTAAAATCATGAATAATTTGTCAAATTAAAAGGATGAAAATTATAATTTAATCAATAAAAACAACATTAAAGCCAATATGATTATGATGTAAAGTAGGACCAGGTCATGAACTATTTATATATTCATATTACAATGATTGCCGTACTGGATGGAATTCTTTGTCTCCGAACAAGATCTCTTGTAAGCAAGAGAAGTTTAAAAGCTATAGTACTAACAATGTATGGGGTTCAATAATTTTTGTTTTTAAGATTCTCATTACTTCTCCAAAGATACTTAAATAGAATATAGTAATGTCCTTTACTCTAACGTAATAATATTAATTATTGCTTGATTATAATACATAAATTTGATTTTAACTGTCTTAATTTGATTGTGATATATTAACTGAATTTCTACTATCTTAATCATACATTAATTATCAAACAACTTTTAAAGTTTACGTGATACCTTTAATTACACAGTACTCATTTGATTATTGGCGTATATAGTTGACTTTCAATTTTTTTTATATATAAACAACACAATTTAAGATCAATAACTTGTGTATATCATCACCTCAACAAGAAAAAACGTCAAATAAAGTCATTAATGAACCCATAACTCCATCACCATATATTAAGTAATTTTAGAAAACTTATTTGACCTGATTTCCAAAACTTTTCATGTTAAAAATAGAAGTTCTTTCATTTACTTACTTTTTGAAAGAACAATTACTTTTGTTTACTTAAAATTTCTTTAAAATATATTTTTGAATTTTCTTTCTAAAAGGAAAAGCCAAACATGTTAGGTTAAATAGTAGCCAATAATTTGAATATTGAAGAAGATATATGAGAAACTTAATTGATCCCTCTTGCACTGTGGTAGGTACGTATGACTTCATGAAAACCATACAACTGGAAATGTAACCGACTTTAATAACCATTAAAAAAAAGAATATTCACATGCAATACAAAGATTAATACCCAGGTGGGTTGATCAGCATCTTTTTGAGTGATTTTGCATGAAACAGTTTCATTTCATGATTCATCTGTTAATGTCAACGAATAACAGCAACATAACGTAGGACAGCAACTGGAGCTACATACAATCCATATGATTGTTTTCGAGAATATTTTATTTAAATGCCCTCATTTCTAATCATAATATATATAGATACCCCTACCATGTTTGGTTCAAGAGAAATGAAAAAGAATTGGAAAAGAAGAAAGTTTCTTTTATTACTTTATTTAGTTTTAAAATTTAGGGGGAAATGGAAAAAGTGAATGTTAAGAAGAAAGATGACATGAAATTGATTGGTTAAAAAAACAGTATCAAAAATCTCAAAATTAGATATTATAGATTTTTTTTAATTTTAAGTTTGATTAAGTTTTGAATCAAAGATTAATTGTATAAGAAAAAAAATGAATATATCGGAATTTCACCAAGGAGCTAAATGCCTTGATTACCTTAAAAATAAGAATGAAAGAACATGTGTCATTCCTAAGGCTCAAGCAATGGAAATTCATGTAAAGGATCTTGTATCATACTTCAAAATTCCCACTTGACATACTACAGGAAACAGATTGTGAGAAGTCTATACAAAATTTATTGCCAATTATGTGAAATGATAAACAAAAATATGTTCGAATATAAATGTTTTTTGTAATATTATTATGACTCAAAATCATGTGCAGTAGTAATATCAAATCTATAACATAAATAAGAAGTGAAATCTTGAGTTAAGTCTTGAATAAACTTTGAAAATGTTGATGACCTGATTATTTTAATATACTTCCTAACTATCATCATCCCACTACAATTTATCTGTTTTTAGTTTTACTACTTCGTACTTTGTTTTACTTACTACTGTTTATACTATTCACTTTTGGAGACTCATTAAACCGAAAGCTTCTCAAGTTTATGCCAATAGTTTTATTTTTTTAAAGTATAGATATAACATAGTATTTTCTATAAAAATAATCATATTTAAACTAAGTAAGTGTATGTTTGAATTAAAATTTATAAAATCAACTCAAGTTATATTTCCACAAAATTGAGTTTTCAAACAAAATTTTCATGCTTACATACTTTTGAGTAACTAAACATGTCATCAAAATTATGTCTTAAGTACTTTTTGAGTGATAAAATTTTTCTTTTGAGTATTTAGTTCAATTGTATATTCAGAATTCCAATTCAAGACTTCATGTTAAATTAAAAAAATTTCACACTAATTAATACTTGCACTCAGTGATTATGCATGTATAGGGGCAGATCCTTTTTTTTTGTAAAGTGGGCAAAACAATAGTTTATAATATTTTTATAAAAAATATTATAAATCTTTATAAAATATATAATCTCATTTCAATATTATATCCAAAGCTTTTCCAAATTACAAAGATGTGCATGTATTTAGTACTAGAAGAGCCGAAGTGATAATTTTCTACATTCATTATTTTAAAAAAATTCTTAAAGAGTCAACACCTATTTTTATATGGGAGTATTTTCTTTTTTATCAATGCATTTAAGTAAAATAAAGTATCTTGTGGGGACAATTGTTCCGTACCCCTATAAAGTGCATCTACCCCTGATTATGCGTACACTTTTTCTATTAAGAGACTAGCATCTTGGAACTAATGTATAATCTATTAAAAGATCTAATAATTTAATAAGTAGGTAAATATCTAATGCATTTCCCACCTAAAGAAGTAATTTTTAATGAAAAAAACTAACGAGATAAAATAAAAGAAATTAAGACTGCAATAAAGTTTTAATAACAAAGTAAATCAAAATCCACACAAATGAATCAATATAGTTTCTAATGGAGAATGAAAGAAACCTAATTTTATTAACAAATTCTTGGCGTACAATAAAAAATAAAAAGTTAGCATACATGATACATGTAGTTTCAAAAGATTAATCACGTAGCTTTATCTTTTTGTAAGGGGGTAAGGGACCACTAAACGAGAGTTATAATGTAATATCTTAATTGTTCATAAATGTGGAGCTGCAGTTGCAACTACATTTGGATCTACCATCCTTTTTTCTCTGCCAGTAATTAAGATTTATCATTCATGATAGAACAGAGCCATCTCCTCACTCTCTTTCTCTTTGATGAAGACCTTATTTTCTCTATGTTACTTTGTATAAAATATGATTGATTTTATACCAAAAATAATGAAAAATAGCTCCCATGATTTTGTTGCCGCAAAAGCCAATAATCAACCACTTACCTAGTTCCATCACATTAATAATAAATAAGTTTTTGATAATTATAATTGTTAATAAGATAGAGTGGCTTAATAATTAGAGATGCATGATTAATGATAGGAGTAATGAACCAAATATATATACCACTTTTGTTTCTCTTCGTAAAATTGGAACAACAGGGGGACGTTATAATTTAATTTTATTTTGACAAGGGACGTTATTATTTAGTTTGGTACATTGAGAACGCAAAATGGAATATCGTTTGCTCTCAATATTTAAACTCATCCAGTGACACTGATTCAAACTACCAACATGGTATGGTATGACATATTTATTATTTAATAGAGAGTTTGATTCTTGATCTATGTATTTTTTTTAAATATTTGTTGGAAGAGATTTATTTAAATGAATCTCACTATCTGGGATTAATTGTTGATTTACTGTTGAAAAATTCTCTAATCCAAAAAAAATGCTTCAAGCCTTTTAGGTGACATGGGTATCAATAAATACTTATAAAAGAATTAAATAACTTTTTCTAGAGGGAACTAAACAACTTTTTAGTTTATATAGTACACGGATCTTTTAGTTTTGATTTTTTGTTTTCATTTCTGTCTCATTTTTACTTCTTTGCTGTTAGATTTTGTTGACAAAATTAACGGAGGTTTAACTCATTATTGTCGCATTTGTTGTTACTAATTTTTGTCAGATCAGTAAATAGTTACAAATCAAATAAAAAAAAACCAAAATAGAAAAGATTTAAAGGGACAAGTAGGGGGGAAAGTTATTTAAACTACATCTGCAAAAATTAAACCTTTAAACATTTCAAATATACACAAACCTACAACAAATGCATTGGTGAGGATTTTTTTTTTTAATAAAAGTTGAATCCTTAACATACTACTTTGTATAAGTCATACAATGAAGCAATCACCCATATAAATTATAAAGCAAATATAATAAATAGGAAATAGCAAAATCGAAACATAAGACAAGATATTTTTTTTTAATCCATAGGAATCAAATATAATATAAATTTTTTTAATAATAATTTATACATTTTATTCAATTAAGTCAGCTTCCTTAACATACAAGACATAAAACACAAAGGTTTGTAAGAAAACGTTACAATGGAGTCTATGGAAAATTAATCCAATATTCTATTTGGATTATTACCAAAATGCGTAAGAAAACAAACATTAGTAACTTTGTGAAGTTTTCTAGTTTAGCAGGTAGATAAAAAGAAAGTCTATTAACTGTTAGACACGATATATTTTAAACTTGGTTAAAGAAAACTAAGATGGGATACTATATTGTTACTTAATCAATTATGTATTAATCATAATTAATAACATACATTTACTAGCAAGGACTAAAAAATTATATGTTTTAGTATAATTTTTAAAATAATTATTATAAACATCGATAAATTTATTATGATACTAATGATTAATGATTTATGACTACTCACATATTTTATATTATTATTAATTTATAATTACATTTACTATATAAAAAATCCACAAATATTTAACAAGTATATTACTAATATAAATTTTTTTATTCCAATATTTTCAGCTAATCAATTCTATTTTTTGAACAATAAAATAATTTAAAGTTGTATGTAGTGACGTATATAATTTTTTATTTTCATTTTTTATACTAGCATCTCAAAATTGAAAGAAGAAACTATGTTATTGTTCACATAATTTTATACAAAAGTGCCTGATATTGTGTATTTGAAGTTTTTAATTGTTGGAAATGATAAGGTTATCAGCACATATTGTCTTTAATTTGAGATTACTTGCTGAGATTTTTTTTAAGAATGACATATGAAGTATTTATTATTAAAGTCGTAATTAATTCTGTTGAAAATCATAAAAACATACTAAAAATAAATATTTTTTTAATATAACTTATTTCATACTCAAAATAAACATAAAATGAAATAACCAATCTCATTTCAATCATCTTAACCTCAATATTTATCTCTTCTGTCTACTCCATTTCTTTTCCCCACTTGCGGGGTACTCACAAGTCACAGATTCACAACCACATCAGTAATAATATGCTTACAAAAATATATGGAATGAAAATGTTGTTTATATATTATTTAATATATGGATAATGTGATACAAAATCAAACATGAAGCTAGGTTCCACTCGATAACTCTCGAGAAAACATTCCACTACATTTATTCAAAATTTCTAACATAGTGGCATCAGCAATTCAAACTTTCATGTCAATAATTCATTCACTTACGCATGTCAAATTGTCTTTCTATATGAATGAGAAACCAAATTAAATCAAATCTTTGCCTTGTTCCGCTGACATCACAGTATCATGTGTATAGATACAAAATTACAATCTGACACTAAAGATCTCAAAGTGTTTTTTACATTCTTATTTTTATTATTTTCTTCTTTCTATTTTTTAGAAAGGCAAAACGGCAAAGGAGTTCCATCTGCTTTGGGTTGTTTCCAAGTCCCATTCTTAAGCCTGTTTCGGTTCACCTTTTGGACTTATATTCATACGAGGCTAGACGAATACATCTCATTTTTATAAAATTACAAAGTATATATATATATCTTACATTTTTATATTTTACCCTTTTATTGTTATATATTTAATCCCACTGTTCCAATAAACGAATCATTCTATGATTTCAAAACATGAAATTACAGAAAGAACAATTGCAAGCTATGCAATTTATTTGATTAAATATATAAATTGTATGATTTTAATATTTATATCTATTTTTTGTCACCATAATATTAGTGTAAAGTAAAAAGAGTATTTATCAATTTTTTTATAATTAATCTCCGTAAAAAATATAATTAATACTTTAGTTAAAACTCTTATTTTAATTAGGTTTTTTTTATTCATATGACCTGAAACTTTGCTTAAAAGATCTGGGTTCAATTCTACTCAAATCTTGTTTGTGAAAATATTTACTTAGGTGAAAAATGAGATAAACTATATATAATAATTATTGAATCAAATAGCAGACCACCGACATTAAAACCTAATTATAATGATATTTTATTAGACAACCCCAATGCGTCACTGCCACCGTTTATGCTCTTAAGTTTTGAATTTTTTTGTGTTGTTATATTATTTTGGCTTTCTCTATGTATAAAAGAATCATGTCTTTTATATATGCAAACGTCTATGCTTCCTCTCTATATTAAAAAAAAAATCCTAAAATTAATCATTGATTCATATAATCAGACAAGTTGACTAAAAGTCTAGTAAACGAAGGGAAGGAGATCAAACGAAATCGTTATTCTTTGGCAAATCTGTATTTCAGAAAAGTAAACTTCCAAAAACATATGGATTGAGTATTTGATTGAACCTTCAAGCAGCACAAAATTAATTTACTTAGGCAATAATATGAATTTCAAATCGAAATCTGACAATAAAATTCTACGCCCTCATTTTTAGAAGATACAAAATCCAAATTAGACAAATCAACAAAGATGGACATAATCTGTGGGTGGCAGTGGCAGAACCACAAACCACAAGTACCATTGTTAAAGTATACGCGGTTTTCGACATTTAAGGGAATAAAAACATTGCAAATTTGCAACTGTTCTGACTCAGATCACTGTCATATGTTGTTGGCTATGTGGATAAGAGGAACCGTTAATTAACCTGAGAGCTTTAGATATGATTATTATATTGGCCAACACAATGCAAAATCACACAGATTACTTATTAAATAAATACTAAGAACAAAACAAAACAAAAAACCATAGAGATTGATTTTTAATGAATTTAAGAAAGAAATTTATCTTTCTCGTTCTAAATTTAAACAAGTCATGGCTATTTATTTCTATATTTACTTCATTTGTTTGAGTAGACCTTTTTTATTACAAAAAAAAAATCTAATTTTAGTTATACATATACTTCGAAATGGATTGAGATTTAAGAATATAAACATATATGCAAGCAATTAATGTATAACAAATATATTTGCGTTTTGGATCCATATGTATGCCTTTGATATAGCACAGTTTAAAACAGATGAGTATGAAAAGTAATATTTAAAATTGATATCAAACATATCATATATTTTCTATTTATAAGCAATAGTTGTTGGTTATATCTATCTAATAATAATGTATTACTATTTTAATCTTCTGCTTACCTACTTGTTAAGTTGGATAAAACTGCCAGCATGACCCAATCTCTTGCTCTCTCTCTACCTTCCAGTCTCTATATATATTTAGCCACATGCTATGAATGAATCATTCTACCTATTATCACTGTCCGTTTTCAAAGGCAATCACTGAATCTCATTCTCTATCTGAATCTATTTGGATTATTACTGATTTTGGTAAACTTTTTCTCACTTTCCTTTTTGAGTTTGCATTAATTGTTCATGTGCATGATGGTTGCTCATTGTTCAATAGCTCAGAGATTTGATGTTTTTTCAGCAGTTAATTGCTCTATTGATACTTGTTCATTTCTTTGAGAAAGCCTATACACTCCTTGGAGAAGGGAAGAAAAGGAAAGTAGTGCTGACATTGGAAGGGAACAATACAAAGCCAAAGGAAGAGGCAAACATGTTGGCAATTTTCAAGGATAATTTGGTCAATCCACCAGAAGAGCTAAACAGCCCTGCTTCTTTGAATTCATCAAAAAGGTCTAAACTTCCAAATGAAATCCTTCAGGAATTCCAATCCTACAACCCCTCCAATGCTTTCTCCATGAGCTTTGGAAATGATGCTTTGCTAGCTTATTCCCCTTCAAACAAGCCCTCCATTCATAACGGGTATGTGCCCCTACCTTTCTTTTAAAAAAAGTGATTTTGAGGTAAAATAATAACTTTTTAGAGATTTTAATAAAAGTTAATTTATGTTTGTTTATGATCATAAAAATCACTTTTTTTTTTAAATAGAAATAACTGATTTTATGAGAATTTTGTATTTAAATTTCATGATAACTCATAATAATAGACTACAATAATCACACGTTACGAGTCAGATTAATCACTTACCTAATGGGTTAAAGAATGTCCATAATTTTTTACAGAAGATAAAAAAAATAGCTTTTCAATATTAATGATAAAAAAATAGCTTTTCAATATTAATGATATTCAAGATAGTATCGATCTAGTGAAATTTTATATTTTTTTGTTTTTATTATTCTGAAAAGCTAAAACAAACACATAAAAAACCTTTAAAATGATTAATTTTTAAAAATAAGTGATTTAAAAAGTGTAACAAATGGACACTTTGTGTTTAAATTTCCCAACAACTCGTAACAATGAGATTTGAATATTTGATTTGATTAAAAATTTGAGAAATGAATGTGCATTAAGTTCTGTTTCTCATTCTCATACAAAAGATGTCTCACACACACAGGTTTTGTGTTTTGGATAACATACACTGCATTTTCCTTGGGAGCCTAAACAACCTAAGCAAGCTCATAAAGCAGTATGGTCTATCAAAGGGAACCAATGATGCTATGTTTATCATAGAAGCCTATAGGACACTTCGTGACAGGGGTCCATACCCAGCTGACCAGGTCCTCAAAGAACTTGAAGGCAGTTTTGGATTTGTGATATATGACAATAAGGATGGAACAGTTTTTACTGCTTCGGTAAGGCACTTTCTGAATCTCTCTACATGTACAATTTTAGATATATTAAATAGGAATTAATGTATGTACATGGTGATGTTAATTATTACTGATTAATCCCTTCTAATGCTAATATACATACATGTGTTTGAGCAGGGTTCTAATGGACAAATTGAGCTTTTCTGGGGTGTTGCAGCTGATGGTTCTGTAGTTATTTCTGAGAATTTGGAGCTTATAAAAGCAAGCTGTGCTAAATCGTTTGCACCATTCCCCGCTGGTATGTAAAGTTGGCCTCTCCTTCTATTGCAAAATTAGATGATTCCTAATTGTGATTTCCAATTTCTTTTGTACTCTCTGTTATGATGCCATTCATAACTACAACTTATGTTGTACCCATTAAAAAATATCAATGACTTTTGAGATATTTATTGTAAAAATATAAAAACTTATCATTATCATGATTTGTAATTAAATGAAAGTTGCATACACTTTTTACTCTATTTAGAATCATCATCAAATGAACAACTTTCCAATCAAGTGAAATTAGTTCAATTATAAGAGAAGTGCAATATTGACTTGGGACCAATAGAATTCTAGAAGCATTTGGAAATTTGGAACTATATGGCTTATGTTTTTTGTTTGGAATATAATGCATGAAAGGTGTTGAATTAAATTGCAGGGTGTATGCTTCATAGTGGGCATGGTCTAATGAGCTATGAGCATCCCACGAGGAAAATGAAGCCAATGCCTAGAACTGATAGCGAAGGGTTTATGTGTGGAGCCAATTTTTTGGTGGACTCTCAATCAAGGAAGTCAATGATGCCACGTGTTGGAAGTGAAGCCAATTGGGCTCCTTGGGGGGGCTCACAAGCTTGATTCATTCAACCATGACCAAATAAACACATTGAACAAAAAAAAAACCTACTATATAAGGGAACTTTTTTCTTTTCTATTTTTAATGATGTTAGCAACATAACGTAATGGGGTGACTTGACTGTTATTAGCACTTTTGGGATTTCATTTTCTTTTAGCTTCTATATATACAACAAATTTATGATTGGAAATTGAGAATGACTTTGGCCATTTGCATCATGAATAAGTTTAAGTTTCCAATTCAGATGTGTAATTGTTGTATCATATAAAAAAAGGTGTCTAGTTTTTTTTTTTTTGGTATTGAACGGGGCTAAAAAGCCCAAAAACAAAAACAGGAACTAAACAACAACTACATGAGGAGTTTCAACTCCACAAGAATCCATAAGCAACAACTGGGTCAGCAGCCCTATAGGATGCTCCAAAATCATCAAATCCTCCTCTTGAGTACGAGCATGATTGACATGCAAATCCGCACATTGATTTGCTTCCCTATAGATATGACTAATCTTCACCTGCTCCAAGCCACTAACCATCTTCCTAATAGCCCCAACGATTGTCCAGCCCTCAAGACACCCTTGTTTGTCGCCCTTCAGTCCATCAACAACAACTTTCGAATCCACGTTGATCTCAAGGAAATCAATCCCCCTCTGACGAGCCAGAGTAACACCTTCAAGCACACCCCATGACTTAGCCACATAAGCTGAAGCAATACCCAGATTCCTTACAAAACCCACAACCCATCTCCCATTCTCATCTCTGATCAAACCACCATAGCCAGTTCCTCCACTATCCCCTACCTTCAAACCATCAGAATTAAGCTTATACCACCGTTGATCAGGAGGCATCCACTTAATCATGATCTGCTTTTTGCTCACAACTTGACTACTATCCATATGGACCATAAGAATCTTATAATTCCTACAGTTTTGCAATATACTTTCCCACAGCCTAAACGGCCTTACAAAGGAGGAATTGTGCACTTGTTGATTTCTCCAATACCAAAGAAAATAGCATCCTTGAGCCCAAACACTTTGCCAATCATCTTTAGATGTGGCATTCAAGTCTCTAGATAAATTCATATCAATCCACTCCATTAGATCAGGATAGAAAAAATTAGCCACATTAGACTGGTCTAGAAGATGAAGCCAAACCAAATTGGCCAGAGGACAATCCCTCAAAACATGAAGAATATTTTCCTCAAGGATAACACAATGATGGCAACTAGCTTGACCATTTCCCCTATGAGCAATACAACTATTTGTCAAAAGCCTTTCATGAGTAACCTGCCAAATGAAAACCTTGATCCTTTCTGGGGCCTTAATCTTCCAGATCTTGTTCCATATATGACTTTGACTGAGATTTTGGAAACCATTCACCTGATTATATCCACTAGCAACAAAGTACTCCCCCAGCTTATTTCCTGTCCATAGGCGTCTATCATCATCAGCATTATCTCTGGGAGGAATAATGGCTTTTATGCATTTAATAATATCCTGAGGGATCAACAAACTCAAAAGTTCAAAATCCCACTGACCATCCTGCTTAACCATATCATTCACTTTATAATTAGCTACATGATCTGGGATGACCTGCATAACATTGCTCAACTTAATAATATCAGCACTGATCCACCTATCATACCACACACTAACAGAGTCACTTTTTCCCACAGCCCAATACTCCCCATCTACCAAATAAGACCACAATGCCACTATGGCCTTCCATAAACTAGAGTCAGCAGGCTTATGCATAAGATTATAGGAATTAAAATCTTGTCTAGCATATTTATCTCTGAGCACCTGACACCATAATCAATTCTCACCATTCCGAATAGCCCACCTTATTTTCATTAAACAAGCCAAATTCATGGACTGTAAGTTACGCATAGCCAAACCCCCCTCATCCTTAGGCTTTATTAAAGTTGGCCACCCCACAGCATGAAACTCCCTCTTACTTTGTTGATCCCCCCAAACAAATGATCTTTCAGCTTTTTCAATTTTTTTGAGGACTGAAGCAGGGATATAAGGGCTTATCATTGAATGGACAGGAATCGCCTGAATCAAAAACTTAGCTAGAATGATGCGGCCAACCAACGACAATTGCTTGGCCTTCCAAGCTGTTAACTTGTCTTCAACTTTGTTCAACAAATGTTGGAAGTCCCTCTGTCTAGGGGATTTTCCCAGCAAAGGAATCCCTAGATAAGAACCCAACATTGAAACTTCAAAGAAACCACTCCTGCTCACCAAATCTCTTCTAGTTTGAGAATTCACATTTTTCGAAAAATAGATCCTGGTCTTTTCAGCACTCACCATTTGGCCAGACATATCACAGAAATTATAAAGAATGTCCTTAACTACCTCCATCTGCTCCAAATTAGTTTGCCCACAAAGGATCAAATCATCTGCAAACATTAAATGGGATATCAACGACCCATTCCTTCCCATCTTCACAGGTTTCCAAACACCATCCTCCACTGCCTTTGAAATCAAGTGAGACAGCTTGTCAACATACAAAACAAAAATGTAGGGCGATAGGGAATCTCCTTGGCACAATCCACACTTGGGAGGAAACATGGAAGATCTCTGGCCATTCCATTTCACATTAGTCACAACAGTTGATAGGCAACTCATGATAAGATTAGTGAGCACATTCGGTAACCCAAACTCTTGAAGAATATGTGCACAAAGCTCCACTTCATATGATCATAGGCTTTAGAAAGATCCACCTTGATTATAAAATATCCTTTCCAACCCCGCATCTTCCTTATGCTATGCACCAACTCCTGAGCCACCACAATGTTTTCATGCCACAATGTTTTCATGAATGCTACGCTTAGGGATAAAGCCAGTTTGATACAAAGATGTAAGATAAGGCATCAAAGGATTCAATCTATTCACCCTCAGCTTATTTAAAACCTTATATGCCCCATTACACAAAGGGATAAGCCTAAACTGGGCAATAAATTCAGGCTTGTCCACCTTCGGAATCAGGCAAATATCGGTTTTATTAACCTCCTTAATTGCTTCCGGCAAAGACCACCAACTCCTAATTTGGTTACATAGATCAGGCCCAACCAAATCCTAAGAATTTTGAAAAAATCCAGCTGGAAGCCCATCTGGCCCAGGAGCCTTCCACAATTTCATGCCAAACAAAGCCATCTTGACCTTTTCGGCAAGAACATCAACTCCCAAACTATCATAATGTTGCTGATCCAAGATAGGAAAGGACAAAGGAGACACTGACCATCTATCATCCCTGTCATCATCAGAAAATAGATTAATGTAAAATTCGTTAACTAGAGACCTGATTTGTTGCTCATCCTCAAGCCAGTTGCCATTCCCATCTCTTAACATACTGATTTTATTTCTTCTTCTCCTGCTAATGGTTTTTAAGTGGTAGTATCTAGTATCCTGATCCCCATCATGTAGCCATTGGGCTCTAGACTTTTGGAACCAAGATAATTCTTCTTGATATAACACCACCCCAATCTCTTCATGCAGGGACTTTTCCAGATTAATAAGAAAAGGGTTGTGATTACCCCAGTAGAATAGGTTCTGAATACCACCAATACGCGCCAGAATAGACTGCTTCTTCTTATGAATCTCTCCAAAAATGTTTTTCCTCCAAACGGAAAGAGTAGACTTCAAATTCTCCAACTTGGATACCAAAGGCTCCCTCTTGTTCCAGGCATTATTAAGAGTTTCAACATAATTCTCATGAGACAGCCATGCACACTCAAAATGGAAAGGCTTCTGCAAGCTAATTAAATTCTGCCCATAAAGCGAGACAAGCAAAGGATAATGATCTGAAAACTCAACCCTTGGTAGAACCTCGAGCAAAGCCTCACAAAAAAGCAACCGCCACATATGATTACTAAGACCCCTATCCAGTCTTTCAAACAACCTTTGAAAGCCATTATTTCTAGGACCCCTCCAAGTATACCTAGGTCCAATGGCCCCAATATCCATAAGATTGAAATCATTAATTCTCTGTTTAAAAATTTGGCACTTCCTCAAAGAGACTAGAGCACCCCCTTTCTTCTCCTCTTGCGACAATATGTCATTAAAGTCTCCAAGAAGCAATCAACTATCATTCATACTTCTAGCAATGATAGATAAACCATCCCACTAATTCGCTCTGTTGGTTTCTAAAGGACTAGCATACACTAAAGTCAACCACCAAGGAAGCTCATCATCGAACTGGACTTTCATATAAAGATATTGGAAATGTTTCAGCACATCCTCTACAGGAACCTTGTGTTTCTTCTAAGCCACCATGATGTCTCCCAAATAAACTTGCCCCCTCAACACTATCAAAACCATCATAACCCAAAAAGGAGAACGTTTTCTTCAATTTACTAGAGCTCACTCTTATCTCCAAAACAGCAAGCATATCTGGAACAAGACATCCACATATTGCTTACAATATCTAAAAAATGCTTTTTTTGCAGCACCCCTACAATTCCAAACAACCATCCTTTTATTTGTTGTAATCATTAAAAAAAAAAAAAAACCTCAGAGTTAAGAATCCTCCATAGAAACCCCTTTAGATGAGACTGTCTCCATAACCATATCCATTTCTCGCGCTTCCATCGTCCCCCCAATAGTCCCCACAGAAGGAGAGTCAGGGGGATCAAAGGCCACCCCAGTATAAGCATGGTGATCAGGAGGACATGTAACATGCTTTTCCTCAGGGTCAGCAATATCCATGTCCTCATCTTGCCCCCTATGAAATTCTTATTTGGAAAACCCCTTTTTGCTTCCTCAGCCCCAACATAATCGGACCCTCCATTGGTATTCTCCTCCCCCCTCTTTTTGCTCTCTATATTTATTTATTTTTTTACTTTTTTCTCCTACAAGTCTTCGCTTTGTGGCGCTCTTTTCTTCCATTTTGACCTCGCCGGCAACTTCCATCACCACCACGCATAACCTCCTTTCTCCGTCGTTGATGTCCGACATGAGAAGCAACAACACCACCGCGGAGACCAACTGACCGTCGTCGGTTTCTTTCTCCCCTCCTTTTACATTTTTTTCCCTCAGATCTAAGATTTGGTCCTCCCCCTCCACGCCTCAACCTTGTCTGCAACTTCCAGATCCACTTCAAGATCCCTTACTCTGTCACCATTTTCTCCGCATTTTTTCTGATCCGCACCAGCAACAACTCCTATAACCACCACGACCTCCCATCCATTGTCCCTTGGTCGTAAATCTGTTTACGGCATTCATAGATATGGTCCGAAAGTTGCAGATATGATCACGGCCCTCGCCCTTGACAACAGCGCCCCCAAAATCCGAAAAACGGCGACGCCGTGTGACTCTCCCTCCCAAAATTTGTTACTTTTTTGTGAGAGATTTATTGGAAGTTAATCATCCTAATTCTTAAATTTTGGGTTTTTGCAGTTTGAATTTCTTGGTATTTTCTTTTTGTTCGGATGATATAATGGGTTAGAATGTTTGAACGAATGGATTGAAATTTGATATTTGGAATGAGAAGTAACAGAAAGTTGCGATAACATATTTCTATCCACTCTCACTGTTCTCCCAATGTGGTCTCCATTGGTAACAAACACTTTGTAGTCATAGTACTCAATAGGTAATCCTGAAAATCGCACCCACACTGCCACTTTCTCAATGGCCTCCAAATCCGAGTGAAAATTAGGGTTCTAGTCTCTCACAACCAAGTAATGGTCATACACAAACCAAGGACCCTCTGATTGAGCTTTTTCTTTGTCCTCCGGATGAGGAAAGTATACAAGAAAATAGTCATTACCAATATCTATCATATGAATTGTTTCAGTAATATGTTATTCTTTATGTACTTGACATGCCGAAGCTGGCAAGGAGAAAATCAATCGCGCTCAAATTTGGATTATAGATTTGGAGAATTAATGGTGCCGAGATAGGAAAGATTAAAATCTAAAGGATCAAAATTTATGAGACTTTAAAATGAATTCATTTATTAGCCTTTTATTATTCTGAATGTAAATTTTGATTTATAAAGCAACATTTATTTCTCTTTTACATTTAAAACACGGTGTTGCTAACCTGGACGATTCACTATTATCTGGTTTTGACCCAATATTCTGCGGGACTAAATTTATAAAAGAAAAATAAATAATAAAAAAGTCAAGCATATTTTGCAGGTCATACAATTTCATAAACATCTTGTATAATTTGAAGCTATTCTATATGGCAGAAGCCTTTAAAAACAATAACAGTAGTAGATATATTCAATTATTTATTCTTACTTATTCCTATCATTTCTAATTTTAAACAAGAACTGAACTACAATTAAACTTGAATAATTGTGTGGTATAGACATTTTGGTTAAATAAGGTTATTTTATCATGAAAATTGATAACCAAATATTTTTCTATGTGTGCATTACTTTGAAGTTAAACTACATATAAAATGAGACAGAAATAATATTGTTTTTATCTAGCCATTATATATTTGCCCGCCCTTGCTTTGCAAAGAGTAATACATTTCTTCGTTTCCTTAGTAAATCCATAATAAATTAACAATGTTTTCTTAATTAATATAATTCACAGTACACAAGATACATTAGTATAGTTGACCATTTACTACAACACAAAAAACTGCAATGTAAACCATCTATCGGGACAGTGGATTGGTTTTCAATGACAATCAAAAGTAACCGAGCCCCTTGAACCAATAGAAGCAAGGACATGATCTCTCAGCACGTAATCAACCACTCATTACTCCAATTTAGCTACAGAACTTTGCAATTAGTCCAATAAGGCTTTGATGATCATGCAGGATTCATTGGCCCTAACTGGAAGAGAATTTAAACCTAGTGGCTTCAGAGAGTCACTAATTGGGAACTTGGTAGGTCTGATTAGGCACATTGATGAGTGACACACCATTTAACTGCGGATAACAGCATACCAAAGTTACTGCCAACCACTTCTGACCAACTTGGATGCAGTAGCCACAATTTTAATCCATGTCCACAAAAATCTGCACCAACTAAAGAAGTCAGAATGTTGTCCTAACTCTTGGGGTTTGAAGGACGAAGACCTAGTCAAGTATGACATAGAAATTTATATAAGAAGCATATATCTGCCCATAAAACAATCAATTCACACAACTTGAACTAACCTCCAAATCTGGAAGTGGTTCATAAGATTTCATCTCCCTAGTATCAAAAACTGTAATTCCCGTAATTCTCTGAATTCCAGGTTTAGTAGCTATGAGATTCTGCATATTTGTAAAGCATAGTAAGATGTAATCCATGCCGTGAACTGAATTGTAATTTGGAACGATTTTTTTCGTTTTAGTATTATTAACTACTACTCTTCACAAATAAAGAGTAGTAAGATGCACAAACCATGCAATGAACTGGATTGTAATTTGTAACATTTCTTTTTCTTCATAATATTGTCAACTTCTACGTGTCTTTTATTACATGACACTTAAATAAATAAATCATTTATCAAGCAATAGCCAAAATTGACAATGATAGAAACAGATATTGAATAGGGAATGTTTTATTAAATTATCAACAAGGAAACCCTTCTAGCTACTAATCTCGGAGAGAAATTGGTATCCAAAGAATTATCAAACTTAATATAGATGAACAGAGCACTCAAACGGAATGAAAATGGTTGCAGACTCCGAGGGATCTGCTGCCTCCCTTCCCACTATTTTCCCACTCAGAAATTCCATTCCCCCCCTTCTGTCATGACTACCTCATTAATTTCCTTGCTAACCAATTGTTCTCCCAATTAATCATGTCCCATCTGCTATGTTTGCACAATATGGATCCCAAAACTTATTCTTTCTCATGTTTCCCAGCTTACCTCATGAGTCATGAAGCTCAATTCCTCTACTTTCCATCTTAGCCCACCTAGCATACACCCATGTGATGGGTAGTTTTCTATCAGATAATAATAACAACACTTGGTCCCCATTTAAAAAAGAAAGAAACTATAATTAATATTCATCCGGAGTTCTAGAGGATATAACTCAATCATTATTATAACATAGGAGTGTCTCATAATGATAAAGAGAAAACTACATAGGTGTATGAGTGTATCCAGGCACAAATCTTCCTCACTGACACACCTATAGATGCATTTTTTGTTGCATCAGAATCTAAAGATCCAAATTATTCATGGAGTGAAAAAATACCAGGGATTTGAGTGACTTATCCACAACATGTAGCAGCGACAATAATAGCAATTTGGGAGAAAATAAAATATTTGATCAGGATGTGAAGAAAGCTGATGACTATAAATGAATGACTTTTAGTAAGTAGGCTAGGAACTGAATAAATGTTGTTAAGTAATATGATTTCAAAATTTCAATATCCCTATCAAAGATATCTGATAAACATAAGAGCAGAATTCTTTAAAGTCATACCAGGTGGAAATTTGTAGATCCTAAAGCCTGAACCTCTGATAAAACCTGTACATAGTTTCCAATTTCTTATGTCAGAGTTAACTGCAAGCAAAATTCAAGCACTAGGATTTTCCACAATGACAATATCATACTCCAAAACAGAAATATTTTGATACACAAGCACCATATACCAGGGAAAAATAAAGGTATAATGTTGACAATCTACGACAGAGAAGATCCAGACAAAATGCATTACCATTGATTGAAGGCCATTAATCATAACAGCTCTCTCCCCATATGAAACATTTTGAGATAAGCTAACTTCAAACGGACCCAGCTCTCTATCTGTCTGGTTTGTAAGATTCAATTTTAGCTGCAAATAGCAAGCAAACAACTTTAGCTTCCAAATTTTTGTTTTTTCTGTTGGTACAATAAACTTAAAGGATTAAAAGTAGAACATGATTACAAATAGCTATCTCTATTCCCTGAGTAGTGAATAGACTCTACCAATAACTGCTAGTCTGCTATATAGGATGCAAAACGACCCATGGCCCAGAAGAAACCTAGACTATTTTATTTAAGATGCGGTTTCTAGTTTAAAATGAGTAGCATAAGACCAATGGATCGAAAATTACCATGAACGGATTTTGAAGGTTAATTATAGATGGAACCTCTACAACTTGCAACTCAATCTCCTTCTTTGTTGCTGTCTGCAAAGAAATATTTCCAGACAAAATACTGGTGTTTGAGAAAACTAAATAATCATGATTCAGACAGCTGAAACAACAAATTTAAAAGCGTAGTTCAGAAAACTGAAGGAAAAGCATAATTTATTAAAAAAAACTAAATAATCATAATTTAAAACCATAGCAGTATTTGAGTATTAAGCATGTTATCATCAATTATTATTTAGAAAAGTGAGGAATAAAATAAACATGTCATACAGGATTCGTATGCATGTTATGCAGAAACAAGGAAGTCTAACCATCAACTTTGCCATGTTAAGTGATATTTAGCATACAACAAACTAACTAACTAATTCATCTATTGACTATCCTTATCGAAGAAACAACACTTACTGTCCCCAATATTTGCTGGGTCTGCAGGCGACCGGGTTCACCCAAATTTGTTCGCCATGTTATCTGGAGTTTACCAAGAACATTACTTCCTTCAACTTTTGTTTGAGGCAAACCATCTGATGATGTTTTCAATTGATAGAGATAGTTGTAAATTCCTCCACCAGATCTAATTAGTATTGGTGGCTTAAATGTCTCCCTGAAAATTTAATTTGCTTTATAATCAATAATAATAAATGTACTTACTACTTACACTAGATGAACCAAGAAAATAACGTGAATAATGGCCAAAATTTGGTATTTGTTGAATTCGAATGCTTCACTCCAAAAGAAATACTATAGAACTGACCTTGTAGGACTATCTTTCTCAGAATGGTGCCCATCACCTTTAAGTATTGATGCACTATAATACTGAGCAGGTTCAAAATCAACTTGGTCCATGAAAAGGTTTGATTTTGTATGGTTTTCAATACAAGCTTCCAAAAAGGTAGTCTCCTGAAACAGAGCAAGTAGATAACTTGATGCACAACATTAGGTAGGGGTGGGCACTTCAGTTTGTAGAGCTGATATTATTTCCATAAAGCCTTAAACTGAATTAGAGCACATGACATTTTTTTAACTAAATACGGATAACAAACAATTGAACAAATCCTGACAAATACATATATGTCTAAAACCAGGGATAGCTTATTAGAGTAGAATTACTCCTTTTTCTTTTTACTCTGTTAAGCATAGTTAGTTTTGTTAGTTAACTCAGGTTAGTTGACAGTTGTTCTGTCAGTTATGACAGCTGTGCAGACAGCTGTTTACAGTTGTGTGCACTCTAGCATATATACTAGAGGTTTAAGCACTTTTCAGTTGAGCTAGTTAATATCAAAGACTCCATTTCTGAAGATAGAGTTTTTCTCTCCTTTCTCAATTCTGAAATCCTATTATGGTATCTGAGAGCTTTGCTCAATCTTAGGAACTAACAATGGCTTCCGCAAATTCTAATCCTCCTCCTCCTCCTCCACCACCAACTTTGGTGGCTGATTTTTCTTTTCCGGCGAATGTGATGGCGATTCCAATTCCTGTGTCTGCAATGCTGATTCAAACAGCGTTTCCACAACAGGATCTGACGGCTACACCTACAGGTGTGACACCCCTTCAGGCCAAAGCTTCTAGAAAAAAAGGGGCATGGCTAGTTAATATTTTCAAGCATAAAGGTTAAAGAACTTAGGAGATGTTCGGTTAGTTTCCATTTTCATTTTTTGTTACTATGTATTCATTGATAATTTAAAAATGCCACCTTGTTTTTCATTTTATTTCCTATTTTTAACATTTTGTGAAGGAAATCATGAAAATAATGGAATGTAAATTTTACCATTTGCTTTACATATTTTTTAAACCATGAAACAAAACAACAAGGGTGGTATTTTTTGGTAATTGTTAATAAAAATACATCAACTGAAAATGTAAAAAAAACAAACACCCCCTTAGAGATTAGTTTGATTGGTTGAGAAATTGGTTAAAAAGATAAGTGATGATTGACATCAATCCAATATTGAGGACTAGTGCTGTGACAAAGCCTGAAGGCCCTGGACATATGAACATATAAAATATGTTCATGCAATTTTCGGAGTTAAAAGTACTTCAAATACTTCACTTAATCATATCTAATAATCAAACTATATGTGGATTTTTTATAAAAATTAATAAAAGAATACTTAACACCAGATCCATTAGATATTATAAATAATAAATCATAAATAGTGAAAAGAATAGATTTTAAGGATTGTATAACTTAAGGATAAGGATTTTCTGTATCATCATTTTTCATGAAAGAGCACAATAGGATTGCTAGATTCCTTCCTCGCCTTATTTAATTATACATTCACAAAGAAAGACAATAATTATTTGCAATAACCAAGAGTATGTAGTAATGATTCAGCAATGGTTTTTTTCTGAAAAAAGAAAAGGAGATATTTGAAATGGATATAGTAAGGCCATGCTGTTTTATGATTGGCTATACAAGATTCATTGCTGATAGCATCTAAGCAAGAAAGTAAACAGGAGAAGCAATAAACTACAAAAATTGATTGTTTAAAAGATACGATTGAAATGACATGATATATACAGATATATACACATCCATTATTGTCTATCCAGAAAATCTTCCATTTAATTGAATACCTAATGGATGAAAATGTGTTTGAAAAACACACACACACCAAAAATTAAAAAGGAAACTTTGTGTATCTATAATGCTATTAAAGATTTTATTGTTTTTTTAATACTAATGGTAATGGGTTTTAAAAACAGAAGTTTTATTATGCTTTTCCATACATGGTCAAGCAAATAATACGAATCCCAATGTTTCAAATGGTGTAATCTGAAAAGTTTGAACATTACCAAAAAGATACTACACATTGAACACGATTAGACCTTTTTACTGCAGCAAGACCAGCATGTTTATCTAGAAACAAAATATCCACTTACACTTGAATAGTATATTCAAATCATTGACATACCTTGATAACACGGACCTGCAAAACAGTTTTCAACAAGCACATAAGTAAATACTGAAAGATCAGTTAGTGAGCATTCAATCACCCAGGTACTATATAGTTTTTTATTTGAGAACATAATTTCCTTCACATTCAATAAATGTCATTAACAAAGAGATTAATACCTTTGTCCTAACAGAAAGTGGATTAGCAACGATGAACTTGAAAAATTGGGGAAGATATTTACGCTCACCGTCACCATCATTATACAATGCAGTGCAGACCAGCCTAAGGGCATGGGTACAATCAAAATAGTAAAAAAATTTAAAATGAAAGAAAAAAGAAACATAGTATATCCAAACCAAACCGCATGCAAGCATAAATCATAAATGTACTGACTCAAGGACATTATTGGAGGGTCACAACTTACGTGTGAGGTCCAAGCTCTTTCACATCATGTTCTACAATAAAATCATAACGGCCACCAGCACGTATCGTTTCAACTGGCGATTTTGATGTGTCTAAAAGAAGTATTCTCAGTCTCTCTGTTTGAATTTCAGCCTGTTGGTTACAAAGTTTTGAATAGTTGAGTAAATTAAATTGTCAAAGGAATAAAACAAATTCAGTACTCCGACTATTATGAATATATTTACATTTCATGTGCTAAAATTCACTTAAGACACTTTGTAAAAGAATCTTCTACTTATATCTATTTATCCAACACTAATGACTGAAAAAAAAAAACATAGATATGCTATCTACAAATTAACACAAAAACTCTGCTGCAAGTCAATCTCTCATATACATGCTTATCAATCCCAAACAATAACCAAAGGAAATTTCTCACGTGACCTCATTGAAGGTTCTCTGAAAACATTCCACAGGAGGGTGCCATCTGTTAGTAGAAATGGTGATTCCAATCCAAACACATAAAGGTAAAAGAAAAATCAAACAAGTCTCAAGTGTTGATCAAAACGGATCCAATATAATTAAGATTTAAGAATCCAAAGTGGTACTTTTAACAGAAGACATGTTTCATAAAGTCTTCCCGCAGTGATATATCAATGATTCATAGATTTTAGTGCAGTTATCTTTAGGGAGCTCATTTCAATGATCTCAGCTAAAAAAAGAGAGTTGTCAGAGTAGAGTCACGAACAAGAAGCTAAACACATCAGCAAGTGTTATAAAAACAAAGATATCATTTACTTTCAACGTTGCTATGAATGCTTTTATTTCCTACGGTATATTATGTATTACTATTACTATGGTTTCCGTAATATTAGCAGTGGAGTGGTGGTTGTTGGAGATATAGAAAGAGGTTTGTGAGTGACCTTGATAATGACATCTCTGACTTCAAAATTGGAGCTGTTGTTTATGCTGATGTAGCTGCAGAAAGTCTCCCCCAAATAAATGGCTCTGCAATGCAAATTAGGAGTTGCAATATCAATCAGTGAGCAATTGAATTGAATAATAACAAATTGAAGGGAGTTAGGGAGAGGAATACCCGAAAGACTGAGGGAGAACGAGGAGGCCGGAGAGGCCCATGGCGTCGGAGAAGTGGCGGAGGAGGAAGCGGTTGCGGTAGTTGGAATCGGAGTCGTCGGAGGAGGAGAAAGAGGGGGGATTGGCGGCGGGGTCGTCGAAGAGGTCCTCGCCGGCGAAGAGGTCGGCGGGGTCGAGGCGGAGGGGAGGTTCGACGTTGAAGGAAGGGCGGCACAGACGCATGACGCGAAACGCCAGGGAATGGGATCCTCCTCCTCCCTGACCACCCTGACTCATCTCTTGTTCTTCTTATTCACTTTCAAAGAATTGATTCTATTTCAGAGGGTTCAGAATCAGATCACCATTCTGTTATGTTGCTTCCTTCACACTCGCACTCCAAAATTCTAATCAATTTTATTAAGTAACATCTTAAAACAAATTATGGCTCTCAAAAGAAAATCATGGCTATAATTATGTCTTAAAATAAAGGCTCTTTTTATTATTATAAGAAACAATGAATTTGCAGATTTCTTTTTTTTTTTAAGAAAAAGTCACTTTCTCTTTCACTTTTTCAGATCTTTTTTATAAACAGATTCTAATATTTTTTTTATGAGAAACGAGAATATTCATTATATTTCTTAATTCTTGCATAAAAAGTTAAAAAAAAACAATTGGAAGTAGTACATTTTTGTTGTGCACCCAATGAAAAATGTATTGAATATGCAATTCAAAAGAAGATTTAACCATTGGTTTTTGCGTTTTCTGAAGTTTTTATATATATTTTTTATGTGAACCAGGATATTCTTTAGTCAAAAACCAATGAATAATCCCCCAATTGAGATCCATTTTTAAGTGCCTATATATATAACTTTTCCCCGCAATAACAATAATCATAGATATAAAAGAATCTGAAACAATCTTGTGAAAAAAAATGATAAACATTTCGAGAATATAAATATTTTTCATCCATAGATAAAAGATGAAACTGCAAAAACAACCAAAATTAACAATCTTGACTACTTATGATCTGAGTATTATATAACCAAAATTCATTCATTTCAACTCTCACAAGATATCCAAATAAGTGGAACTCTAGATTTAAATATAAACTATACATACATATATTAATGATCAAAATCTAAAATTAATTAATAATCCATAACTACTTAAAAAATAAATGTAATCTAAAGAACTATATTTATAACTTTCATTTCTTTCAATAAGAGATTCCCATTATTATACTTCTCCAAAAGAAGTAAAATAAAATTCAGCCTTAAGCCACAAACAACAGTTTGGAAATTTGCCTTACAAAGCGTTGGTACTCAATTTTGAACCACGAAAACAAAAAGAAAAAAGTAATAATAATGTTTGGCTTGCACAAGGGGGAAATTCAAGAATGGGATATCAACAATCATGTTTGGTTCTGTATCTACATATAGGTAACAATAAACTTGAGTCTTAAGGTTTTAAATTAAGATGTGATATAATTCTTATATAATTATTTATGACTCATGATATAAATTTTCGGTTACTTCCCTCAAATTTTCCAACAAACGCAAGATTTACCATTCTTGGTCCTTTACAAGACAAGGAAAGCAGCCATTCGTCTAAACTATTTACTAAAACTGCATAATGTTAAGGAGACCCCTAAGCAGTGAGAACTAATAAATCCAGACTAGTGTTTTTACAGAGGATTTGACAATCTGCATTATCAAAATGAATAGTTTGTAGAAGCGCAAGACACAAGTTAATGCCACAAGAATCGTCAAACTGATTTTTCATGCATTTTACAAAGGCAGTTAAGTAGAGTTCTAACTGGTAACTTGGCAAGTGTGTATCTAATTGTTGGGATTCAATCAATCAACCTAATTTGATTTTAACAAAAAATCATCAATCTTAATCACATATTTTCTATCTATGTAAAGAGAAATTATTATATAAAGATGAATAAAATCACATTGTATTCTCATACTCAAAATCATGATAAAAAAATTAAATGCGAAAACGTATCGTAATGAAATGATGAAAGATCGACGAGGATTAAGATTGATTTTATAATCTTCCAAATGTAGATAATCTTTTTTTTTTGTCTGAATTTTTCTTCTCATGGGATAAAGAGAAGAGAAAAGGAAAATATAGCTCCTTTATACAAATGGAAATCCTAACATCTTGTATGGACAGTGATCCCACAAATTTGATGATTATAATTTAGTCTCACATCAAATTATAATATCATTAATGTATTTACACAATTAGTGTCTTTCATGACATATATACCCTTAGTTATAATTTTATATTGATTAGACCATTCTAATATTTTGTTTAATAAAATAATGACCCAACCTATTATGTGATATATATATACATATACCACCCAAGATTGCTAACACTAATTTCAAGCAACCTATCTTGCAAAGGGTCAAAATAACGAAGAAAAACCTCTCGGATGAACACGTTCACTGTGGACAATGCTGACACTTTAATAAATTTTAAAATTCTAATAGAACAGGAGGAATTCAAGTAAAATGGTATCCTGAAACAGATGAAACAATTCTCCTAGAAACACCAGTAATTTTGGCAATCCATCTTAATAGCATTAACAGTTTATAAAATTATTTAGAAGCTTTGCTGGAGAGTGGTGGTGTAAATCCAATACTCGTTTGACCATCATAACGTGTATAAATGACACTATGCCTACCAGTAAAACTAAAACAACAATTAGGCTTTGTCACAATTTTAGTCCCTTTAGTTGCAACTGCATAGTCCGGTCACTCAAGCTTTTTAACCAATTAATTCTCTTTACTTTTAAAATTAAGCAAATTTAGGCTCACTATCAATTCTTATAATTGGGTAACTAATAGTGCAATAACTCTTGAAACTAAAGATTTTCCTATAGGGATAGGTTTACATCAAAACTTGGCCTTAAAAGTGTTTGTTTTCACATTTCAGCGCTCATTTCCCACTTTCCAAGAAACTAAACGCGACAGGGAAAAATTGTTGATTCCATGTTTTGCACAAATGATATAGTTTTGTTTGAGGAATCAAGAGAGGTGAACTCTAAATTTGAGTTTTAGAGACAGACATTGGAATGTTTTCACTTGAGTAAGAAAAGTGACTTGGGGGAAAAAATTAGAGATATCATACAACAAGTTTTTAAGATTAAGTATGTGGGATCAATAGTACAAAATGATAGGAAAATCAATGATGTCACACATTGGATACAAGTCGGATGATTGAAATAAATCAAAAAAAGAAAATGACACCAAGGGTTATTAGTGACTCCAAAGTACTTACTATGAGAAAAAAGTGAAAGTAACTAAGAGGAGTATGATCTGATGGATGAAATGCCATACAAGAAAAGACAGGATATCAAATGATTGTATAGGAGGAAATATTGGTGTTACACTTATCAAGTAAAGATACCAAATAATCAATTAAGATAATTTGCACACATGCAAAGAAAATCATTGGAGGCACTGGTGAGGAGAATAGACTGCATGAATTTTAGCCATATGAATAAAGGTAAAAGGAGATTAAGAAAGACAAAGGAAATTGCTAAAAGAGATCTCATAATAAGTAGAATCCCTAAGAATTTGGTTTTTAACCAAACTCAATGGCATCGTATTCCTTGTAGCCAATTTCACCCGGTGAGATAAGGCTATTATATGTGTTAAACATGTACGGCCTCCATTTTGATCTATGATGTGTTTTATATTGGATGGATGACATGACACGAATATTAGAGAATTTTCAACTTTTTTTATTTTTAATTTCTTTGTGCGTGCACTTTTACTTTTAAACTTTGGAGCAATTGTTGTTAGATAAATAGAAGTCATTCTTAATTAATTGACTAAGATGATATTTGAATAAATTTTAACTAAAATACATTGAAAATGTAATATATTTATATTATGGTTTAATTCTAAATTATTATATAATTAAAAATAAGAACTTTAGTAATATTATTTTAAAATTATATGTAGAGGACTTTTTCATTGTTTGACATAAAAGTTTACACGGATAATGTATCAAAATCTACTTGAATTAGATAAATGACAACTAACATTCTTAAAATTAAAAATTGAAAGTAACTAAAAAATATGTTAATATATTCTCATTGTAATTGTTAGTACATCTCCAAAGTGATTTTTTTAAAATACTATTAATCCTGTAATCAATCTATTTGGTCAATGAAACCTTTCTTAGTATTTAAATTTTGAAAGACTCTTTATCAAAAATTCTGGAAAGACTCTTTCAGTCCTTTAGAATTTGGATGAAGCCATGACCGTATCACACAAACCATTATTTTCCATGAAGAGAATTCTGTTTTTTTTTTTTTTTATCATTAGCACCAAAACCAGAAAGTAAACACGGATAGTGAGAAAATGTGATCATTTTTGCCCCCTCTATTCGCTTTCAATGTCAACTTTACGGAATTGAATATTATTGTCAAATGAGAATATAAAAAAATATTATTGTCAAATGCCTCTATATATATATGAAACGAAATTGGATGCAGAATTTTTCAAAATAAATAAATAAAGATAAATTTAAAAATAAATAAATAAAGATAAATATATCCAACTTAAATACATGCATTTTTGTTTTTATATATATTTAAAGCATTAAATGTTAAAACTAATGAATGATTAAAATCCAATTTTTTTAAAAAAAACTGGAGAGAATCTTCTTTAGTCTGTACTCGGCAGTGATTCCATACGTTGGGAGGTTGAAATTTTTGCCGTCCATATGGCTCGTGAATTTTGGCAATTTTTAGGACTGTTTTTTATTATACGAGAAATTAATGAATTGGCAAAATACACGATTACAATTTACACGACGCTGACTTCAAATTCAATACGTTGATTTTCGTAGCCTCTTCACAAATACCACGTTACTTGCGCACTTGAAATTTTCTTTTCTGTTCTTTTGTTGTGTTTTTTTCTTCTTCTCAGATATATATCACTTTACATATATAAAAACTTTTAAATATTAAGAATCAATCGGTCATCAATATGTAATGAGAAATGATAGTGTATTCTCTCTAATATTATCTTTTTGAAACTCTTTTTTATAATTGGTTAGGGTGTATTAGAAATCATAATTTTTTTTTAGATTTTTCTTCTTATTTAATGATTTTTTCTTGATTTATATTAATTAAGAACCAAAATCCATCAAAATTAATATTTTCAAAAATTTTAACCGATCAAAGAGAAAAAGTCTTTGAGAGACAGTACTAGACAAAGTGGTGCTAACATTCCTCACATGTAATTGTGTTAAACATTGAAAATATAAAATTGACTTGATGATTGAAAGAATGAAAAAGAGAAATAAGGTGTGAAAACATTCTAATAAAATTAATAATTCCATTTTAATATTAGAATTTAGATTTTATTTGTTTGTTTTGTTGTAAATTCCTTTTGTGGAAGTTAAGTATAAAATTCTATTTTATTTATTTCTATTTTCATAATAGGTATTTGATACATAGAATTAATTAAATTTTCTTGTAATTCAGGATAAATAATAGAAATTTTAGTTTTTTTTTTAAATATTCGAAAGGAAAACTTTATCATTTATAATGACCTTATCCGATCAAATAGAATTATCATTAGTGTAGTTTATAAAAAAAATACTTAATACTTAATGTTAAATTTAAATCATATTTTAAAATATAAATTATAAAATTTGTATACAATTATAAAAAAGGAACGATTGAATTTGAAATTATAACAAGACAACTTAAAAGTATTTTAGCAGGGCAAACTACTTAATTTCTAGATCATTTAATTCTTAAAAAAACTAGTTTAACAGTTTGTTTAAAAATGTTTGGTAAAAAAATTATTTTACTATCGTATATATTTTTTTTAAAAGCCACATCATATAGCATTTCAATTTATAAGTTCCTAATTTATTGTTTTTTAGGGGTGTAAGTATTATTCTAATTTTAAAGATGATAAATTATTTGAAATAAATTGAAACATGAAATGTGATAATTATTTAAAAATACATATAATTATTTAATTACAAGTCATTTATTAAATAATTAAATATATCATTTTATGAAATGTGCAATTATTTTTTGTGAATGAATCTTTGCATAGGCAATAACTAATTTTAATCTTTTATAAAAAGTAAAAACTATCAACATGTATAGGTAGGTTTTTTTTGTACGTCATATAGGTAGGTTCGATTTAGATTTTTTTATAGAAAATTTAATCTTTCTACCTATAAGTACTTAGTAGAAAGATTAATTTTTTTTATAATATTTCTACCTCTCCGGGTAATAAAATTTTAAGACAAAAATAAATTTTACTCTATAAACAAATTTAATTTACTTTACATTATTGTTTCCCGTAAATATTTATTTACTAATTTATCTAAACTAAACAATAATGCATCAATACCTCATAATTATTGTGGCAGAAAGACATGATTCTTAGACAATCACACTACTCGGTTGTTGATTATACAAAGCATAAAATTGTGACCCTACGTGGCAGCAAGCCATGCCTAATATTAAGCGTTTATATTCGAATTGGTTAATACTACTTTAAAAGGTATTACTAATTCAATAACGTTAGATTATTAATTAAAGAATTAAAATAAGAAAATATTTGTTGTAAAAAATATAAAAACACGTGAGAAAATTATAACAATGTAATTTTATGTATTTTAATAAATATATATTTTTTAAAATTTCTTGACCAATGTTCCAAACATAGTAACTAACATTTGTCATACTTTAATACTCCTATTAGTTCATCATGTTTAATGTTGTTTCATACCGTTTTTAATAGTCCTATCAGTCCATCATCTTCGTTGTTTCATACCGTTTTGGAAATTACGTTTTGTTGATTACTATCTGCTGTCGATATATGATATGATCATTGACTTTGGTTGATAAATAAAATATAATAAACACAATTTTTGAAAGACTTTCATCTAAATTAATCTTGGCTACTTTCAGCCGGTACTTAAAAACTAAAAATGAAATATTTATTATTAAAATGTAAAAATACTTAATACTGTTTGTATAAGTCACTAAAAGAATTTAATTAACAATATTAAGTATCTATTAAGTACTATCCTCAAATCATTAATTAGCTAGTTATTTAGAAAATGCTAAAACATACTTTTTGACATTAGATATCATTCATTAAAGCAATCATTGCAAATAAAAAGGCCGCAAATTGAATTTGATAGCATGGCTCCCATGACGAAATAAGATGCATCACAAGAATTTTCATTTTTACAGTGTAGTTTTAATTCATTGTAATAGCTAAAATTCATTGTAAATTTTATTTAATTACAGTGAATTAAGTTCACTGTAACTTAGACAGTGTTACTGTCCAAAAAGCCATCTGTAATGACTTTGATCAACGAAAAAATCAATTAATAATCTGCAATATCTAAACAAAGACGATAAAAATCATTATATTTAATGTAATTTATCTATATTATAGACAAAAATTGAGATCCATTGTAAAAAAATCCTCTATAATAGTAAATATTTCTGTAGTGATTATGGCAATATAAAATAAAATAATTTAATTTTTTTAACAAAGTAATTTCTAGTTTATAATGTTTTAAGATTCCTTGTTATAATGAATATAGTCGTATAGAAAGCTTTAGTCAACAAAATTTAGCTCAATTGATGGAATATGACATTTGAGTCATTATAAATTCTTTTATACTATTTTCAATATCTGCAGATAAAAAAATATGGAAAACTTTAAATGTTAGTTAAACTGTTTTCGTGCTTATATTATTATATTATATTATATGCTTTCAAGGAACCCTTCTAGATTTTGTGTACCAATTACTTTTCCACAACAAGATGGCACATTCATGGTGACCACCGTTGATTTCGTGGTCGGATCACCTGAATGGAACATGCAAAATACTTTAAATTTCCCAATAATATTGTGCACTTGACAAGGAAATGATTTGAATGAAAAAAAATAATGAATTAGTCGTAGGGGTGTAAGTGTTATATGTCGGGATAAAGTTAATCTAATTTTTAAGTAAATTTAATTGGATTGAGTTTATTTTTATCTTTTAACAACCCAATTTAACCTGATCCAATCTTAATTGGATTAATTAGTTTATCTGATTGAATAATTAATTTTTTTTCCCATGGTAAACATAACTTCATTATTATTAATTTTTATGCATACAGCTTCATTGTTTTAAAACTCACTATTAGTATTCTATAAAATCATTAAATCTGTTTTAGAATTTACAATCTCTAAAACCAAAATAAACTATTGCGACTTGCAAGTAAACAAGAGTAAGAGTTTAGGATTTTTGGTTTACCTTTTTATTACTCATAATCTCTCACATATGATATGGCATTTAAAAAGAATTATGCAATAACTATTTTTTTACTATATGCTTAACATTATTCAAGTTGAGTTAAATTTGATTTGATTGAGATTAAAATTCATGAACTCATTTCCTAATTTAATTCTAATTGGGTGTACTAGCTAGTAAAAATTTAACTCAACCCAATTACCTAGTTCAACCAACAAAAATATAATTCAATTGGATTGAATTGAATGAATCTGTGGATTAAATATAACCCGCTAACATCCCTACTTATACATATATTTTAATTTCATCAAGCTAAAAAAATATATCATTTTTATGCATGTTAATGAACTAGGCATAATAATCAGCAAAATATTATACAAGATTAAATATTATATCTATAACTGAGCTTTTTTTTTTTTATTTCAATCTAAGAAGTACAAGCAAACTAAAAAAAAAAAGACTTTATAACTATTGACATGTCATATTAGATCTTAGTGACTGGATTTAAGGGTTATGTAAACTCTCAATAAAATTATAACTAGAAGTTGTTTGATTACTAGAAGCTAAAATAAATTTTTAATGTCATGTCATATTTTTTACAAAAAAAATTATATATTTATTTCTTACTTATTATTTTCTTTTGTCAAATTTAATTTTAAAATAATAAAAATATTATTCTCTCACTTATGATTTACTCCATACATTACACGAAAACATGTACTAGTTTTAATATACAAAATATAAAGTTTGATATTTTTAAAACCAGCTATAAAGTTTTAATTTTGAAAATATAAAGTTACTTTTTTTAGAGGAAATATAAACTTACTTGAGCATGGATATATAATTTACAAAGTGAAAACGGTATATAGTAGTGGATTAGGATTAAACTCATTATTTAAGCTACACCTTTTATTCACGAATATTTACTATCTTCAACTAGGATATTAGTGTATGTTTTTATTATAGTTTGATGCATAATTTTTTTTTTTTTTAGTTTACACATCATAAATTAACCTCAGTTAGAGGAGTGTAAATTGAATTTTATATTAAAAAAACATGTTTGATAAAATTGTAGTTCAGCTGCATCTAAACATGATTTGATTAAGTAGAAGTGAAGAAAAAAATTATTTTTCATTACCCAACCATAGTTTATAAATAATATTTCAAACATACTCTTGATCATATTAGTTTGTAAGCCTTGAACAAATTAGTCCTTAAAAAGAACTAATATGACTAACAACTGTAATGTCTAAAGTCTAAAGTGGAATTTTAATATTCTCAAGAATTAATGTGTCTACCATTAATTTTTTTTAAAAACTTACCATTAATTTTTTTAAGAATGCATTGTATTTTTAAATTCTTTTGTAAAAACATCTTAATGAATTTAATTCTTAAAAGAAAACTCATTAAATATTTGAGTAAATTACATTAATTCCCTTTGAGGTTTCCTAAAATTATATAAACACCCACAATTTTTTTAATCATTATAATAATTTCTTTTGTAAGGGATGTGAATAGGTAGTGAGTATAACATATTAAGGTAGTGTGAGTATAACATATAAAGGATGTGAGCAATGTTTTTAAGAAAAAAGAGAAATGTATATAAAAAGAATGATGTTACGTGTAATTAAAAAAAAATCAGGAAATGTGAGGGCAATTTATTCTAAATACTTTTTATGTTAATGAAATATAAAATGTTCTTATTTTATTTAATATTATTTTATAATAAAGTATTAAAGAGATAGTTAAAAAAAAAGTTTCATCTTTATTTATGTGACTAACATACAAGATCTTGCAAATCATTACCATGTTAAAATAAAACCAAATGAAGAACGAGAAATATGAAAATGCTAAAACCACTCACACAGTTTAAAAGGATTGATTATATTTATTTGAGTTGAACAAGATAAAATTTTATATTTAACAGATAAAATATACTAATAATTTACTATTTAACACATTTTTTAATATTCTCTCCCGTTGAAATTTATTAAAATTATACAATGAATCTCACACCTTATTTATTAATTATCTCTCACAATTTTAAGAATTTATTTAATGTTATAGTCTGATAGATATCCCTTGTGCATTGAGTTACACAATTATTTTATGAATCTTACTTATTAGTGTCCTTAGGACATTAATTAATGAAAGATAAATATTTATTGTATAAATTATAAGAAAACATGAGAAATATTTTTATTTTCAATAAAAATATTTTTATTTTAACTTCTTTAACCAATATACTTAGAACCCTTGTTAGGATTTGCTTTATTTTATTTGCATGCAAAGAATGAGTGATTGGTGTTGCAGTTGGTTGAAGACAGTCTTTTTAGCAGCCTGGTAGGAACTTAACCGAAAGAAGAAAGAAAGAAAGAGTCATGTTTGTGGCTCACAGTTGGACCAGTTGACAATACAACGCAACAAACATAGACAACATGAACAAGTCCTTACTCGCTATATTGCCGAAAGACCAAGAACAGAACCACTCCTTTTAAATATCATTCCTTCACCCTTTCCCAAACCTCTTTCCCCATTCTCTTTTCATTTTTCAACTCTTGGTATTTAACCACTCATCCATCTCTCCTTAGACTTGTGCATTTTCTGTTGGCTTCCAAAGGTGATCATCATTTTTTTTTTCCTTTGTTTCCCAAAAGGGGTTCCTGTCCCAAATGGGGTTCCACTGTTTTACATGCTAAAGGTTTGGTCTTTCTGTATTATAAGCTGAATGCTCAAATCAGATTATGATTCTGAGCTGAATCTGCAAATGGGTTTTCTCTTGGTAGCTTTTTTTTATTTGAAGTTGGGAGGGGTCAATTCAATAGTCCAATTTTTTTGATGAATTGTGATGAAATTGGAAGATTTTGCAAACTGGAATAATCGTTCAGTTTTGTTCGGTGGTTTTTGTCTTTACTAAGTCTTGTGAAGGATCTAATCTAAGGTTTGATCACCGATTGAGCAGAAAAGAAGTATAAGAATGAAATCATTAACATGAAAATTGAAAAAAAATTGACTTTTATTGAAATTTCTGTTATTGAGTCCATGTAGTTAGATTTGGTTTGTCAGAATTTTAGTATTCCTATCCCAGAATTTTGCCAAGTTGCAGAAATCCATGGCAAGTTGAACAAAGGCTTGAACCATATCAGTTCAACCTATTATTTTTTCTTGCTTGACAAAGTGTGTGCTTGAGTTCCATCTATATCTCTTGGTGTTTGCAATTCAAATGTACAAATGGCACTTCACTTATGTTGGAATATGATATATAATGCAGAGTGTGGCAGTCACATCCCAGGATCATTATGAGTTGTGGCTGCTTTGGAGCCTCAACTCTCAAGAAGAAAAGGAATCCTTCTGATACTCCTAATGAGATTGATGGTGAGGGCCTGGTGATTACTTATTTTAATATTTTGTAGCCTTCAATAATTCTGCACTATTGTACAATTTCATATTCCTTCTATTGGCTTTACCAATGAGCCTACACTTTTCTGACTGTAAGTAATTTACCCTGATCACATATGGAGAGAAGGAAAGGGTCTTTGTCCTTTCTGAATGATATATTTGAATATTGGTTCAACTTGAGTATTGTCAATCAAGCCATCTTGCATTTTGGTCGCAATCACTGGTAGGTCTGACAAGAGCAACAGAAAGTCTTCAATAAATGTGTCCATATAGTTCAAAACATAATCATAGAAGTTGGAATACAGACATACTTTATGGATTTTTACTAGTTTGGTTGTATTTGATATGTGGGTTAATTAATGATGATGTTCACAAGAGTTCTGGTGTATAATTAGTAATGCTTTTATAACTACAATTTTGTTTTTTCCATTTATCACTTTATTGAATGCCATATACAAATCTTTGTTGCTCAGGCTTTCCACTTGATAATGTTAAGAATTTCTCTGATAAAGACCTGAGACTGGCCACTGATAACTATAATCCAAGCAAAAAGCTAGGACGAGGAGGTTTTGGTATCGTGTACCAGGTATTTAGGTCACAGGCTCAAGTATAATAAGTTGTAATATTATTGAATTAATATACTCGTTAATCAGTTGAGCTTATCAAAAGATTCTTTAGAGGTGCTTGTGCTGCAGGAGGGATATTTTTAATTTTCTTTTTTTGTTTATTTCTTTCTTTAATGTTGAATTAAGATTTTATTTGTGATGCAAGTGCCAATCTTAGACTAGTTAGGTATCTGTGTTATCCAACAGAAGACATTACTACATTGTTTTTGTGGCAGTAAAATATCATGACGTACAAAATCCCATTTCCATGATCTAGATATTCAACCTTAAAATTCCTGTCATTCATGTGACTTATTGTTTTATTCTTGAACTTACATGCGTGATATATCCAATGCGAATGGCTTGCTCCTCTTAGTTGACATGCTCCACTTACTTGGGCACACACTGCATTATAATGCTTATAAATCGATAAGCTATTTCATTTATAAAATTGAAAAGGATAAACTTTGCATAAATATGATTTTCATATTCATATGACCCACAATAAAAAAGGTGCTATGTCCTGCATTGTTAGTTGAAATATTTATTTCCTGTGCGGTTGTGCCCCTTATAGACATCATAGAATCATGCTTTCGTGCTTTGGACACGAGTTATAAGATTTGAACACTGTCAATTTTCCCTGAGACATAGTGAAAGAGGCTTTCTGATGTGGGTACAAGCAATGCTTTTATTTTATGAGGATTTACGATTTTAGCAAATATAAGATTTGAACACTGTCAATTTTATTACTTTAGCATTAAATTGTAAATCCTACCATCCTTTTATATTTGCTAAAATCTTAAAACTGAAGGATGTCTAGAATAGGTTACAAGAGAAATGCCTCTTTAGCTTACCCTTTCCCTCCCCCGGAGGCCTTATTAAACTTCCTTTATAACAAAAAGACAAATTTAGAATTTATGAGGGTGGTTTAGCTTAGTTAAGCTGAGTAATAGCCAAAAGTACCAAGAAATAACATCACACTTTTATCATTTTATTTTATGCTCCTCTTGATTGTTGAGCCTACTAAATAGCTATGTTGAAATTTGCCAGGGAACCTTAAAAAATGGAAGGCAGGTAGCAGTGAAGACACTTTCAGCTGGGTCAAAGCAGGGAGTTCGTGAATTTTTAACTGAAATCAAAACTATATCAAATGTTAAGCATCCAAACCTTGTTGAATTGGTTGGTTGCTGCGTTCAAGAACCTAATCGCATATTGGTGTACGAATTTGTGGAAAATAACAGCCTTGATCGTGCATTACTAGGTAAATTTGCCAAATGCTTTTGGTATGGATTATGAAATCACTAATTAAGATCCATATGCAGATGATAGGACTAAACATATAACCTTTTTTTTCCTTTCTATTTCACATTTTTTGTAGGCTCAAGAGGTTCAAATATCAGATTAGACTGGAGAAAAAGATCTGCTATTTGCATGGGTACTGCAAGAGGTCTTGCATTTCTTCACGAAGAACATGTGCCACACATTGTGCACAGAGACATCAAGGCAAGCAACATACTACTTGACAGAGACTTCAATCCAAAAATAGGAGATTTTGGGTTGGCTAAATTGTTTCCAGATGACATCACTCACATTAGCACAAGGATAGCTGGAACAACGTAAGTTATATTTCAGATTTAAAGTTATTTTTTATGGTTTTTATTTTTCTGTTGCATTGGAAGGTTTCTACCAAGTTTTCTTTCTTTCTTTTTCTTTTGGTTAGCTACTATCTAGTTTCCTGGATATAATATTAATTAGTATGATATCAGAGGGAAGAGAAACTCTTTATATTTGGTGATCCTTCATCAGCTAGGTATGACAGCAGAACTAGCAATGTTTACAATTGATAAAACTTCAGGATCAATCAGGAGATCTGAAATAATGTTTTCTGAATGTACTAGGTACAAGTCTTTGTCATAGTGTTCATAATTCAATTGCACATGCCTCCAACAATATTCAAGGAGCACATGCTTCATAAAGCTAGACTGCATGTTGATATTGGCACAAACTCATGGGCAATTTGTTCTGGTGGTTCCGGGATACCTATTTTGTATCCTTGACATCAGCCAAAAGTAGGATATTATATTTCAAGAAATGTGATTATGGAGAAAATATAGTTTTTATGAAAAGTAACAAGCTTTATGACCCATTTGTTTGAACTAAGAGTGCAAGTAACACTAGTACTCACTATTATTGGTTGAAATTTTTTTAAAACTACAAAATCAGGAGAGAGACTCATTAGATAAGAAACGGGAGCCACATATTTGTGATTTTCAATAAATTTGCGACCTATTTCTCATTCATTTGTCTATAGTTTATGCATTTTCAAAAATCTTCAATCCATATTTGGACTGTGGATCTCACTAATGCTATGACCTGCTTTGGTTTCAAAATGCAGTGGTTACTTGGCACCAGAGTATGCAATGGGTGGCCAGTTAACCATGAAGGCTGATGTATACAGTTTTGGGGTTCTTATACTTGAAATAATCAGTGGCAAAAGCAGTGCAAGGACAAACTGGGGAGGGTCCAACAAATTTCTATTGGAATGGGTATGTAACTTTCAGCTTCCCATATATATGTATACAACTTATGTGTTCATTCTTCTCAATGTGGGACTTGTTCCGGACATAATGATCCTTATTTTTTCAATAACAGGCTTGGCAACTGTATGAAGAGGGGAAACTGTTGGAGCTTGTGGATCCAGACATGGTTGAATTCCCCGAGAAAGAGGTAATAAGGTACATGAAGGTTGCATTTTTCTGCACACAAGCAGCAGCAAGTAGAAGGCCAATGATGTCCCAGGTTGTGGATATGCTGTCCAAGAACATGAGGCTGAATGAAAAGCAACTAACAGCACCAGGGTTGTTCCAGGATTCAGGAGCTTCCTCTCAAAAGAAGTCATCCTTTGAATCCACTGGCTATCAATTTAGCTCTAACCCTTCCAGTATTACTCAGTTGGCCCCACGGTGAAGCATAAACCAAACTTTGGATGTGTGAATCGCATAGTTAATATTATAGTAGGAAAGGAGAAAAAAAAATAGAGAGAAAGAACAAAGAGGGATTATCTTCTTTTTTATTTTAGATTTTTCTCTTTTTGGATCTTATTTTTAAGAATGTATTATAATTATAAGGTGGGCTTGGATAAGTATTTTTTGAAAAAAGTGGTTTTATGATATTGCAAGGGTGTATAAACTTGGTGACACTAATAAAATTTCAAATTAATCCCCAAAATTGTTAAACATTAATTAAATTTTACTTTTCATCAACCAATGGATTAACTCAGTTGGTAACATACTGAGTTTTAGGAAAGGACTTGACTTTGATTCTTACAAAATGCATCCTTGGAGAGAGATAATGAACTTAAAGTGTAACTAAGACTTTAATCGAAAATGGGTTTCATAACTTGCCCAAAGGGCTGAAGCCAATAAAGATGTCTGGGGATCTCACTCAAGAGTCCAAAGCTCTAATTATGGTGGTTAAAAAAAATTATATTTTTCGTTAATGTATGTCACCTAACTAAAACATCCATGTATCAAGTATTTGGATAGCACCCACATAAATTTCTATATAGTTTTTTCAAATCATGGATGCTATTAACACAATTTAAGAATAAAAAAGAGATAAATAACCAATAAAGATTGATCTAGTTGGTGAGGATTAGGTTCATATTTTATAAAACCATAAATAAAGATTGGATTCATATCTTATGCTGTGAAAAACCTCCTCTTACACCACGACCGCGCCCTCTGGAACTTGGAGCTGAAATAGCAGTTGCATAGCCACTAGAATCTCCTCTTGCACCACTTGGGTTATAGAAACAGTAACTTTCTCCCTCTGAGAAACTCGTTGATGCCGAAAGACTAACAAATAAACAAAACGGCGGAAAAGTCAACAAAATCTATAAGATACTAAAAGCTAAAAATTCACGGGGAGCTAGCTGCACGTTAAGATTCAAAATCCCCACAATGAGAAAAGTAAAGAGGAAATATATCACATGTCAAGCTGCCAATATTAGAGACTAAAACAAAGAAGATAGAAGAAGAGAAACCAAAACAACAGAAACAGAGTAGTAAAATTGGAGTTCCTAGAGTGCAATAAGAACTTTACATCCATGATCACATGCACAGTCATAATTTCATATTATGTGTGTAAGTTATAAGTGTCCATACCCCGTGTTGCTCGGCTACTTTTTTTCATTTTATAAATTAATATATATATTTTACATGACAACTTTTTATTCAAGTTGCATGATTATATATATTAAATCAAATATATTATATTTTGTTAAATACTTTCTTATATATAATGTTTTTTGGTATTGAATAACCTTTGATTATCTTCATCACATATTAATATTCAAATATAATTTTGACTCTTGATATGATAACATACAATTGTTCATGAAAAAGTATGGTCTTGTAATTACACATGTTTAGGGATGTTACCATTGTCAATTATCTTCAAGAAGCTCGTTATACATGTGTCTCCCTCTTTAACATAACCCATGAGCTTTTTTATTGTTGACTTGAATCTTGGATCCTTACATGAAATAAAATTGATAATTCATGAAAATGGTTTAATAATCTATTAATAAATAATTACTACATACATATAGAAAATCTTAACATTATGATAAGATCTTACTTTAGAATCATTTCAACAACAACAAATGATTTCTTTGTTTCTACAATGGGATATAGGTTCCAAAGGTAAATGATTCGAATTTTTATCCTCCAAACTTGTTTGTCATGTGGATACACCCCTCAAAATAACTGTTATATGTTTTTTTTTTCATTTATTCCTTTAATAATTATATTTCTTTTTTTAATTTAACTATATTTCTTTTATATTTGTTAAATAGAACCATAATTTTAATAAAAAAAAATACATAAGTTTTTTAAGTTTATTTTTTTCATTTATGCTTTTTATAATTGTACTCTTCTTTTTTAAATTTACTTATCAACTAAATAAAAAAATAAACATAGTAATCAAGAACTGGAAATAAAAAATATAGATTTTCTGTTAAACTAAAAATAATGTGTATATAAACAGACAAATCTTGAATTTCTAAATAAATGGTTGAAAATAAATATTATACTTATTAATTTTATTAGCAAATAATTTAATTTAACTTCAAATACATTTTGTAAACTATAAATAGAGAATATTTTTTTGCCAAAGATTTAATTTAACTATATTTCTTTTATATTTGTTAAATAGAACCATAATTTTAATAAAAAAAAATACATAAGTTTTTTAAGTTTATTTTTTTCCATTTATGTCTGTAATAATTATACTTATTTTTTAAATTTACTTATCAATTAAATTAAAAGTTAGCATAGTAACATGAACTGAAAATAGAAAATATAATTTCAATTGATAAGTATAATTTTAATTGTTAAATAGAACTACAATTTTAATAAAAACAAAAAATACTTAATTTTTTTACTATATTTTTTTATTTATGTCCTTAATAATTATACTTAAGAATACCAAATTCAATACTATTTGGACCAATGATTTATTAGTTTTTAACTATATATTTTACATTTATGTAAGTAATAATTATATTTATTTTTAAATTACTTATTAATTAATTTAAAAGTAAAATAGTAATCATGAATTGAAAATAGAAAATAAAAAATTTATTTTATATTAAAATAATGGATAGATACACAGATAAATCTTCAATTTCTTTATAAAGATTGTAAATAAAAATTATACTTATTATTTTTATGAACAAATTTTCTAATTTAACTTAAAATATATTTTTTAAACTATAAAATATAGATTTTTTTCCCAAAGAATCATCTTAAATCAACACATACATATTTATTAAAGAAAACTACAATTTTAATTAAAAAAATGTATATAAGTTTTTTACTATCTTCCTTATTTTATGCTTTTAATAATTATACTTACAAAATATTGAATATTAGGTGCATTTGATCCACTAATGAATTAAATATTTTATAGAAAACATAGATATTAAAATATGGAAATATAAATTGTAATAGTAGTAATAATAGGACAAAAAGTATTATAATGCATAAAAAATTTCAGAAAGAGCATTACCGGAAATTCACTGCTCTATGAACAGCGAATTAGCACCCCAAAGTCCCGTTAGAATTGTTATGTTATGGATAATGTTAAAATTCAAAAACAAAACATTCACAACATACAGAAACGGATAAAGAGAAATTCAGAACACTTGAAATAAACTTACCTTATCCTCAGTCTCAGTATCAGTGACAGCTTCATTCACATCCTCAATCTCACTGTTAGTTTCATTCACTTCCTCAGTCGCCCTACGTAAAACTCTGAAGAGGAAAAGAAATGCGCAACAATAAAAAAAATCATGAGAATGGTATGAAACAGAAACCATGTGCAGAGGGTTGTCAATAGAAGTATGAAAGTGCAGGGTCCCCAGAAAATAGTTACAAGTATAACATGCCACCCCCACGTGAATTTTCATTTGTAGCCTCCCTTACTATTACAAGAAGGAAAAATTAATAATAATGATTGATAAAAATAGCCATGCATGAACGACAAATTGGCACAGAGCACTTGGGAATTAAGATAAAAGACCACAACTCACAGAAAATTGCTTAACTGAAAGGGAAATACATCCATTTGGAAAAGCAACTATCACTATGGCTAGTTTGGCATGAAAAGATAAAGATGGAAACAAAGTTTATTGCCTGCCTTAATATGGTCGCTAATTTTGTGTCAATTTCAATAGATCACATATTAGAGAATGTCTTAAAAAGAGTATATTGCAATTTTGGAAATTAATTTGAATCTTTTGTCGATAAACCAAGTGGTAAAGAATGTATTAGAAAGAATGTGCTTATATGCATATTTAGGATAATAAAATGAATTGAATTCACCATGATCTTTTAAAGCAATAAATCTTTACTTTTGTGGTGATTTCACCACGATTTTGTATTCATGAGGGTTTTTTTTTATCATCAAATCAAACAAAATAGAAAAAAGATATTAACACCCTTTTTTTTACTATGATTGAAGTTTATTAGAGATAATCACAACATTTTATGAATAGAGGAGGGCTGAGGGCATACTTTTTAACATACTCTAAGTGGTTAATATTTATTGAAAATTATAAAACCATGAAAAAATCATATATATGATATGAGACACATAAAATTTTATTATTTTCAATAAATTTCAATCAATAGTGTTTGTTAGTGTGTTAATAAGTGTGTTCCAAACATTTCTGTGTGAATATCACTCCTTATTTAATAAATTTTACTAATGATTTTATAACTTTTAATCAATTTTAACAAATAATAGTGGATCTAGGAGTATATTACTAGCACTCTTACTCAAAGAAATGTGTGGTAAGACTATTCTATCATTTGATAAGATTTATTAGAAATCACACAAAAATTGGAGATTGTATTTCTTATTTAGTGAGACTTACATGTTTTTTTAATTTTCAATTAATATTAACTAATAGTAAAGTGCATTAGCAATTGTCTTATTCAAAAAGTTGTAAGTTATATTTCTTATTTAATGAGTTTCATTCATGATTTTATAATTTTTAATAAATTTTAACGAATAAAAAGTATATATGACTAGTATTTTGCTCAAGGAAAAATGCTAGCAACACACTCTATTATTAACTAAAGTTTACCAAAAATTACAAAATATTGTAAGTTTTATGTCTTATTTAATGAATCCCTTTTCATAATTAAAAAAAAAATTAACCAATAATAAAAAGTGCTAAAAAGTGTATTGCTGTCACTTTTCTTATCCAAAGAGGATTGATGATAAAACACACTATAAATACTTTATTATTGACTGCAATTTATTGAAGATTACAAAATCTAACCAAGTCCTACTTATTTAATGAGTCTCACTTTTGATTTTATAATTTTTAATAAATTTTAATCAATAGTAAGTAAAATACTAGAAGAAATATGTTGAAGAATATACTAATAACATTCTCCTTACTCAAAAAGACACTATTTAACACAACATTTCTAACTCACTTTCTACTACTAACTAAAATTAAGTGAAATTACAAATTGTGGATCTCACTTTTTAATGAACTTCAATCATGATTTTGTGACTAACAAATTTTAATTAATAGTAAATAATATGAATGTGTTACTAACACTCCTTTTACTCAGAATGATTAAATGCTATCAATACATTCTTTAACACACTTTGTCAGTTATACTCTCTACCATGGACTAAAATTTATTGAAATTCACAAAATTGAACCTCATTTATGATTTTGTAATTTTCAAAAAAATTTAACAAATAATAGAGATTTAGAAAAATGAGTCAGAGGGTGGGTTATTAACACTCCTCTGAAAAATACCTTAAGGACAATTGCACCACTTGGAAGTGGATTTTTTTTAGTTGACACCACAAAGCAAACCAAAAATCATAAAAGTAAAAAAAAAAAAAAAAAAAAAAAAAAAACTTTTCTTTTTAAATGGTGTATTAAAACCCATGAACATTTGAATTTCCAAGGTCATAATAGTCAGTAAAGGGTATAATTGATACAAAACCTCAATGATAGAAATAAATGCAAACCAAAAAAGCAATAGAAACTAATAGCATGGCAAAAGGATCCGTAAAGAACTGCGGGGGGCAAAAGTAATCGCAGAAGATTGTGAGAGCTTAAGTATGCATGAAAGGCAGAGTTATGTAGAAGACTGCTCCTCAGGGGGTGGTGGAGCTTCTTTCTGGGGTAAATCTGCAGTACCGTTATTAGTGGTGGCATCCTTTGGTTGTGATCCAGGTGCGGCGTCTGGTGCAGATCCATTGGCTTTAGATGCTGTTTCTTTTCCGTCTTTTCCATCTTTCCCATCTTTGGCGTCTTTAGCAGGTGCAGGAGGAGGGGGAATCATGTGAGCTGGTGGTGTATGTTTCAGCTTCAACAATATCTGCCTCAACCTAGAAAGATCTGTGGGTTTGCCAGGCTTTGGGCCTTGGACGACTGTGATTGATGGCTTATTCTCCTGATCCTTTTTGCTTCTTTTCTTCTCAATGTTGGGAACCTCTCGAGGAATGATCTCCCCAATAGCTTTCCAGTAATTTTTGTCAGCCACTTTGTGGAATTTCTCTTGATTAGCCAAGTATAACTGCTCCACAATCAAAGGTTATTTCTGAAATTAAAATAGAAGATACATATATGTTGTGTGTAAACTTTACCTTTTCCCTTTCTCTGTTTTGCACCTTGTTAGTCTCAACATTAAGCTTCCTTTTCTCATAGAAAGCCACCTTATACTCCTCAGCTTCCTCAATAATCTTCAGTCTCATTTCTTTTTCCCTTTTCTCCTTCTCCTCAAGCTGAATGGCATTTTGACTGCATAATGAATTCATTTTTGTAGACAACTGAGTTCAGCAAACGTTGAATAGATCTTAAATCTTAATTGGCCAAAGATCAAATTGCAAGCAAAACACTTCTGTTAGTGCTACCAATACCATCAGGTTCAAGAATAAACCAAACAAATGGGATTTGTATTAATGGTCACCTAACATTTTTTTCTTAACTATATTAATATTAATAGCATAAATTATATTCTAAACTTCATTCTCTTTTATGCATCATCTATATTTCTATCTTTATAGGATGCACCATTTTGCATAAAGTGCAAAATAAATGGCATTCGATGCCCATACTTGTAAAGGAAAAAGGCACCGCCAACAAAATTTTTGTTCTCTGTTCTTATTGAGTAATTACCAACTTCAAATAGGTTTGGCATCTTTAAGGAGATATGAATGCAAGAACATGGAAAATGACAACAGGTTATGAAATAATTTATTTTTCACATAAGATAGGAAAAAAAAATTTAAAAAAAAGGACCTACTCCCCTAAGTGTCGCCTGTTAAGTCATGCACTGTGTAACTAACATAAATATCTCATAAAATTCCAATTCCAATTTTGCCATTAGCTACTCAATAAGTTGATACTAAAGGAAAGCTTGAATTCTGTAGTTTATGAATCAAAACATTATTAATTTATTTTCTTTCAGCCTAACGCAGGTGCTCAGTGCATGATGTAGAGAGAAATCAAATACTGAAAAATGAAAACCCAGAATAATGTGCCACAATTATATAGAGAAAGGAACAGCGTCAATGTAAGACTACATAAGGATCAAAATTCATAAATGGTGAATGCACATATATTTACATAATCATGTCGTCTAATTATCGATTAATCCCTGAATTACACAACCAGAAGAAATGGAAAAAAAAAAAAGTAAATCTGCTAGCATGGACTAAGAAATGCGCTGGGGAGGATTTGACAAAATTCTCCCCAAGTTTTATCATCATCAGGTCATTTGTAAATTGCTTCCTTGGGGAAGAGAAGATCATGGAAAATGGAACACTCAATATAGTGAAGTAGAGTATAATCATCTCACTTCAACAGCTCAACAAAGACAATCCTTCCATCATTTTAATCCAAGAAAATGTGCACACAATTCAGATCAACCAACCTGAAGAATCAGCTCTGACCTGAGTCCAAGCTGTCATCCAACAACTAATCTTTTTGTGTGACATAAAATTTACTCTCAAAAACACCTAACCACTCAGATCCAACTTCCACACTACCAGTAAGGGACCATAGAAGATAAAAACTGGTGAATGCAATTCAATTCCTCCCACCAAAGTACACAATTATACTAATAAGTGCAATTATACGAATCAACCCCACATTTTCGTTTTCTTTTCCTTTTTAATATAACAGCTCAAGTAACTATTCCAAGTGAAATTGGATCAAACAAGTGCATCAATTCGTTTCGTCCTATTCCTAAGCCTAACCGATTAGATCTAGGCAAGTCCAAGCGAGATCTGACAAATTCACATCACAAACCGAACACTACTAACTTAAAAAAATGAAAGCATAGAGAGAGAGTTACCGGCGCCACTCCCGAAGTGCGTGACCTTCCTCCGGCTCCACTTCTTCCGGCGGCGGAAGCACCGGTCCATCGGAGACGAAAACGCCGTCGCCGTAGCCGTTTACGGTTCCATTTCCGTTCCCATTCTCGTGCACTTGCTCGAAGGGAGACGGGGAGTAGCCTGGATCGGGATCGCTGAATCCGAAGATCTCCGGCGACGCCGCGGTGGCGGCGTGGTCGACGGGGACATCGTCGGAGGGGAAAGTAGAGAAGTCGCCGTAGCCGGAGAAGGTGTCAGCGGCGGAGGGGGCGGCGAAGTGGTCGTCGTCGACGGTGAAGGCGTCGAAGGTGGAAGCCATGACTCTTCTTCGGGTTTTCTCTCTCAAGAAATTGGTACTTTCTTTTTCTCTGTTCTACGCAACGCTTTGAACGGAATAGACAGAGAGAAAGCAGTGAGACACAGTTTTGTTATTTCCTTGACTTTTTAAATACTTAACGGCGAAAAAAGAAAAAGAAACGAATAAAAGAATTTGTAGAAGAAAAACCAAAATGTTTTATATATATATATATATATTTCTTTTTTTTTTGTGATCTGGGATAATTTTTTTTATGGAAACTTATTTCATTGCAATTATTTTTTATATTCGATACAAGTTATCATAAAAAATAATATATATCTTAATAGTGTCAATTTTTTAACTCTTCTCCAATTATAAATGACTATTATGATAAATGTATTAGTTTTATAATTATTACAATCAATATTAGTTCACACAAAATTGAAACCACCATACAATAAAGCGTGGAAGAGACATGCCACCAATATTTTAATTTGAGCGTAACTTTTAAAAAGTAATGATAACAATTACTATGTAATATAATAATTAACCATGGCGGCACAAATACTTTTTTTTTAACCAAAAGTATAATATTTTTTAATTACTATACAATATTTGAAAAAAAATGCAGCTATCTTCTCCTTTTGTTGTCTGAGCAAGAATGTAATGAAATTTTACAAATATTTAAGAACTGCTAATTGCTGTTGATGGATTATAGATATTTAAGGGCTGCAGTCTTCCCTTGGAGACTCCTCAAGGACAGGCTCCCCACTAAGGATAATCTTTTAAGAAGAAATGTGGTCATCCAAGAGGCTGTTTGTCCTCTTTGTGGTCAAGTGCAGGAGGAAGTGAGTCATCTCTTCTTCAATTGTAAAAGGATAATAGACCTGTGGTGGGAATCCATGAGATGAATTCAGGTTATACAACCTCTTCCAGATTCTCCAGCAAGCCATTTTGCCCAATTTTGTGATGAGTTTGGTGCAGAGATAAATCATAGTAGATGGTGTGGGTGGTGGGTTGCTCTAACTAGTACTATATGACAGCATAGGAACCTCCTAATCTTCCAAGGCAATCCTTTTGATTCCTCTAAAGTCATGGAAGATGCTATGTTTCTAGCTTGGTCTTGGCTAAAAGCTAGAGAGAAAGACTTCAACACTAGTTTTAACCACTGGTCTTCCAATATATAGACTCCTTTGGTTAATCTATGTGGGGTTGCCTTTCCTGTTGGGTTAGTTTGGGTTTTTTCTTTTGGAGGGCAGCACCAGAGGTGCTTGTATTTTCTTTCATACAGTACCCCTTGTACTGCTTACCCCTTGTACTGCTTAGCTTATTCTAATAATATATTATATTTTCTGTCTTCCAACAAAAAAATAGTTGAATTAATTTAGTTTCCTTGAGCACTTCTTGATCAATTGACCTAGGTTAAAAATTATATTGATATGAATAATTTTAGTATATCATTTTGTATAAAAAAAAAATCATTCATTTTGTTCATTTAAATGCATTTTTAGTCATTAAACTTTTTATTTTTAATTTTAGTTCATATTCTTTAAAAGTTCAAGTTTCAGTTCCCATAATTTTTTTTATTGAGAAATTAGTTTCTAATGTAAAGACCAAAATCAAAATATACACATAAAAACCACGATCAACTCCTAGGCAAAAAAAATTGTGAGGACTAAAATCAAATTTAATAAAAATGATAAATAATTTGCAAATTTCACAATAGATATGAAACAAGTTAATTTCAAGTACATTGTTAATGGAGAAAAACCAACAAAAAAATTGTAAAAAGTTTTTTTTGCCATTAAAGAAATTATTTATATCAAAACTTAGGAAGCATGAGATTATCAGTAAGGTACAAATTTAATTATCAATCTCAAATTAAATCCCCATACTTAAATCGGTAGTTGATTTCTTGCGTACACGTCCTGTTTTCTATAGCTCTTAAACTGTAACAAAATTGAGTAAATATACTTAATTCTGATGAGATTTTTGTGTTTGCCAAAACTAAAACATTTGGGGCATTTAGCTCCAAAACTTACATTTCTTCATTTCGCTGTTCAATTTGCAGTTCATACAAATAATTTGAGCTCATATATGAATTTTGTCAAAAAAATAAAATTTGTATCAGAGAAGATGCAAAATGTATCCAAATTCTTGTCCAGGTTTATCTTCACCCTACCTATTTTGAGGATCTTAATCTGATGCAGAAGAGGCAGCAAGGTACACTGCAAAAGGGTCTCAAATTATTGTTCCAATTTCTTGAATGAGAGAGAGGAAGAGATCATCAAAACCAAACAAGAAAGGATGGCTATGGTGTAAAAAGCAATGCAATTTGTTTGGTTATTAGAAGAAACCGTTTGTGCCATTCTTTTGGATTTGGAGGAATATAACAGATTGGGGAGCGAAATTGCACAAAAGAAAAAAAAATGTGAACGCCATTTCTAGAAGGATTAATTCTTATCCACTAAGAATGCAAAATGTTTTACATTCAGGATGTCTTCATCTTGAAATTTGTTTCTTTTACTAATTAATTGTAGTCATTGTGTGCTCCATTTGATCAGTATTGGAAAGGAAAAGCAAATAGTAAAATATGAACACCACTTACCAGACTTGACACGTACAACTTGATCTGACAGTGCCTTGTAATATCTATTAGAATTGAGTCTCAAGATGCCTTCAAATTTCTGCTCAATGCTTGCTTCTGTCACTTGTGCAAACATAAACCTAATTGGTTTATAGCATTCGTTAACTCCTAAGAAATTTCCATGCAGATATCAGCCTCAGAAAAAACTTACACAGACAACAAGTAAAAACACACAGGTTTGTGTTAAGAAATCAGTTAGAAGTAATATCATTCTGCAACACCTAACCAAAAATCAAAGTGTGATTTCTCCAAAAACATTAATAGGTCATTCTAATACGGTACTTTAAAGAACTATAATGGAAATACCACTCTGCTCTCTTAGCCACTTCTCTGAACAACAAAAGCAAGCATACTTCACCATAAAGGCAACTAAAGACTGAAACATTTGCTAGACCAAATAAAGAAATAACTAGGAATATCATTTGAGAGAAACCAGCATCAATACACGATAATAACTCCATGAGAAGGTGCACAATCCTCAAGATGCCCCAGTGGATACAATATAACAATCAAATAATTGGATAAAAATTTTGTACCTTAAAATCTGTGCAAAGCAGAATTGTGCTATTTTCTCCGTAGCCTCTTCAGCAGTTGATCTATACAGTCCAATGACTGTCTGAGAATGCCGAAACTATATGGGAATGAATTTCTGCAACTTTGTCATTGTCAATAAATTGATCTTGAGTACGCTACTTCAATATACTCTTGTCATCTGGGTAGCAGTTGACCACTGCCATCACACCAAAAATTCTTTATTGATCTACCTCACCCTTAATTTTCTCATGAGTTCCAATCCTTGAATGATCGTCCATAATTACCAATTCCAATCATATAAAGCTTAGCATCACAAGACAGTAATTGTTAGGATGCAAATAACGGAATGGACTGTCAATGTTCAAGTCAAGCTATTTCTACATCCTTAGAAGACCATCACCTTCAATTCCAAACTCATCCCTCTTGGAACTTGTAGCACATTAAGACCCCACTTTATATAGGATTGGTCATAGTTTGAGTTTCAAATCATCTTATCTTGCATTAGACCATTTGTCACAAGTTCTTCTTCTGGGTAAATACCTTTAACAACCTTTTGGCATCATCTCTTTTTCCAGGTGCAGAAAAATTTGAACTGATATACATGAGAGTGCTCTCAGATGGCACATGTCCTTTTTCACACATTTCTCTCAGCAATTTTTTTGCCTCATTCTGATATGACAGTTTAAGTAACCTGTCCATCTCTGGCTGACAGGACAATTTGCACCATCCGCAAATTAGAACGTCGTATGTTGAAGAATTAGGAATTCTTCCTCTTGTCAACATCTCGTTCAAAAGTTCTCTAGCTTGGCGCATCTTTCCTGCTTTTGCATAATCTTGAATAAGCACATTATAGGTACCTGTTGTGGGAATAAAACCTTTGGTTATCATTTCACAATAAAGTTTTATAGAATCTCGTTTATTTCCAACCCTACCATGGCCAGAAACCAATATGTTATAAGTAGTGGCATTTGGGACAAGTCCTCTTTCCCTCATCTCACTAACTAATTTATCTGCATCTCTCATCAAACCATTAGTTGAAAGACCTTCTAAAAGGGCATTGTAAGTAGTAATATTTGGAGAGATTCCACTCACCAACATCTGTGAATAAGTATTAAAAGCCTTCTCCACATGACTGCCTGTACAATAACCACGAATAAGAGCATTATAAGTAACAATGTCAGCTGAAATTCCTTTTATCACCATTTCCGTAAGCACCACATTTGCTTTTTTAGTCATCCCTAATCTGCATAATACAGTGATTAGTGTGTTATACACCATCTGGTTGAGATTGAGGCCCATATCCACAAGCTTCTTGTGAATTTGCAAAATTGCATCTGCTTTTCTACTTCTTGAATATGCTTTAAGCAGAAACTTGTGAATAATGGGTGTAGGAACATACCCCACAGCTAACATTTCATGCAAAACACTTATTACTTTTTCAATTGCACCAGTTTTACAAAGCCCACCAATAAGAATGTTATAAGTGACCATATTTGGCATTACCCCATAGCTCTTCATCTCATTCAACAGATCCAAAGCATTTTCTGTTTTACCTTGTATGAAATATGTGTTCATTACAGAGTTATATGTAACACAATCTGGAGTCAGACCCAACTCAATCATTCTTGAAAACACAGATTTTGGTTCATATTTCCCCAGCCTCAAAAGCCCCTTAGTCAAAGCATTGTAAGCAACAACATCAAACTGCATGTCTTTCTCTGTCATTTCCTGTACTACGGAAAGAGCAGCTGACTCATTTCCTTCTTTAAAGTAGCCATCCATTAGAGAAGAGTAGTTAAAAACATCTAGGTAAATACCCTTAGAGAGAATATCTTTAATTAATGACTGAGCTTCCTTCATGCCTCCAGATCTTTTCAAGTTGTTCAATAAGATATCAAATATGATATTGTTTTCTTCCAATCCCCAAGATTTCATTTCCTTATAGAAACCAGCAGCAGCCTCATGTTGACCTGTCCTAAAATAGCCATCAAGTAAAATAGCATAAACAAAAACATTTGGCATAATATTCATTTGAACCATCTTCCTTAACACTTCAACTGCTTTGTTGAGCATTCCTTTTTTGGCGTATCCATTTATAATAGAAGAAAAGGTAACAACATTTGGAAGAACATGTTCCTTCTCCATTTTTTGTAACACTGTCTCTGCAAACTCCACGTCTCCTACCTTACAATGACCATCAAGCAATGCCGTATAAGTGACACAGTTTGGGACAAGATTGAGCTTTAAAATAGTTTGGAACATTTCCTCAGCCTCTTTAGATTTCCCAGCTTTGAAAAGTCCATCCATCATAGTCGTACACAAAACTAGATCGATAGAAATGCCCCGAACAACCATTTGGCTTTGATGATTAAAAGCTTCCATTACCCTCCCTGATTTTAATAGAGCACTAATAATTGTAGTGTATGAGACATGATTAGGATCTAAACCCATATTATACATCTCTCTCAGCAACATTGCCGCTTCAGTTAATTTACCATGCCTGCAAAGTCCATAAAGAATAGAACTACAAGTAACCACATCAGGCATGACTCCACTCATAATCATTTGCTCATAAAGAGAAAAGAAATCATCAATTCCTCGATGCTTACAGTATGCAGCAATTAATGTTGTCCACGTAACAACAGTTGGCTGCAAATCCCTTAACCCATCCCAAGTTTCAACACCACAATCATTCAACACACCAGATTCATCATCCCTCCGAAATCCCAAAATCTCATTGACAACAGACTCTGCCTTCGCAAGATCACCCCTCTTACAAAAAGCATTAACCAAAGTATTATAAGTAACAATATCAGGCTTGACACCATTCTTCCAACCATCCTCCACCAAATCCAACGCACGGCTCACCAAACCCACTTCACAATACCCATCAACCAAGGTGTTCAAACCTATAGCATCTAGTGGAACACCCCCACCAACCAAGTTGCCCATAATCCACTCAGCATATTGAACCAATCCAATTTGGCAATACCCCTTAACAAGAATATTACAAGTAACTGAATCAAAACACACACCCTTCTTAACCATTTCAGACAACAACCCAAAACCCTGATCAGCCAATCCACGCTTACAGAATCCCCAAACAACAGTATTGTAAGTAACATGATCAAAAACACTGTTCCTGAGATACCCTAAAGCCAAGCCCAGGTCCCCAACTTTGCACAACGAATGAACCAACAAATTAACACTGAAAACATTAGGCACAACCCCACAAAGGACCATCTCAGAATACAGCACTTTTACCTGCGAAACGAAGCCAGAGGCATTGAATTCGTACAAAAGGTCGTTCCAGAGGGGCAAGGAGGGAACGAGGGAGAGGGCACGCATGCGAGAGAAAGTGTCGGAGGCAATGTAGAACCTGCCACAGGCCAAGTAGAGGCGAATAAGGGCGCAGAAGAAGGAAGCGTAGAGAAGGGTCTTCGTGGGAGGGATCAAAATCGAATCTTTGTGGATGGGGGAGGAGAATCTTCTGATGGGGTTGTAGTGAGGGCGGTGGAAGGTTCTGGAGGGTGAGAAAACGAAGAAAAGGGTCTTGCTTTGGAGGTTCTTGAGGTGCATCATCTCTGCGCTTCTTAACAAACAGCACAAAGAAGGAAGTTTAAGCATTCAAGGACATGGTGGTGGGGTATCAATTGAAGTTCAGCTGCACACTGCTATGGCGTGGAGTGGACAATGTAGAAACGGAAGAGGAACAACAAAGAAGAGATTATTACCGCGCTATGTTTTTTTTTTTTTTAAATTCTCAATTTCCTAGTTTGGGCTTTTTCTTGACCACAAAACGGCCCTGTGTGTAAAGATCCTGCATTTGGACATCTTTTTTTTGTTGAATTTCTCTAAAAAGGAATTACAAAATATCTATTTTGATATTGAGAGGTGATTACAAATTAATCCCTAACAAATGAAAAATTTATATTTAGTTTCTAAATATGTAAAAAGTGTGACTCCTACCATTAAATTTGTGAGATCATTTTATCATTAAATTATAATGTTTAAGAACTAATTTAATATTAAATTCCCCTCAAGATTAACCAGTTGCATTTTTTTTATGTTTAAAGATTAAATTTAAAGTTTTCATCTTTCAGAGTGATATTTGTTATTGTCTCACTTTCAGGAATCAAAATGATTTTTTACTCAAAAACAATTATAATCAAATTACAAATCTATTCTGTATTGAATTAGTTGAGGATTCATAAGGGAAGTACACAAAAGTGCATACTATTTAGCTGGGAAAATGTTGGGAGTAGATGTCCTACTTGCATAGTGTCCTAAGTCACCAGGTAATTTTGAAAAGGAGTATAAGTAGATTATAAAGGAGCACTAATGATTGAGGTTATGAAACATCCATAAATTGTAATGTGCAAGTCAGTAAGAGCTTAGAGTGTTGATAATGTAATTGAAGATATAGAGTGCATAACTTGTATAAGACAACCATTTACAGGTGCAAATTAGGTAGATGTTTTGGTGTAAGGTGAATATCTATTTAGGTTGAACAATATCTTAGGTGTAGGTAAAGTTCTTCAAAAGAGTCGATGAGTAATTGAATGATTGTGACCTTTGAGTAGAATTGACAACTTGAGAATGTCTCGGATTCTTTATTGTTAGTTTTTAATGAGACTTATAATGCTACCTAAGAGATGGTGCACTTTTGAAAAGAGATGAAATGTTCTTGAATTCTCTTATTACTTAGCTAGGGAACGTGGTCCAAGATGCAGGAGGTGATCTCAATCGTGTGAAATGTCTTTAGTTAGCTCCAAGATTGACCCTAGTTCGAAGGGTGCTTTAAGGTTCACAAGTTTTTTTTTCGAAGGTTCACAAGTTAAGCCTAACTTGATTGAGTTTTTTGGGTGACCAATTTAGAATTACTTACAATCCAATGGTTAAAAATTAAAAATCCAGCTGTCAAAATTACAACTAATTTCAAAATTAATTATGCATGTGCATGATTTTTATCATAATATTAATCCTTAATTTGTTAATCAACGACGATAAGTATATTTTATCATTTAGAGGGCGTCTTTTATTTTGGAGAGAAAAAATTGAATTAGAATATTACTTCCTGACTTTTATTTTTTATTTATTATCTACTAGATAATTACATACCATATTTTAACTTTTTTTTCTTTTTATAATTTGAAGTTAGTTTCTTATAAATTTATGTCTATTGTTTGTGATTTTGAATAAATAATTATATATTTTACTTAAATTAATTAGATTTAATAGTGATAAATAGATAGTGTAAAATTATTTTATATTATCATCTAATTATAAATCATTATTGATAAGACTTTTAAGATAATATAATAGAAGTCAACAAACTTAATAACTTACTATAAACAATAATTTCTTATTAAATGATAATATAAAATTATTTTATACAGATAATACATAATATTTTTCTCAATTAATTATACATATCTTAAATAGTTTATTTTAGAATGTGCACATCGGTTTAAAAAATAATTTCCCCCCTCATTTTGTGAACACTTTCTATTTAATGAAATCCATATCAATTCGACATAATACTAAGCTTTTTTAAAATAAAAAAAACAAGGGTCAAGTCATAAATTAATATTTCTCTATATTTTGGTCATGGTAAATTGAATTAACACCCATAGACGGTAACAGCATAAAATCATTTTATCATCTTTAGGCAACTAGAAATGTGTCGAGTTTCAGTCATTACCATCACCTAAATCTAAATTGTTTATTCAGATATTATCATTCTTTTTTTATCCCATTCAGATAGGTGACATCACTAATTTTTTAGAAGAAACGTGTTATTCATACAATAACTAATACAAAAATTTATACAACATTTTTTTCTCTCCATCTCTCTTCATCACAACACTTACCACATGTTATACTTTACTCTCCTCTATTTTTTCTCTTTCACTTTTGTTGTACAAATTGTTGTATAAATAACATTTCTCTTTTGAGAAAGATGTTTATTGCACCACAACTCTCAACATAAGATATGGGAACAAAATTCACAGATAATAACAATTGAGGAGTGTATTACATCATCAGTGAGTTACAATACTATGCAAATTCACCAACCTCAAGACTCTGCAAATAACAGAGTCTTCAGAGGGGCAAATGGTGACAGAATTAGTTCAATAAAAAACTATAAGCCGGTTGGGTTAGTGAAAACCGACTTCCATGCATAAAAAAGAAAAGAAAACCTGTACTAAATCATTGTACCATTACATGAGTTAGAAAAACGCTGAATCAATTCTCAATTCCAATAAGGTAACTCTAAGTATGCTGCATCATGTATATAAACCACAGAAATGCAAGTTAGCATTGGACTTGCCTCATCATCTTGTCTTGTGAAACCGGTGTCTCAGCATTTCCAGGATACACAACCAATACTGCATTGCTTGGGAGGACCAAGATGTGAGTATGTTACAACATCTTTGACCAGTATGGCACCCCACTTCAGTGAGGAACTCATATTGGTACAAAAAGTGGGTGTTCTACTTTGGCTTTTTGGCTCAGTGACAAGGTGACTGAGGCCAAGCACCCACTTAAACGGAAATGGTCCAACCCAAAAGTCATTCTCCGTATTGCTGAATCAGTAACATATACATATGCCCCAACAACAGTCTTATCAGTATGCGAGATTGAAAAGCCCAGCACTCTTTTCAAGGAATTGGTGGAGCATTCCTGGGATATCTAGCTGATGAGGGCATCCGCTGCATTGGTCGAGGGTATTCTTGCTTTAAACGTTTATTTGAAAATCCCTGATGTGGCCTGGTTCACAAAAAAATAATGTGGTTAAGAAAAATGGTTATTAATAGGGGGTAAGAAAACATGAATTTTAGAAAACCAGCATATCATTGTTAGAACCTAGGAGCCAATTCTCTATCGGTATTTGCTTTGTCTATTTTTCTTTTATAATATTGACCAAAAGCAGACAAGATAGCTCGCACTGCACCATATATACTTCAATTAGAAGAAAAGCAATAGGGCTTCCCAAAATTCAAATGGGTGGAAACCACAACATTCCACATGATAGATCAAGAAAGCAGAACAAGGGAGAGTACAAACTAAAGTCCATCCATTATGCAATAAACATGTAAAGAAAATTAAATATACACAATCTGCTAATAAAGGTAATGGACCTGGGAGAGCTCTGCCGTTTCTGAATGCTTTGGCCAAGCTTTGATCTTAGACTTCCAAGTGCCTTCTCGGCAGCCTAAAGAAAGAATGCATATTTAGTGCTCCAACACCATATGTGAAGAAGTTAATCAAATTAATGGAACAAGACATATATATTCATAAATAATATTTCATAATTAAAGAAAACAACAGACCTGCATTTTAGCCTCATCCCATGTTAATCCAATACCTTTACCAAAGACCTTGCCATCTATTTCAACCTAAAATAGAGAAAACAAATTATTTTAGATACAGTCAGAGCTTTTTACTTTAAAAAAATGCCAGAAGATGAGTAAAACCAAAATGCAGGGATAAACAAAGCGACAGAAATGTATTATGACAGAGAAAGCATCCTAGTCATAATTAGCCCCCCCTGTGGTTACAAGTATGTTGTAAACAGAACTACTACCCTGTACAACTGAGCCCAGATTCCAGATAGTAAAAGAGAATTACCATTTAACACTCATCCTTCAACTTCCCTGATCATAAACCACATAAATATAGAACGCATCTAGAATGGATCACCCACTCAAATGGTCCATTGTGGACCATTTTTTTAAGCCATTGGATACATCTAAGGTCTACAGTTTTGTCATAGACCCTCTCCACCAAATAACCCCTCCTGCCCCACTAACTGACTTCTTCCCTTAGGTTCCACAGTCGTCCCACTACGATTCTGTTGCTGCCATCGCGTTCCCGATGCCGCAGCCACCACCATGTTCTCGTCATCGTTTTTTGCCAAACCCCTTACATCATCAATCAACTGGTTCTGCATAGATCCAAATCACCCCTCGTTGTTGTCGACGCATTCTCATCCTAGCCAAACCCGTCCCATCACCGGTGAAGTTCCTACTCCCTGGACATTCTTTGCTCAAGTCACCTTCCAGATCTGGTTTGCGTCTGAAGAAACAACCAGATCTGGTTTGCGATTTTAGTCAAAATCCATGATCCTGTTCACGATTTGTAGTTCACAATGATGATTCGACTCCCAAGCAGTGCAGTTTCAAGAACCAGTTCATTGATGCCCACTTTACAAAGTTCACTACTTTTTTTTCTTTTCATTTTTGGGTTTTGTTCTTGACTTTTATTCTGAAATCCTCAGTAAGATTGTTTTGGGTTTGTTGGGAAAATTTTGTATCAAAAGCGGAACTTGAGTTCTCATTGGAATATTTTGTGGCCTGAATTTGATGAGATCAGTGTTGCAGTTTTAGTCTTTGATTTTTGTTATATGTTATTGAATCTGTTTTAGATTTGATTTTTGCGTTTTCGTGACATGGGGGGAATGGCAGTGGTGGGTGATGTTGCTGCTGGAGGTGGTGGATGGTGCCGCCGTCAGAGGCAGTGGAGTGGTCACCAGAAATAAGTCGGAGAAGAAGGTATGGACTATGGAGTGGGAATCTGGTGAGGCGGGTGTATAATAAGCTTGCATAGTGTAAATTCATCCAATGGTCATAAAAAGTGGTGTGCAGTGGACCACATGAACAAGTGGTCCATGCTAGAAATGTTCCATAAATATAAGGGAAAGTAACACTATTTCTGATATTTCACCCTAGAGACACCAAACTTCCCAAGACAACAAATATAGAGAAAATTCAAAGTAGCAACGAAATGTCTCCCCTAATCTATTGAAGGAACGAAAAACTAAAACACAAATAAACAAGACAAAGTTTAGATACAAAGTATAATCATTTTGCAATGCAATGAAGCTAATATTTTTAACCCAATTGGTTCAGAACACTGAAACATTTTCTTACAAACCTGTGCGTGTACTTCATCTTTCTGAACTGAATTTGTTGACACTGGAGCAGGTGCAGATAGAAAATTGACATCAAGACCCTCCATCATGCACTGAATAAATTGAGTGCATAAATTATAGCATATCAACAACACAAACGCTAACAGAATTTAACAAAAAAATACATTTTTGTTGGGAGGGTAGGTTGGTCAATTTAAAAAATCTTACCAATTCTTTCAGGGAAGAGATTGAACCCATTGACCTCTTAGAGACATCCAACCTAGGATCTAAAACTCTTGATGGAGATGCAGTTGAAAATGAAGCTGAATCCTCTTTAGACAATGGCTGATTACCAAGAGAGCTGGCAATACCCATGTAACCACTGTCATTTACATTAGGAAACCCACTCACATCGCCATATGTAGAACCAGGCTCATCCTTGGCACTAGACAAATATATATCTTCAAAAACATCCAAAAAGGTCAAAATATATTTAATATGAAATCAACTGAATGAAGAAAACTAGAAAAGGGAAAGATATGTGTTTAATCAGTATTAGCTTTTATTTTTCTGACACTGGGATATTACAAAGAGATTTCAGTTGGTTAAGAATCTGACAAAAATTTGTAAATCAAATTATAATTTTGATTTCTTATTCATATGCCTCAAAACCTAATCATTCCCCTTAACCAATTTACTTTCTTTCATCATAGCTAAATCGACCATCCACACAATATCTTTTAGACCAACTCACATAAAAGCTTAAACGTTGGAGGGATGCCCAAGAATGGTTTTAACATTTAGATCTCTAAAAATCCTCATCCAAAAGCCTTCCAAGACTGAAGCATGGACAAGGACAATACATAGGCCCACTTTACCTTAAGCTGACTTTTAATTTGGTAATAAGGAACAGGCTACATGGCTCAAAATCTTGACCACTTGGTTATAGAGATTTTGATACCATGCCAAAAGATCAACTCCCTTAGAAAGCTAAAGCTATAAGGAGGATGCCCAAAAATGGTTTTAGATCTCTAACAAGGTATACACTGAGTTTTTATTGATGGCAGGACCATGCATGAGCTTAAAACATCATTAACTAAACCTCAATATCAAGCCAATAGGTTGATTTAACAAGGCAGGCTATGCTTTTGATGTTTTGAATTTTTTTAAAAATATAAACTACCATATGTATTTTTTGGAGGGGACAAAAATTACAAAAGGCAAAAAAATGTAGACTAGATAATACTATAGCAAGTCACAATGAAAAAATTTAGAATATCTTACCTGCCAAATGTTTGATAGAATCCTCAGCAGCCTTATTTTGAGCTTCCTTTCTAGTTCTGCCAACTCTGTGACCAATTTTTTTTCCAGAAAACCATGCCTTCAAATAAAAATGACAATTATAAATTCTGATTAAATAGAATGACAAATATATTTCAACAAGTGGCTTCATTCTACAGGAAGCAAAGATGAAATCAGCTTTTTTTTTAGTCTCTGACCTAAAGATCATATTAAATTTATAAATTTGTTTCCAGAAAAAATAACACCCATTCAAGGTACCCAACAACAATTGGTGAGTTACACCACTTTGCAGGGGAAAATAAATTTTGTCCAGTTAATTCAGAATAGGGAAAAACATAAATCACACACAGCAGATCCACCAATTCAAAAAGTGAGGATGGGCCAGAAAGAGAGTAAGATTTTATACCACTGAATGAAAATTAAACTAACTCTATATAACTCCAAATTCCTAGAGAAAAATATAAAATGCAGAAATTCATGCAAACCTAATAAACAAGGAATCATAAAGTCATACAGTGCACAATGAAAGATACCTCCATGGAGAACTGCAGTTCAGTGCTTGCAACCAGAGATGAAATAAAGTCCACCTGTTCACATTAAAGCATAGAAACTTGAAACAGTGCACTGAGAAATTAAAATATCCAATGATGCCCCTCAATTTAATAGCAGATAAACATATATCTACTCACCTTAGTTCCACACTTCAGTGCAATTTCCTGTAGTACTGCAACTGGAGTATCTGCATGCAATACAGAATGGCCAGATTCAGAGTCAAGATCCCTGTGGCTGGAAAATGACCTACTAAAGGGGATATCATCACCTACACAACAACCATGACATCATGTCATTGAAACAATAACACTAAAACAAATAGAACTGGAAAAAACATTCAAAATCCTACAAAACAAAACAAAAACTAGACAATAAAAGCATGTTTGTTTTAAGTTTTGTAGAAATATTCCAAGAGTGGGAATATGACATTCCTATGCAAGGAAAACATGGGCATTATTAGTTCCAAGGAAAGAAACATGTCATGTTTCACTTTATTCCCATTGTAAAGGGTGGATATATATTACTTTCTTATGGGAAGTTATTCTGATACCCACCCAACCATTAACTTCAACTCCCCATTTCCTTCTACCACATTCTTTTTTTACTAATCAAAATTTGCAAACACTAAATGCTAGCCTAGCATATTTTTGTATTTACCCAGTAATAACATGATGGGAACTGAGAATTATGGGCAGTTAAAGGCAGAAAGTAGGAGCCGGGACATATTAAATAGGTGTAATAATAACACTGTCATTAGTAGTTATATATTTTAGGCTTAAATATGTTTTTGATCCCAAATAAATACTCAATTTTTGCAATTGCTTCCTGATAAATCTTTGTTTTGTGTTAAGTCCTTAATAAAGCAACAATTTTGTTTTTGGTCCTTGACACTTTTTATTAGTTACTGAAAAATTAGTAAATTGTGTTTGCTCCCTAATAAATTAACGAATTTTGTTTTTAGTCCCAATTAATTACAAATGAAAAAAATTTATCAGGAAGCAAACACAAAATTCACTTATTTATCAAGGACTAAAAAAAGTGTCAAGGACCAAAAATAAAATTGTTGTTTTATTAGGGACTCAACGCAAAACAGAAATTCATTAGGGAGCAAATGTAAAAAGCAAATATTTATTAGGGATCAAAAACATATTTAAGCCTATATTTTATATTATTTGAATAAGTTGAATGGTAACTGTCATGTTGACAGTTTGGGGCAGAAAGTTAGGAGCAGTTACATATTATTAAATGTGTGCGTAATAGGGGATATATGCATATTGTTTTCTAGTAATTTGAACAGAGAACTCTTCTCTGTAGGAGTCTATGACTCTGACACAGAAAATTCTGCTGTATTCTGTGTGATTTGATATTACTCTTTTCCAATATATCAATTGATGTTCAATCATAACATTCCTATAGTGATCCTGGGATTTTAATCATATATCTTGAAACAAATAACACCTACCGGCATTCTTGGTCCGTATGGTTGGTAATTGTCGTAAGACAATTCCATAAGGGCTGGGTTCGAATCCAGCCGGTATAACATTCAAAATCAAATCACTGAAACAAATAACACCTAATAAAACATTTACAAGTTTATATAATGTATTTTGAATGCTTATTATGTCCAGTTAAACTTAAAAAGTAAATGAATGAAGACAAAGGCAATCATCTCAATAGATATATTTATTATGAAGAAAAAGGATATATATGTGAGACAAAAAAAATGACCTGTGACACATTAATGAAAAAAAACACAAACTTAAGCAGCTAGAAAAATTAAAAAATACATATAATTCAAAGAACCAACTAAAACACAAGTTCATTCCAACTAAATTACATTTCCAGAGCACCAAATAACTGCAGCCAAACATCATCAGTACATGAAAAGAGAATACTTGAGGAAGAGACTAAAGCGAAACAACCAATTATGTAGCAGCAAGTGCAACAGCTTACCAGAAAAAGAACGATAACTAGAGAGCATATGGTTTAATCTTGGGCGATCATCTCTGTGATACATCTGCAAAGACATTATCTTAGTACAATTAATTCACCAAATACACCAAAAGTCTAATCCTCCAGTAAAACCTCAGATGATAGACCCAAACATAGTCATTACCTCCTTTGGCAATCTTTGGTGGCTGTCATGGAGAATTCTATCAGATGAAATAGAACTTTCAACCTTAGAGAAAAAGGAGGGATGATGAGGCCGGGGCTTTGCAATACCCAATGGACCAGAATCTACAGGAAATTCTTTAGGTACTACCCGGTTTAGTGGCTGTGAACCAATCTCCTCTTCTGCAGGAAACCAAACCCCCCGTGATGATGGAACATGAGGAGCAGAGGTTTGCACAGGATGTCTAACAGGAAATGGAGGCTCAGCAGATGCATGATCCCTGGTGTCTTGTCCATGTTGCAATATGAGAAGCCTACGCCTTGTATCTGGGTCTAATTCTGATTCAGGTACTTCACCTTCTTCTCTAGCAGGAGAGCTATGCAAGCTAGGTTCGGAAGGGGCAGCTTGACCCATTGGCTTTACTAGTGTAGCAGGTTGAGGGAACTGTACATGGGGAAATGGCATCATAGATGCTTGTGCTGTTGGAGGAGGAACTGAACCAGAAGGCACCATTGTGTACTGAAGAGAAGTGAGCCTGGGATCTAGATTAGCAGTTGTCACAGGGATAGTTGAAGCTGCCGATAGTGCATCCTAGCAGCAAGTGCAATTACAAAAAAGATAAGACACTTCATGTTTGATCATCCATGTATGACAGTTCTCACATATTCATTCAGAGCTCAGGTTGATACCTTTAATTTTCTTTCTACCTCGGCATCTGCCATGCCATCAAACAAGAATGGATCTCGGTGTCCATTGGAAATAGAGCCATCATCCTGAGTAGCAGTAGAACATAAACACTCAAACACATATGTTACAAAATTAAATTATACAAATACTGCTTCAACTTCAAAATGTTACATAGTATATGCCCAACTGATAAAAAAAATATGTAAATTTATACATTTAAGTGCACTAACCTCTGAAACTAGATAATTGCTCACATCAGGAGGAGAAGGTATATCTTTGATATCATCTTCATAGGCAATTTGAGGAATCTTTTGTAAAAGACCATCATCAAAATCCCTGTCAAAAAATCAGAAGTCATAATCAGTTCAAGTACAAGAATACAATTTAGTATTTACCTTTATACTGATTGGGGATAAGTCAACTGCTAAAAAATCAACCTATAACTGTTAAACAGAGTTATCCCTAGGTAAGTAGGAAAAGCAGTGAATCTGTGCATCTTCCCCTTTTTTAAGGTTTACAAATAAAGGGCCAAAATTACTTTTAGAAGGTTTAACACTAACTTACTTAAAGAAGCCACCCCTAACATTGCAAGCAACATTTCTTGCAACACATAGGACAGGGATAGTATTGCTTGCCTACAAGACAAACAGGTTTAATCAGTTCATATAGTGAAAAAAGACAAAATTCCATTCGTGCAATTGAAAGAATTGGGCTTCCAACTATACAAGAAAGAAAATTTACTTCAGCTTGAGGAGCATAGTATGGAGCAAATGCAGGGACAACATGCACCCGAGGTTGATCCTTCTCATCCCACACTTTCAAGCGATCATCAATTACCAATGCCATCTTTGGATGGCATAAACCATCTTGGAAGACATTGAACAATGACTTCTTCAAACCTGTATTGTATTATTGAAATACCATATTATAAGTATGACAAGTAAATTAAACAGAACCAGCAAAAGCACAGGCATATTGTATGGTACAATAATAAAGCATAGACAAGTTACATCTGCATATCAATCTCACATAGGTGAATTTTAAAATACAAGCTGTCCTAATTCTCACAGTTTGCATCTTTTAGGTGCTTCATTACAAATATACAGCTTGCCATTGTAAACAAAACTAATAGAATAGAAAAACAACCCAACAACTTACCAGACTTAACGCATACAATGCGACCTAATAGTTCTTTAGAATTTATCAAATTTGAATCTGGATCAAGAAGTCTCCACATTTCTAGTGCATAGTCCCTTTCAGCCATTGTGCAGACATAAACCTCAAAACGCTTGCGCCCTCTTGCAGTCAAGTAGCTCCGAAGATCTTCCCATGCAGGTCTCAACCTCACAAGAACACTCGTATCACGAATCTTCCCAAACACGCAAATTTTTGTTAGACTAATGATTCTGACAAATCTATCTGCTTGTATATTTTAGATAAAATAGATAAAACACAGCTTATCTATTTATGTCTACATCATCAAATTAAACATTCGGGCATAGGATAGTATATAATGCACTATAATTTGAAAATCACATTACTCTCTCATCCATACAACAGAGTAAGGCAGAAGTCACATCAATGACAATGGAAAAGTGTCTCAAGTGTTTACTTGAACCAGTAGAGAAACCAGTCAATGACCATAAATATCATTTTAAAACAGGACCAAATTACAATAATTAATATAGAAGAAACACAAAAACGAAACATGCCGCAGAAGATACAACTAACCAAGTGAATACAAAATTAAATACCTGTGGATTGATGCGCGTCAGAATAATGTTCTTATCCTGTAACCGTATCAGTGGCCGAACTATAGGCTGATGACTGTCAGATAATGCCGGAACAATCTCAGATTGAACTTTTATCACTCTACCATTATCAACAACCTGATCATTTTCAGCATATTGCTTCAATATATTCTTGTCATCTTGGTAGCGCTTGACCTCTGCCTGCATACCGGAAATTCTCTGTGGATCTACTTCAGAGTTTATTTTTCTCTGGAGTGCATCAATTCGATCCTCAAATGATCGCATTGTATTTGCTACAATGAGTGTTTCGTCCAGATCAAACACTATACCCAAACATCTAAGATTTAGCATCACAAGACATGAATCGTAAAGTCCCAAGGCAACAATAAATCCCCAGAAGCATGGTCTATCGACATTCCGTGAATGCATTGCAACCAAATGTATTTCCTCCCCACCCAGTGGCATTACAGCAGTCTGCAGGGTCCAACATCACAACCATAGTTAAAATCCGACAAGAGAATTATATTACTGGTAGCCACATATGATTTTCTATGAGATAAACATGAATGGTCAATGCTCACCAAAAAAAAAAAAAAAAAAAAAACTAGACATCTTTGACATCTTTGGTAACGAAACATGGACATATTTGCAACTCTGTTCAAGGTATGAAAGACATTTTACTAAATTTTAGACCACAACCGAAATCTTCAATAAATTTTAAGATTCTTTCTTCAACTAAAACCCTAGCAACATAGATACTAAAGCTCACTATGATCACGTATTTCTCGACATAACAACAACTTCCATGAGATCAACAAGAAAGAGGAATCTTTCATAAATTAGTCTCATTGAACATCATGAAACTCAGTTCAGTTTTGAAGTAATGCCAAATACAGGGTGGTCTCTGTTAAGTGACCAATTAGCCAGTTCCTTCACCATCTGGGTTCAAAACAGCAGATTTGTCAAGTTCAGGCAAATTATTACAAAAATTCACACAAGTGATAATTGGGTTATCCAAAAGATTTTCCAGTGCAGTCCTCTGAGATTAAGTCAGATTAAGTCCAGAGAGTCAAATTGTCATGGAATGGAATATAGTGCTTTAGTAGTTCAAATTTTATTGTACCTTTTTTTCATTCATTCATTTTTTAAAGTGTTGTGTTACTATATACCTTGTTCTCTCTGATACACAAGGAGTGCAATTGAAAGAGGCCGTCCTGCTGCTGAGTCTTTGACTCCATTTTGAAGCAAACACCACACGAAGTAACAGTGTGAAGCACAGCAAGTGGGGGACACCTCTCACTAGGTTGCGAGAAGTGGCTTATTCTGATTTCCTTCACATGGAAGTTCTTGTAGTTGTTGTTCTCTTCTGGGTATACATCTACCTCACCCACCACCACCTCCCCCTGGTACACCACCGATTTATACATTCTCATTTTTTTTTGTTCCTTCAAATCAAATCACAACACCACACAAAAAAGTCTTTGGAATTTCGTCAAGATTTCGTGGAAGTAAGGGAAAAAGTATTCATCATGATCATCACCGTCATCATGGCCGTGTCAACAACAACAACAACGCTTTAAGATTCATCTGATTTTTGCATTACCAGCGAGGGAATGTATATATAAAATAAAATAAAAATGAAAAAATTAGGGCGTTTTGTTTCAGAGGAAAGTTTTAGATCCGTGATTGAAGGTGGTGGCGGGTAAAAAAATAATGTTCCGAGAAATCGTAGGGTTTGTGTGGGATCGTGAATCTCCGACACGGTGGCCGGCGGAAGGTGTTTTTGCGTGTGAAAAAATGCGAAGTTTCGGTTGTAGCTAGGGTTTGATGATGGGTGTGCGCGTGGAAGATGATGATGATCACAAAGGGGAAACCCTAGATCCGGAAAACGAAAGGTCAAAAACTGTACTTGGTTCCTAATGCGTAAGCCACTGCCAATAAATAACACTAGCAATAAAAAATTCACTAATATAAACTTATTTTTCCAAATCTGATAAATAGTTAATGGAAAAATAAAATAAGTATATCTTTTTCTTTGTGTTTGACATTTTGACTTATAATAATAATAATAATTACAGTTTGGAGTACACATTCCTTTAAACGTATTTGCCCCCAACCAACATTTTAATCTCCGGTAACAATATATAAATCCTTTTCTGGCCCTAGTAACTATTTTAAAAAAAAAAATTGCCCATGTTTTGGAAATTTTAAATTATATAATTAACAATGAACCAATCTTTTAAAAATAATATACACGCAGTTGTTTTTCATTCTTACATTTATTGGTCTTTCCAGCCCCCAGACTGAACATATGTGTGGTGAAGGATGCATGGCAATACAATTTTTTGTTATTATTTAGTGGTGTGACATAATTAACTCTTCATTCTCCCGTTTTTATTTAATATTTCCATATTTAAATATTTATAAACAAAAATATTACTAATTAAATAAATAAAAATAAAGGGGCAATATCTTATTACCCTCTTGAGATAACGTGGGCACATTAAAATTGATTTAATCAAATATAAGGAGGGATAAAATTCGACGCTACACAATTAATTAATTTTATCCTCATACACGTATTCTAATATTTTCTTCCCTTCAATCATTATTTTGACATCCCAATCTTCTTTTTACTTATTTTTTACTTTCTCATTGTATTGACATTTTAGAAAAATTAATGAACTGAGAATTTATTTTATTTATCTATTATTAAATAAAATAACTTGGAGCATAAGGTAGAGAAGAACATAATAAGAACTATGTATATTATTTCCGATAAGAGATAACTTAAAAATTAAAAATGATCATAAAAATAATGAAATAGATATGAACATTGATTATTGATAACACTTCTACTCAAATGTCAATTATTTAAAAATGTATCTTATTAAAATCTTATTAGAAAAAACTCCTGGGATAATGACTTTGTAAATAAATATGTTAGATTCTCACAAGAACGAATTTGATGAATATTTATATCACATTCACCATTTTTTCTAGTATAGAGAAATGAAGATGCTTTTGACTTTAACATCATTTGTTCTATTCCACTAGAACTTATAGTTTTGGGAACACGAGAGCAGCTGATAATGTAAATAGTACAAGATGGAACTCAAGTTTATTTATTACTAAGGGGGCAAGTATCTAAGGTTAGTGAAAATTATTAAGTTTGAAAAACTTCGTAAGTATATTTTTGATAGAAAAATAGAAAGGATCCAATTTGAGCTAGGTTAAAAAAATAATTGGAATTAGTAAAATTGTTTTGATCAAAAGTTTAGCTGCAAGAATTAACCTTCTATTTGTGTGATTCTTTCATAGAAAGAAAGAAGATATGTTGTTGCCATTTTTAAAGAGATTCTTCTCGAGATAATCCGTGAAAATGAATTTTGGTAAAATATTTTTTAGTGTATCTCCTTTAATGTATTCTTTTTCAGTTGAGCAATATGTAACTTTGTTTTCACATATAATCGTTGATGTCATTTTTTCTTATGTAAAACTAAACTTTTCACATGATTAGATGATGTGTCTATTTTGGCTTGATTCACATTGTCATGGAACTATTGTATCATCGCATGTAAACAAATATTCTATTTGTGATGTATCCTTATAGGGACCTAACAAAAAACCTCTAAAATAATAAAGTATGATTTCATCCTGACGTCTTCATGAATTATGCTAGTAAATTAATGAAAAATTATATTTTAGGTTGTGCAAGATACATTAATTCCTCAATAAGGATAAGACATGATACTTTAGGACCAATAATTCTTGATCATTTTCTTAAGATCTAAAAAGATTATTGTCCAAATCTAATGACCTTACGGTCATTGAAGTGTACAATTAATGAGATTTCCTCTTATAAAATCTTTTAAGTACCTTTATCATATAAAATTTTTTATACACACAAAAATTATTCTTTAAATATTCAATTTTGTAAACCGAACTTTGTGTTTCATAGGTCTTTCAACCAAATTCTTTCTTTATTCAATTTATAGCTTTTGGAAGCCCTTAAGGAATTATAATAATATTGCATGTTATTTCTATAAATAACAATCACATCAAATCCATTTTCATATTTTGCATAAGAATACATGAATAAATGAGATCATTTTTATATCATTCTTTTCTCAAAAATTCACTAAGATGATTGAATTCAGAGGCTAATTGCAAGGGGATATGAATTGGGTGGCTCTTGCTATAGGGCAGGGAAGATTTTCTTCTCTCAATTCTTAATTCCTACCTATCTAATACATTTTTTCCTTTTTTTAACCTTAATGGATTAATGCATTTTCCCGTAGTAACAAAACAAATGTTCTCTAGATTTCCATGGTAATTACATTATAGTAAATATATATAAATAAGGAAAGCATTACTTTATTATTGATTGTCATCCATAAGACTTCTTTCACAAACTTGCTTTACACCTCTCAATTCTTTAGAAGGCAAGATCAATTGTATGTCGTAGAGATAAAATTACAACTCTTAACAATTCTATTATGTATCACTAGTAATGAAGTGTCAATTCTTTCTTATGCTTTTATCATTTTTCTTTTCACTGGATTTTGTTTTAAAGATATTGGTATTTCAGTCATACATTCAAACAAGAAGAAGAATAAAATCTCAAAGACTTATTTTTTTTAATGTTATTTATAAAGATGAACAACATATAATCTTCCATTAAGGAGTAACAAAGCTTGTGCAATCCATTAAACCACAATTGGAAATGAGAGAATCCTGCAAACACACAAATGTTTGCACAACATAAAAGAGTCAAGTAAGCTACAATACCAAAAACAACCTTATTGCTTTTATCATAACTTCTTGTTCTAGTCATTTTATATCACATATGCAGTTGCTACTGCAAAGAGATGAGATATTCTATGAACAACAATGACAGTCGTTTTAGACATTCCAAGTCCTCCCCTACTCCCCTATCAGGAAAAGACCAAAAAAACTGGTGGACAAGGTTTGCTAACACTATCTCAATTATAATTGTGGTAAACCTTACTACAGGGCAACCCCTTCTTCCAGCACCAAATAGTATAAGCTCAAAATCATGTCCTTTGAAGTCTATTGAACTTTTCAGGAACCTTTATGGTTTAAACACTAGAGGTTGGTGGGTCTCTGGCAATTGCTCATGCATTCACTAATACCACAGTGTCTGCTACAAAGTCATAGTCCTTTATTTTGATATTTTCCATGCATTTCCTAGGGACCATTAAGGGAAGTGGGGGATGAAGCTGAAGACTTTCTTTTATCATAACCTTCAAGTAGTGCATTTGGCCCAACTCATCCTCGATTACATGAATCCTATTACCAACCACACTTTTTACCTCTTACAATTTATGCATCACATTTGGTTGCTTTAACACTTCTAACATTGTCCAATCCACGGTTGTGGTAATGTTAGTACTACCAACAAACATGTCCTGAACAAAAGGAAAGCAAAATTACAACACACCATGTTGATTTAACAATAAGTGTTTCAATTTCAATAGTATGAAATATATACTAAGCTTCATAAACATTGAAAATTTTGCATGAGCTAATTTACTCAAGAAAATAATGTACATGGACATGCTTGAGATAATTACAAGAAAAAAGGATTAAATGTGTTTTTACTTTTTGATCCTTGCAAATATAAATATGAATTGCACTTAATTAGTCCCTCCATTATGAAAATATATTCATAAAACAACCATTTCTTTTTGTCTTTGGTTTATGATACATGACACATTTTCATAAATAAGGAACTAAAACGGATTAAATATGGACAATACCCTATTTGAAGAGACTAAAAGCATATTTAACCCCTAACTTTTGTTTCCACTCCTTTCTCAAACCACGACAGGGTTGAACCTTTTTGGTACTGAGAAGGTGTAACACACTCAGACCTTGTACTTGTCTCCAATATTCTTCGTATGTGCATGGAACTTGCAAGGTCTTTGGAACCATACATGAGTATATCATTCATCTTACGATGTGGCCTGTCTGAGAATACCAGGTCATGAGTTTTCATCACCTCATGTGTTGCATTAGCAAATGAGACCACAAGTACTGCTACCTCTCCAAAATGAAGTAGCATTAGAGGGCCATATTTTTTAGCCAAAGTTTGGAGTGTGCGATGTAGGAACAAACCAAGTTGGTGCAAATTTCCCAATAGAGATAACCTTGGAGGTGAAGGGGGAGAATTTTAGGTGGTTGCTGCATTGGAATATCGTTTGATGATGACCATTAGAGAATAATAGAGAATGAAGATAGTGAAGAAAAACATTGTGAATGAATGCAAGTTTTCTTAGTGGATGCAAAGTATAAAAAAATTACTCTAGACGTTGAGAAACCGTTTTTTGGGAACCAATTTTTCAACCTGCATAGTGTTTTTGTATCATTTGTGTATATAATTTTACACTTTTATTATTTGGATAAATATTTATTTTATTTATATTAAATGGTTAAAAATCTCGCACATCTGTTTGGGTTTATTTGACAGAAGACCGTGTGTCAAAACTCGAATATAAATGAATTTTTTAAGGGTCTAGGTTAACATCAAATGAAGTGTACATAATTATTTAATGAAACTTTTCTTTAAAAACTCATTATATGGTTGTCCAAATAAATGCGTATTTTAATGAAAATAATAATTAGTCATTTTGATTTATTTATTTTATTGATGTTTAATTTTTAGTGACGTATATAAAAAAAAGGTTCTTCAATGCTTCATGAAGAAGGCCCAAGTGGCATCATATTTGATAAAGGCCTAATTAGCTTAATGGGTAAATGGTCCGGATAAACGAATGAAAGCATTAATACGTCCCAACTTCTATCGATTCACATATTAAGTGATTACACCAACTTTATTAAATGACATTTATTAAGCTTATTGGAAACATTCACCTTATAATAAGCTTCATTGACCTTTTTCCTATTCAAAACTAGAGTAAGGTATCCATCGTCCACCACTGACATATCACCTAAACAAAGTCATGGAAAGTAACGTTTGTCAAACAATGATAAACCTGGTTTGTACTGTACTCCTTCATCGTTAAAAAAAAATTACATAAACATGGATGTTGGCTTTACTCATGCTTTGCATTCATACCTTTTAGGGAAAATGAAGTTTGTTTTTGCAGAGGACACAACATCTAATGTGTTTATCAAGCAAATTTTCATCCAAACACAGCTTCAGGACGTATGCTGGTCATTGAATATTCCTCAACCAATGTACAAGTTGCACGACACTAAGGTTATCAACAGATTTCAATATCATAGATACCATGGATATATCAAGGTCATGTGCACAGGCCCCTTGCAATATGCTTGCTTTAGCAAGTATGGGAAGAATTACTACAAGGCGATGAAAGATGTGGCAAACATTTTACTGAATAAACTGTTGAAAGCATATGGGAAAAAGATAAGAGATTTCAACTATTACAACGTACAAAACATTGAATCTCAACTAAGAATGTATGGTGACCATGATGGCACATTCAAGGTGGAGATGAACATGCTAAACGATGAAATGCAATCGTTGAACTCATCAAAGGGCTTTACACAGTAAGGGCATGTAGACTGTGGCATTCACGTGGTCATGTAATGTTTCATTGGATTGTATGTTTTGATTTCTTAGGTTGTCCATGCATGGTTTGATGGCAGTGGCATGACTAGCACGTGCATTGTGTATTTTGTTATTCCCTTTTCACCTTTATATGGTCCACTGGTAAGAAGGTCAACATTTTTAAGCTCCATATACCCCATAAAGGTAGAATCGTAATGTGAATTTTCTATTATATATTGTTTCAACAAATATGGGTCAACATGTAGATTAATAATAAATATACCATGAACACCCACATGTATTAGACAGGGTGGGCATAATTAAAGTATAATAAAAGTCAAAATCCACTTATTTCGGACATTAAAAAAAATGAAGTCAATCAATTTATAATTTGATAGCTGTGAATTATTTGATTGAACGAGACACAATTTATAATTATATAACATAAGGATGCAACTATATATTGTGATAAATATAAATAATAGTACAATTTCTAATAATTAAGTAATTGATTTGATCTTCTTTTTTGAACATAAATACAAGAATAGTTGAGAAACTCGTTGGAATTTAAGGGAATGGTAATAGTGGTGGCATGGGGTGGTATTAAATGCGATTGACCCCCCTACAAAAACATAAATATTTTACGTAAATAAAAAGATTTGTTGCAGACACCAATATTGATAGGTGAGGCTTTCTTGCGTCAATCTAGTATCCACCGCTAAAACGAATCAACTTTTAATAATTGGAAATTTAACTTCACCTTTAGATGGCAAACGAGGTTTGGGTGCCTTCCACACATTAATATATAAGAAACCAATAGTGACCACACATAGACCCTAATTGAGATTTGAATTCTGTGACATCGGGAAAAAGTGAAGCAATGGCGACGGAATACAACTTGCATGATGAAGACATGATTCGGTAATGTTATAGTGTACTGTATGTATCTTCATTTTATCAAGTTGAAGCACTTACTAAAAGGCTTGCATATCATTATTTGTAGAATAATTAACTAGGGAGCCAATCTAGCAAATATTGCACGGGAGAACACTATAAATGATGTTGCTAGCAGTGTATACCCATATCACTATTCATGTGACTTTTAAAATTTTGCACTAAAGACTGCGAAGATAACAACATTTGAGTAATGTGTGAATCATGCAAGTTTTGATGATGCCAAAAGAATTTACTTGATGAAAGCACACATTATTTCAAGTCAACAAACAAGATCAAGAAAATCACAGATAAGGACTTAGTTAAATTGTTAAAAGAATCTCATTTTTTATTGCAATAGTTTGGCCTCAAAGTATTTTATCAAAATTTCTTTATCTAGCTTAATTAGTTCAACAGAAAGATATTTTTGAATTGGTAATCAATTACCAGATCTTGTAATTGATTACTAGAGAGATCATAAACATGGCTTGTTTTAAATTTTGAACTTATTTGAATTTTGAACTATGTAATCGATTACCAGAATCCTGTAATCGATTACCAGTGAAGAGATTTCAGAAAAAGCTTTGAAAAGACATGACTTTTTAGAAATATAACTGTGTAATCGATTACCAACAAAGAGATTTTAGAAAAGCTTTGAAAAGACATATATCTTTAAACAATTTTGAAAAGGCACAATGAGCCTATATATATATATATATATATATATATATATGTCTGACTTCGAAAAGAATGAGAGAAATTTTCTAAGAGAACTTAATTGTCAAATGCTCTCTAAACAACTATTGGTCAAACACTTGCAAATCTATTGAGAATTCTTCTAAGATTTTCAATTTGTATCATCTGTTCAAAATGAGAGAAATCTTTTTGTTCATCTCATAAACTCAGTTGTAATCAAGAGACTATTTGTCTCTTGACTTATGAAAATCTTGAACATAAGGGTGAGGAATCTCAAGGTATGTTCAAAGACCGTAAAGGATTTACAAAGATAGTAGAAAATCTCAAGTGGGTTGCTTGAGGACTGGACGCAAGCACGAGAAGTGGCCGAATTAGTATAAATCAAGTTTGCAATTCTCTCTTCCCTTGTCTCAGTTATTTTATTGCAATTTACTTTGTCTTGCACAGTTAAAAGAACATTATTAAATTGATTGCTTCTTCTTCTTCTACATTATGAGATTATCATATATTATTTAAAAGGGGGTTAAAATTTGTTAGTGAGAAAATTTTGAAACTTAATTCACTCCCCCTTTTAAGTTATTAAGGTCATTTGTCCAACATAATGCATTTTTTTGTACCACTAGAAGGCAACGAAGACAATGACAAATAATGTGACCCACAAGGATGTCATGGACCTACTCACAAATGCCCTAGATGCCACAACAAAGCCTCTTAAATTGGAAATCGAGGTCCATTAGAAGTTTCAAATCTCTATTGGGACAACCGTTAAGACCTAAGTTAGTTGAAATCAGTGGGACTTAGCAAAGTCTATCAATGAAACGGGCATTAGACAAACTCAGTGATTTTGAAACTATATATATTGGCGATGATGAACTTGAGCAGCCCAACGAGCATTAGCAGCAAAGAAGATTGTAATAACCTCAATCCAAATAAACCTTTGGCTCATTCTCATGCAACTTTGCTTGGGTTGGCAAGGGGTGAATTTGTTTATGAGCATTCTCAACCGAAACCATTTATGAGCAACTACAAGAGGGGCCTAACTAGCAAGGTAAAACATTTTTCGCTTAATATTCGTTGGTTAATAACATACAATAACATAGTGCTCTCAGACAGTAGAAGGTGGCTAATATATTAATGATTTCAAACAACCAAGCTTACATGTGTTTGGATCATATGTCAAGGAGACTCTCATTCACTAGTAGGGTCTCTGGGAGACTTAACCCAAAGAAACCAAAGACTGAACCCTCATCAACACCTCATATTGTGTTCAAAGAAGATGTTAAGGCAAGGAAGTAGCTTATAAAGAATCAACCTTCAAAAGAAAAGTAATTGTAGAGGTACCATGAGTTTATAGTCAGAAATCCAATGCTAACATTGTGCCTAAGGCGTGCAAAAAAAAATTATAAAACTTTGTCCATCTTTTTTGTCATTTTTCTGAAGTATTCCATATGTATTGTTACTTAAATAACTTGTATTTGTATGTGGGCGCATAATGTTCATTGCACATTCAGGCCCACGATAGATATGAAATTGCAGAGTTGAAGGTGCAGGTTTGTACGTATGTCTTCAACACACAAATTGATCCAAGGTAACAAGGATTTCATTTCATTTCATTCAACATCTAATTATTATTATATTAATCAAAATCAAACTTAACTATATTTGGTTTAACAAATATCAAATAAGCGAGGGCAATTTGGTGTTTGTTGTTAGGAACAATCTAGGCTTGAGGAACGTATTCCAAAGCTAAGGCTCTAACAGGATTGTTGACTCAGAGGTATTATTTATATTTCTTTACGTTTAACATTGCTAATCATATTATCAATGACTACAGGGTTAACATTCTGTTTGTTCATTTGGGTTTGCAGATTATACTCTTTATGGCACTCAAGGTGATGAAGAACGAATTAAGTAGGCCGAACAAAACTATATGGTGTTTACCACCTACCTTGGTTGTAAGCTATTAATTGATCACACATTTGTTGTTCAAGCATTTAAACCGTGTCATCATTGAATACTAATGTTGGTAACATCTATATTTAAGGTTGATGCATTAAAAGGAGTATTTACTAATAAGCTCTTTAAAAATTGTTGCATGGATTGGATGACTCCAGTAAAAGAACTAAATGTGGTATATTGTATTTTACACTTTATGATTATATACATGGAAACCAATATTGTAAGGATGTCGTAATATTTACATGTTCCATGTTCCTCACATTTGTAAAGCTCTACATTCCTATTTGCAAAAACAAGAACCACTGGTATCTAGTTGTCATAAGTGTTGAACATCGTAAAGTTTTTTTATCTTGACTCACATTTAATGAATGCCACATTTGCCAGAAGGATCAACACAATTTGCAAATTGGTTCATCGTAATTGTTTTTGTATATTTTATGTGTAATTGACTTTGTAATTAACCTTCTTGTAATTCTTCATTAAATATGTTGGTCATCATAACACACTACAAATAAAGACTATGTCCACTCTTGCATCTTTAGTGTTTGACTCTCAGTATGTACTTGGGCCGCAAACAGTTTCACGAATGGAACATTGTTGAGGCGTGAGGGATACTCAACTATGGTTGAATGTTAGTGACAAATAAGTACATGCTGAGGCGTTGACAAATATTTTAAAAATACTTGTTTGTTTCATTCCAAGAACGTGGTTCTAACATATTTTTCAAAATTGTTACAAATGTAGTGATAACTCTGTTGTTTGGGTTTTATCTTGAATGCAAATGGGTCATGGATTTGTTAGAAGTCTATGTGGAGTGATATGTGGAAGAGGTTTATTTAATAACTTCAAATTTTTGTGCTTCTTACTATTACTACCATGCTTGGATCATTTACAAAGTACCAATTGTTAACCTTGTATGATGTTTATGCAGTTGGATGAAAAACTTGTTAGGATGAAAGTGGCAATGAATTTGCTATTGTGACTTCACAATGAGATCCAAAATACTTTGATTGATGAAGCCAAAGTACATTGGGCAACAGTCTATCCCCGTCATTGATCATAGTAAGGAAGCCGAAGTAAAATGTTTGTTAGGATGAAAGTAGCAATGGATTTACTTGTATACCTCCTTATTTGTTTTTTTGTTCCATATTAACTTATTGTCATCATGACCGAATGAAAACATACAAATAAGTAACACTAGAACTCCATTTTTTCAATGAAGAAATCATATAAGGAAATCCCTTATCCAAACTCTCATAGTATGCATATTGACAAAGTTTTCTACTTAATTGCAAAATTGTAGAATATCTAGCAAACAAGTAGGAGTCCCAATATCTTGAACCGTCGAGATAATTTTTTTGAATTTCTTCTTTGGCTACGTTAACCACCTTGGCAACAACAATGAATAAGAAATTTCAACAATGTCTAAGTAAAGTAGGACACATAAAATGTGTGAAGATGGCAATCCTATCGACTTCATTCTTAAACAAGAACATTTAAATTCTGATTGTGATGGACAATATGTCACAAGCCACCTCATCCCATTGCACCTTTGTTTGTATAAATATAATATATTGGCAATTGTTGCCACTCAACAACCCTTAAAAATGAGGCTTTACATAGATAAGGGCGAAACAAATTAAACAATTCCTAAGTCATGTGATTTCCAACACACCTTTCATATCTTACCAATCTGGTTTCAACACCATAGCCTTCAATTCCCTAAACCTAAAGTATGTCAAACATTGTTGAAACTGTTCCACAAATTCAATCAAGGTAATCTTTGATTCAACATATTTTGCAAGATGACTATGGAATGATTCACACCTTGAAGTTGTTCTTAAACTAACAAAAATATTATCTTAAATGTGACTCGTTGCCCACATCTTTTGTTTTGCATACAACTTATTCATCTAGTTGTGTTTTGCAACCCAAATCTTTCAACCATATCAGTCCATCTCGTCTCAGAATCTACAATTTCCAAGTCACCCAACATATAGGTTTTCAAGTTTGACAACATTTTAGGCAAATGAACATTTGTCAACGAATTACGCAACAAATGTCAAGCACACAATTTGTGATAAGCGTTAGAAAAACTCTTCTAATTGCATTTCTCATAGCAACATCACCCTCGGTTATAACTAAAGATGGACTTTTCCCTTTCATTTCCATCAAAAATTGTTCCAACAACCAAACATATGTCTCCTCGGTCTCATTAGTCATAATAGCATCTCCAAAAACAATGGTGTTATTATGGTGGTTAACAACAGACAAAATAACAACTGGACAATCGTATTTGTCTTTCTTGTATGTTGTATCAAAAGCTAAAACATCACTAAACAAATCATACCTATAACATCGAAACTTTGTTCATGTCTTTGTTCAACATACCTATAATATCGAAACTTTGTTCATGTCTTTGTTTTCCATATTGATTATAAATATCTTTCATAACAAATCCAACATTTTCATATCCACTTGAAATATTAGCAAATGCAGCAAATATATGAGGGATCCTAATACCAACCTTTCTGAAATTGTCAATTTGCATTATATTCGTTGTCGTCATGTTCTTATGGGCAACTAACAAAGGACAATACCTTCGATCTAGCATTGCATGATTGTGATAATACTTTCCCTTAGACACATACCAATTATGATTGTGTTGGCTAATGTGAACACAAAAAAATGCTTTACACTCACAACAGGTTTCATTCCTCGTTTTACGTTTTCTTTGTGACATACTTAAAACTCGTTTTTTTTCACCGGCACGGGAGCATAAAAATGTTTGTTGGATAACTTGCCCATTCTTGTTCCTAAGCACGTGGCTTTTGCAAACAAAGAAATCAGTAAACTTTGCATTCCAGGTGTAAAATAAGTAAGCAACTTCATGGTCCAAAAAATCAATCCTTGGAAAATCATCTCCTGTTAAAGTTTCCTAATCCAAGTTTAATATATTGACCACATTGTTGATCTGAATGTGACTTTCTCTACCATCAGCATTTACACCAATGTCAACATTAACAAGTATATCATCCTTTGCGCCGCCTTCATCTTCAAAAACATCTTCATTGCCAAAAAAAATCATGACCTTCATCTTTAGATACATCTTCAGCATAATAAAATCCATCACCTTTATGTTCAACTTTATTTCCATAAAGTTCATCCCCTTCATCTTCAGCTTCGTCTCCATAAAGTCCATTACATTCATTTTCATACCCATCAAAATGGAAAAAAGATCAATCACAATTAACTTCATAATCATTTGCATTGTCAATTGATCCATAGTTAATGTTGTCATTGTGGCCTGCATTGCTTTCATATGCATCTTCATTACCATCATATTCATCTTCATAGGCATCATATCCATTGTTAGCCATATCTAGCACACAACTCTTGCAAACACTTGATCAAAATAAAATATTCAAATATTAGGCTAATAAATACAAAATAATCACAACTAACCGCATTGTTCTTATAGTAACACTCCAATATATCATAGTATTTACCACTTCTTTCACAAGTAGCTTGTAGACTATGTCGATTTCGAAAAACCCTCACAATCAGTGCAACTATACTTCTAAGTTATGAGTTCAAATAATGGAATCCTCAAAAAAAGTATTGGTCTTCAATTATCATTGAAAATGTACGTTGCATTCTACTAAATGACAAATTCAATTCGACATCACAACCATTAATCTAGAAGACAACATTTATACTCTCAAAAACAAGATGACTAGCCAAAATGATGATATACCTAAGTCTCACTTTATCAATCAACATCCACCATTAACGAAATTTTTTCCACAACCAAAATCTTTGCCTATTTTACTCCAGAGTATAATGGCCATCGACTTTCTCGTGTAGCACATTGGGTATACCAAGGTGAAATTTAGGTCTACAAGACCTCGGATCGGGTCAAACCCAAATAACACCTTTTAGAGTCGGTGTCTGGGAGAATATAACTAGGTCACTGTAAAAAAAAACCCACATATTTCTCTAATTAAAAAATTGCCACGTTACAATTATGTCACCTTTTATAAATTTTTGAAAATCATTTTTGCTATCCTTCGGCCATCAGTTCCTTGGATAAATCCTATCCATCCGTTTAAAAATTCAATTAATCAAACGATTAGTATTTCTTTCTCACTGTGAAGGATATGATGGCCTTTCCCACAATAGATCACGTCTGTCAAATAAAGCAATTATTAGGCTCTTTTATTAAATAATAATTAGTCACTTGTAGACTGTAGTTAATGATTGACTAAAATGACATAAAGCCACTTAATAACACACTTAAAAATTAATTGAAAAGTGCTTAAAATCTTATATTGAAATAAAAAATAGGCTTTTTAGTCCCTCAATTATGTAAGATTTTTGTTTTTATTCTCTCAACTAAAAATCGACCGCTCTTGATCTTCAAACTATTTTCCATTTCATTTTTTTATCTCTGTCATCAAATATAATTGTTAAGTGATGACGTAATAATAATATTTTATGACATTTATTTTCTTGGTGATTTAAAACTGCTAGAATTTACTTTACTTAAGTGTTAATAAGTATTTAACAATTTTTCATGGTTAAAAACCTCTAGAAATTGCTTCACAAGGGACTTTTTAATTTCTACACGAATCTTCATTCCTCCATTATCGTGCTCCAATTTCCAATTTATTTCCAGTAGCTATAAAGCATTTTCTCATGTCTAATAACATCATTTTTCTTTATTGAATTAAGTTAATTACATTTATTCACCCAAAATAAAATAAGGCATATGAAAAAATACATGGCCTTACACACCTCCCACAAAAACATGAGTAGGTATGAGTGGCGATGATGAAAAACATAGTCATAGTGAAGCTTCTACTTAAAGCAAACCATTTCACACAAATCTCAGCATATTATATCTATCTTTTGGGGTTCAAACAATCATATTCAAGATCAAGGCTAACCGTTACCATCTCTCATTGTGATATCGCTTTTTTCACCAGATGCATCCTTACCAGGCCCTTATTTTGGAGTGATGACGACACTTATGAAGACTCCAGTTGTCACTGCCAACAAGCCACTATATCCAAGGTTCTTTCTCTGTGTAAGTGTGTGTTTCTCCTTATCTCTATTGTGTGCGCTAGAGTTGGTTGTTTCACCGAAATACCCTCACGAAGTATGAACTACACACAATTACTCTCTGTAGTTGGAGAACTATGGCAGTTTGGGGTGGTTGAGATGGCTCGTCGCATATTCATCATGTTATCAAAGTCATTCTCACACACAGGAGGAAAAGAGTTTGTCATTATGGTGACCAACACCACCGAAGGGCAAACAAGAGAAGTAGGAAGAGGAAGATTTGAGAAAAATACATTTTGTGGCGGCTAAAAGTCGTCAATATCTAAATACTAATTAACGGTGTTAACTTTAAACTATTCGAAGAACCACATTTAATCATTTTAAAATGTTAAAGAATCAAAATGAACTTTTTAAAATATCAACGACTAAAATGAACAAAAAAGTAAGATAAATGACCAAAGAGGTCATTTGGCCAATATATTTGTAGTCTCTTCAAATAGGATAATGTCCATGTTTAATTTGTATAAAAAAACCCTCACTTCCTTTTGGTTTCTTATTTATGAAAATGAATCATGTATTATAAATCATAGACAAAAAGAGATGGTTATTTTATGAATATATTTCCATAATGGAGGGACTAATTAAATGGACTCCATATATATTTATATTTGCAAGGATCATAAAGTAAAAATACATTTAATCATTTTTCCTTGTAATTACCTCAAACGTTCCTGCTTAATCCTTGCAAGGATGATTATATGTTGTTAGTCTAATTAGACAGGCTATAGATATAAAGTATTAATATTGGTTGACTTAAGTTTCTTTATAAACATGCTTAGTTTGGGACATCCTTTTGGCATGTTTGTCAATTCAACATGCCATATTCATCTTGTATAATTTTGAAGAATTCCTTCATAGAGAAAATGGGTCTTTATATCATTCACTATACATGTCATTTCCCATTCAAACATTAGAGAAAAGATTATCAATTTTAGACAATCAGTCATAGAGTTTTTTTTTTATTTAGTAGAAATGTAAAACTCTACTCAGTAGCTGCCCCTCCTATGGATATTCATAGTATAGTATAATTTCTATGTTCCTAAAAGGAATCACTCATGAGTGTAGGGGGGTGGTGAATGTCGTTGTTGGTGGTAACTTCTTGAACAAAACCATTGTTGAAGTCAAGAAGATCATTAAAGACTTGGCTGCTAGTGAGCAAAATTTGGATTATGGTAGAGCCACTTTTTAGAAGGGTATGTATGAGATGAGTAGTCAAGATAACCTACTAGCCACTCAACAGAAGATGCAACTGCAATTGGACACCATCACAAAGCAAATTCAACAACTGCCTAAGCAACTTCAGTCAATGCATAACACCTCGCACAAAGTTTTCAACTGTGAACAATGAGGAGGAGAGCACCATTCTTCTTAGTGTAATACTAGCTATGGATAGCAAAAGGAAGTTCATTATATTGGTAATTAGTCAAGGGAACCCTACAACAACAATTATTAGTAGAAAGGCTTTTAGAATTCTAATGGTAATTACCATCAGAATGCAGATATGGTCCTTCATAGGTTAAACCAACGCTCCAAAAGCCAAATTTGTATGACTGGACTGCTAAACTAAAGAACAATAATAGTATATTGGAGGAGGCTATTGCTAAACTTATTAACTTGTCGATTGCCTCCATTGCCAACCAAAAGAACATCGACGCATCCATCAAGAACTTAGGGACGCAAGTAGGTCAATTGACAAAATAACTTCAAAACAATTATGTTGTGTTTTCAACAACTATAGAAGAAAATCCAAAAAGGAATTGCAATATGCTATCAAAACTAAGAGTGGGGTGGCCATATGATGAGAATATCAAAGACTAGACCCAAGCTCAGAAGGAAGCCCAAGACCCAATTCAAGGCATAGGAGAGCCCATGATAAGAGCAAGAGCTAAAAAGATCCAAGAAGCGTTGCAACATATAGTGGCTAAAGAGTTACTACTTTCTAAGGACACTTAGTTTTAGTTGGGGTAATGGTTCATTGCCAACATATGAGTTATAGGTTTTTCTTATTTTTTGTTTTGATGTATTTTGTTGGACTAATGGACTTGATTATATTATTTTTTTAAACTATTGTAGTAAAAATCTTTGACTTTTGTATAAAATCCTAAGGTACCCCTATAAGACTGGGTTGCGATCCAATTATGAGACTCGTAATAAGTTCAAGACTTATTTATATTATTTTAGTTTGTACTTCGTTATTTTAACTTATGGTCGTAACACCTTGGATTGTAAAACATATTTCTATTTTACTTGTTATAGATGATGTTTTTATTCAAATATTTATTGTTGTTGTTTTATATTACGTCACACATTGATTTAATTTATTTAGTCGAAATGAAACAAAATATTCCCGTTTTCATTTATCATAAACGTTATAAACGTTTACATTTATGCCTTTTTATTGTAACAAAGTATCATGTCATTTTGGTGCAAGCTCATTCTCTTACAAAGATTAATGTGTTTTTATTGTTTTATTCGCTAGCTTGGGGCAAATGAAGTGAAGGGAACTATGTTAATTTATTAACTGTTGGGGTCAGTTCTAAGCATAGCTCTATTCGAGTTATTCCTTATAATGCATGCATCTCACACCAAGTAAAATAATAATATTTAACTACATATAAATCTATAATAATATTATAAACTTCTTTTTATTCACAATTTTATTGTCTTAGATATTGTAAATACATAAACTATTTACTTATTATTATTATAATGATAATAATCTATAATTATTATAATGATATACCTACTTTTTGTCTTTACATTTTTTTACAATTTTACCCTTTAACTAACATTATAAATTACATCATTATTGTATTTTAATTGCATATCAAAAAACCACTCACTAACTACTTGTAAAAAATATCATTATTCTATTTTGCCTTTCCATCAGCTCCTTATGGAGATTCTTCGTAGTATCCAAAAAATGAAACCACCTTGTACCTCTAATCAACCGGGTTAAGTGGAGTGGGATCATTCAGATAATGGGCTATTTACCATTCGTGAGTGGAGGAGAAATTCCAGGTGTTTGTTATGAGACATATCACAGAGAAGCGAAAAATTTAGCAGATTCTTTTGTCAAGCATGGGTTGTCTTTACAATCATCGGATGTATGTTACTATAGCAGTTTGCCTTCTTTTGCAGTCCACCCTTTTATGGAGGATACTGATGTAATGAACTTAATTTTGAGTAATAATTAGTTCTGTCTTGGATGGTTTGCCCCCAAAAAATAACTGCACATCCTACTAACTCTATATAAAAAGGTACAATCACAATCAATCACCTGAAATCAACTAACTTAGTGTGAAATTATTTAAGCTTAATTTTATGTTTTAGATTTGAATCCTAAGTATACAAATTTGTTAAATATTTGGAGAGAGATGTTTATGATCCATAATAATCTTATCTAACTCAAATAAGATTATTTTTAGTGGAGTATCAAATGGATCGAAAAATTGAGTGATAATTAGTTCTGTCTTGGATGTTTATTATCCATAATAATCTTATCTAACAACAATAACAATAAAAATTAGGATAGATATTAATTATTTTTTATTGTAGACTTATAATATTTTCAGCTAGCATAATCGAAGTTGACAAAATCTATAACAATAAGTGTAATTCATATGAAAAATATTTATTTTTATATAACTAAAATTTACAATAAATAAATATTTTGGAATATATGAATTATATTATAAATAAAATTCATAACAAATAATTTCGTTTACCATATAAATAATAATTTGGATTTATGGTAGATAACTTGCATTGTAATGGTAGATTATTTTCAATTAAAAAAAGATAAAAATCAAATTAAAAGTAATAACCAGTTAAGAAGATCAAATATATAAATAAAGATAAAAGAAAGTATCATGAGATAGTATTTTTTTCCTAAGTTTATCATCAAATCAAATTAAATTAAATTTTAAATTAAAATTAAGAATGATATTAAAAAATAATAAAAATTAAATATAAATATTTTTTGTGAATATTAAATATTCAATACATTTTTAACATTAAAATATGACTTGGATTTATAATATAGTAGGAGTCAACAAGGGACAATAAATAGTTAGTACTAATAAATACATTAAAAAAAATTCATTACTCCACCTCCACGTGAGAAAGCGATGTCTGAAATACCGAAAATACCCTCCTTCCCAAGGTATTGACTAAAGGGGTTTTTATTTCTTACCGGATAAAATAAACCACCACACTGCCCCATCGATTTCAAAATCGCACGGAATTTGATAACAAGAAAGAAAAATTCAAATTCACCCAACACACAAACACACCACTCTTCTTCGTCGATTCAATTCAATTCTTCTTCCTCGTTTTCTTTTTCCAGTTCTTGAACTCACTCCAGCTAGCTGAATTCTACAAAATTTCAAATTCCGAAAAAGCCCTTTTCTTCTACCGAAATGCCGAACCCTTCTTCTTCTTCTTCTTCTTCTGTGTAGCCGCCACCAACCCCCACCACCCGCCACCGATCTCCGTTTAAGATGATCGTCCGCACCTACGGTCGCCGCAAAGGAACCCTCTCGGGAACGTGCTCGGGCTCCTCTTCCTTAAACGGCGACGTTTCCGAGCCATTCAGGGATTCCTTATCTCAGGAGATTGACGACCCTGTCTGTGGCTTCGCGTTCTCCTCGCAGGACTCGTCCTCGCAGCATTGGTCCTTCTTCGATTCGGAGATCGACGACTTCGGCGGCGGCGCAGGCGGCGCAAGGGAGTCGAAGAGGGCGAAGCGGGCGGTGGCGGAGGGGATTCCGGCGACGTCGACGCTGATGGAAGCGCAGGAGTTCGGAGAGATGATGGAGCACGTCGACGAGGTCAATTTCGCCCTCGATGGGCTTCGGAAGGGTCAGCCTCTGCGGATCAGAAGGGCCAGCTTGGTGTCGCTCTTGACAATTTGCGCCACCACGCACCAGAGAAGGCTCCTCAGGACTCAAGGGTGCGTCAATTACGCTCAATCTTTCTTGTTTTCTTGCGAATCTGAAATGGCTTTCTTGAAAAAAGTGTTATTAGTCTGTGGGTGTTTAATTTGACTTAATTTACTTTTGTTTTTCTTTAATTTTTGTTGGGTTTGGTTCAAATTTTTAAATTTGGGCTGGGAGGAGTGGTGGGGTGGTTTTAGGTTCACAATTGTTTTGAATTTTGCTGGGTTTTTGAATTATGTTGGCGCTTTTGAATTTTAGGGATGGGTTGGGAGCTGTAAAATTCGTCGTGGATTTGATGAGTTATTTCTTATTACTTCTCCCTGAGATGAAGAATTGAAAGTGTTGGTAAATTTCTTAGTGAATTTGCTGAGTTTGTTGTAGTTTCCGTTTGGGTCGATTCGATCTTGGGATCTCTTTGGCACTTCTTTTGTAGAAATGCGGCTTGATGGGGAGATTAGATATGTTTCAGTTTCTAGGGATTGCGCATGTCTATTTCACTTAATGGTCTTTGTTGCCGTTTTTTTTTTGTTAAACCTTACGAGGTATTGAGCAACCTCTCCCCTTTGCTTTCTTGTGTGGTTGAATCCCTGAACTGCTGACTTTGCATCCCACTTCAGTCACCCATTGTGGGTGACTTTCTTGCTATTTGATACCGTAATAATGATGTGAAATTTTCCATATCGAGATTCACAAGCTTAATAAGATTCATAATTTTGCTGTTATCATTTACCCTAGTATTATCTAATTGTCCATGAGCGAGGCAGGGTAATATTGTCTAGAGAAAACCCTCAATTAGGTTCTTCAAAAAGCTTTAGCTGCCAAATTAATCCCACAAATGATGTTTTTTGTCATCATTTTAGTCCCTCAGAGATGTGTTTTTTTGTCATCACTTTAGTCCCTCAAAGATGTCTTGTTGTGATTGCTCTAGCACTTCATAGATTGTCACCAAATTGAGCCTTTGAAGATTTAATTGCCACAAAATTAGTCCCTCATAGTTTCTTTGTGTCACTACTTTTGTCTTCCTTAGGGATGTGTGACATTATGGTCACAAAATCTTTGGAGCACTAATATGGTGACAACTTAAATCTTGAGTGACTTAGACATGGGGGTGACACAGAGCTCTCGAGAACTAACATGACTGTTTATTCTATTTCCATGAATCTTCATTTAAATCTGGAATTTTAAACTGAGTCCCTGGATTGAGCTCTTATAGAAAAATACCAGTATGGATGTTTAGCTGATAAATCCCTGATTTTTATGCTTTCTAGGATGGCAAAGACAATAATTGATTCTATTTTGGGCCTCAGTCTTGATGATTCTCCCAGCAATCTTGCAGCTGCAACCCTTTTCTACGTTTTGACTGGTGATGTAAGTCTTCTTTTGTTTGTGGAATTGCAGTTAGTGAATTTATGAATGATGAAAGAAGCTATGACCAATATGAGTATTACTATTATTATGTATTTGACTGGATGTGCTTTTGTTTTTCAGGGCCAAGATGATCACCTCCTTGAATCACCTGGTTCTATTCAATTTCTGATGAAGTTGGTAAAACCAATTATCTCCTCAGCTATTAAAGACAAAGCACCAAAATTTGGCTATAAACTTCTATCATTGCGTCAGAATGATGACATGCTGAAAAATACGAATACAACGGGAAGATTGGACTCCAGTTCTGCAGAAGTTTTTTCTAGAGTTCAAGAAATTCTAGTAAATTTCAAAGAGCTGAAAACATGTCAGAATGACAGTAGGGTGGAGAGGCCAGAGTTATGCCCAAAATGGTTAGCATTGCTGACTATGGAGAAGGGTTGTTTGTCTGCCATTTCTCTTGATGGTATCGTAAAGTACATTTATTTCTAGTTTGTATTATTGGCTGAAGATGTTCTTTTCCCTCTATTATATTGTGTCCTTTTAAATGCTAATGTCGGTATTTTTGCACAAAAATAATAGTAGGCAACCAAATCTGTTCATATATATTTTATACTGGTATTTACTATTTAGTGTTTAAAATCATTAGCGATGAGTTTATGTATTAGTCTTGTTTATTTTTATTTCTTTCTAAGTTCTGACGGTGCCATCTTGATTTTGAAATACAAATAAAACTAGTAAGTTCTCAGAACAGTGGTGCTTAATTTGATGGAATCTGGTTTGTTTATATGCTAGGGGGCTTTATTCTGAATTGTATATCAGTGGTCTTTGTTTATGTGAATTTCCATCCCAAATTAATTAGGATTATGCTGTTTTCACTTGTAAATTATGATTTCTGTGGTATTCTTTCTTCACAAAAAGTTATAGTTGATCAGGAACTAACTTCAATGGGCTTTGTAATGTTCCATGATCCTGCTGACTGTATATATTCTTTTATGGAACCTCTATTGGAACATCTTCTGAGTATTCTTTTATATTTTCTTTGGATGTTTTGGGGGATTACTTGCATTCAGAAACCAGTGGTGCTGTACGGAAGGCTGGTGGAAATTTCAAGGAAAAATTAAGGGAGCATGGAGGACTTGATGCAGTCTTTGAAGTCACCATGAATTGTCATTCAGATTTGGAGGTGTGAGCTTGTATGTTAGTTCATATATATGCCTTACTATATTTGTAGTACACATAACTTTGGCCAAAAGAAATTGACAGAGACAGTTAAAACAGAATATTTTCTGATTGATATTTTTTTATCTGACATGAGATATTGTATTCTGCTGATTTCACCAATTCTTTTATTGGCCTGTTTGGAAAGCTTTCAAAATCACATTTTTGTTGATAAAAGAACAAATTGTATAGTAACATGAGTGTTTGGGTAACTTTTTAGACTCTCAACTAATTCTGCTGTGGGTCAAATTGGTTTTGACTTAATTTTTTTAGCTTTTCTGTTAAATAGATTCTTGGTGTGGGACCCATAAAAATATTCTGTAGTTGAACGCCAAGAGTAATTAAACTTTTTCATCCAAAAAATCATTTATTCTGAACTCATTTTTAAACACAAATTTTTTAACCTTAATTTTTTCAAAAATCAATTCTTTCAACATTACTTCTAACATAATCGTGATCAAATGCACCCTATATTTGCTTCCTCAAATAAGAAATTATGGTAATAACTACCTGAAAACTGTGGATTTGTCTTTCAGAATTGGATGAAGGATAGTTCTCTGTCTACCAAAGATTTAAGAAATGACAAACGAATCAAGAGCCTAACTTTGCTTCTCAAGTGCTTGAAGATAATGGAAAATGCAACTTTCCTAAGCAATGGCAATCAGGTTGACATGTGTTCTTTGCCTGTTTTACTTGTAAACTTGTTTGTTTATTTTTATAGATGTAATTTGGGTTGTCTTGAATTTTACATGTGTGACATTCTCCATCTGTATTGCATAATGCATACAGTTTGCTGCATTGCATTCATTGCTTGGTGAAATTTTTAATTTATCAATCATTCAATCTTAACATTTATTTTCTCATTATAGACTCATTTGCTTGGAATGAAAAGAAAATTGAGTCCTCAGGGACCCCCAACTTCATTTACGGAGCTGATTATAACTGTCATAAAAATCCTCTCAGGTAATGATCACTCAAAGGGTAACTTCTTGCTTTTGCTGCCTTTTCATTATTATTTATTTTATTTTCAATAGTCATGTTATTTTGCTTTGATTAGTTTACATTTCTAATGGTTCTAAGCTTTTGTTTCCTCTCTCCCTGCCAAAAATCTTCTAACTTGTAGATCTATGTTTACATCGAAGTGCCTCTGCTGCATCCAATGATAACAAGCCTTATGATCCCTTCTCTATGACCAGTCATGATTCTGAACTGGATCAGCTCAGAGACTATAAAGGTACTAGATTGTTAGTATTAGGTTGGAGTTCTATACAGAAATTTGCCAAACCATTCTTGAACCTTCATACTCTTACTTATCCTTTTATCCAAGACAGACAGGATTGATTGCTTAAATTGTTTCCCTCTATTAGGAGATAACTATTATCTTTTGCTATGTTTTTTTATCAACCTGCAGAATTGACAGGCCTCTATTACTGAGGCATATGGTATTCTGAAGGGGATGGGATGTAAAAGGTTAATGTATGCAGGCATGGATGAAGAGGACACCTAATAGTAAATAAATGGAAAATTCATGCTGTTAAGTCTGGAGCATAACTGAATGCTGGGCTGCAAGGAATAGTGGGAGGTGGTAAATCTGTTGAGGAGAAATGAGAATATTAAAGGAAGGATAGGCACTGGTACTGCATGGTAGGCTTGAATTGAGAGGAAAAGGGGATGGGCTTGGTCTGGGTTGAGTAATTTGTAGAAAACTTACCTTTTTTCAGGATGTGGTAATTTGTAGAATGACAATCATTGCTGTGCCTTGTCTTTCGTTGTTCTGCACCTTAATATTGTTATAAAGATAATTTGTTTCTTCCCAGTCCCGGGTATTTGGGTTGTGCACTGTTTTTTGTCATATTCTAACAATCTAACTTCTAGAAGATAAATTGGTGGTGACTTAGTAATGTAGAAATAAGTTAGTCTTCAGATTTTCTGAATGCTCCTTCTTTTGAATTCACAGAGAATGAGACTTTATCCATCAGTTCCACTGGAAAGTACCACGGTGTGGAGAGAGCCTCTTCTGTTAAGAGTTCTAATGCTTCTCAGATCAACCGAATATTGACATGTAATCGGTTGGAAAGTTCGCTATCCATTTCTGAAACTCCCAGCACTTCAACTACTGATACTTATTCACTAAAGACGAGGGTCAGTTCTTCCATGTCTGGGTCTTGTAGTGGTGCATCTAAGAGTTCATACTGTAAAACATCCACGATTCAAAATAGTTCTGGGAAGAATGTTCGCTTTATGGAAGGTACCCCAGTTGTAATATTGGATGATAGCCAAGATCCCTTTGCATTTGATGAGGATGACTTTGCACCCTCTAAGTGGGATCTATTATCAGGAAAACAAAAAAAATCTCATTCTAAAAAGCATCTGGTAGCAAACAGAGAGTTTGAAAATGAATGTCAATCTCACACCAATGTGAGCCAACGAGAATTAAGTAATGGAGACATCAATTGTTCCAGTTCTGATGTTGGTGATGAAAAAGATTCCAGCCTTCTAGCTGACTGCCTTCTTACTGCTGTAAAGGTATTTTATCTGATTTGATTTTGTTCTATGCAACATTTAGATACACTTATTCTCATAATGTTTGGGTAATTGAGTGAAAGTGGAGGAACTGCTTCCCTGTTTAACCATTTGAGAGTTATTTTTTGTTTAATGCATAGCTGCAATCGAGTTTTCTGTCACTGTTATACACTATACCGATGTTTTAGAGAGATATCTGCTGGATATATAATTCATTTTTTGTTTATATATACTGATAGACCTATCCGTGGAACTTGGATATGTGTGTCCTCTCTGTCGTTTTCTTTTGTTATTCTTTTTATAGGAGATCCTATCAGGGTTTTTCTCATGCAGAGGTTAGTTACAATTTTTTCACTAACTCACTTCTTATTTTAGGTGCTGATGAATTTGACCAATGACAACCCTGTTGGCTGTCGGCAAATTGCTAACTATGGAGGATTGGAGACTATGTCTATGTTAATTGCTGGTCATTTCCCTTCTTTCAGTTCATCGTCATCCTTTGCTCAAATAAAGGAAAATGGTGCAGGAACGACAAAAGATCATCAATCCGATAGGCATCTGACTGATCATGAGTTAGATTTCCTTGTTGCTATTCTGGGCCTGCTTGTAAACCTGGTCGAGAAGGATGGTCATAACAGGTAATTTGAGCAACTTCTGAACTGGCTGTTGGTAATGAAACTAATAGAGGTACATGAGCAAGAGATTTGTTTGTTTTTTTTGTTGATTGTTTTTCTTCTATTGTTAGTTTTATTCCAAACAATTGGATCCCCTTTAGAAAGTCTTGGGCACTTGTTCCACTTAATAACTTTTTATAGGATTTTAATTTAACAAATATAATTGCTGAATCATGTGTAATATCTTAATGATCATACATATTACATGCCAAATTTTTAATAGATTAAACATTATGTAATGAAAGTATAATGTCGGGTAGATTGAAGTTGATTAATGAAGTGCAAGCATTTGTGAAAACCCATTCAAGCATAAAATATTGTAAACTCGATTAACTTGATGTGTATTTCCTATCCAATGGTTAGACTAATAAATTTCAATGCCCAGTAAGCCATTTGTGAAAACCCTTTCAAGCATGCTTCTGTTTTTTTGCAGATCACGACTTGCAGCAGCCAGTGTTCTGCTACCTTCCTCAGTAAGCTTGCACCAGGAGGTTCGGAAGGATGTTATTCAATTATTATGCTCCATTTTCTTGGCTAACCTGGGTGAAAGTGAAGGAGCTGGGGAAGATAAACATTTGCAACTGGTGGGTAGCATGTTAAATTTTTTCCTTAAAATTCTTGTGACAATTATTATGTTTATTCGCATTTTTATTCCTTATCTATTGATATGCTTGTGGGAAGCTTGGAATTGCATCGAATACTAGAATTGCTCTTTTGGTTGAGAAATTACTGATGTTATATCCTCTAATTGGAAATCTATAGGTAATCTTTCCAACTTGTTTACTATATCATGTGTAATGGTTCAGCATTATCAGGTGATTAAAAGATGTTTTTGTTTACGTAAACTGAAATAGTTTCTAAAGAAAAAAAACAGTTAAAATTCAAATGAACAAGCAATGGGTAAAGAAAAATGGAAGTTGGAATCGTGCTTGACTTGATTGTGCCCTGATGTGGATAATGCAATAGGATGCATATGGAAAACAAATTGGAATTGGCTTCAAACTTCCAATATGTGAAAATGTTCTAGTAGATCTCATCTGATATGTAATCATTGTTCTTATTTACTTGTTTATCAATGCTAGAAAGTAGAAACACTTAAATAAAGTTGGTGTGTCTCATGTAATGTAGATGTGGAAATATATGAAATTTTATTGATTAATCATATGTTTCATCATGCAGAATGATGAGGCAGCTGTTCTACAAGGTGAAAAAGAAGCTGAGAAAATGATTGTGGAAGCTTATTCTGCGCTGCTTCTAGCATTTCTTTCCACTGAAAGGTAATTTCTGAATTTTTTTGTTGTATATTTTAGGGCCTATAATTTACTTTTTCTTTTTTTGCTCTACAGTAAGAGCATCCGTGCAGCAATTGCTGACAATCTTCCAGACCAGAACTTAGCAAGTCTTGTACCTGTGTTGGACAGATTTGTGGTATGTAGATAATTGTTAACACCATGGAGATGAAAATGTGAAGTTAGCTTGACATATTTGTTAGACACTAAATTTATTTGGGAATGGTAACTGGGGGTTTCACCTTAATCATTTTGGACACCTGGGGCCTCATCACCTTTTCCTTTTTTGCTTTTGTAAGTGTTTTTCACACAATTGATAGCTTTTTAAAGGCATCATTGTGTCTTGTCTGCAGGAATTCCATCTATCATTGAACATGATTTCGCCGGAGACTCATAAAGCTGTTAGTGAGGTCATTGAATCGTGTAGAATTCGATGAAAGCTCAAAGGGAAACTCTGTACAGCCACGGCATAATTTAGGGTTTGTTGTTATTCCGGAGGAAATGGGACTCTGTTACACGAGTCTGACCAACTTTTATTCTCTGCTCACAGCGCTTATACCCTTATTCTTGTATTACCATGCTGGTGATGACGCTGAGTTGTTTGTATACAAAAAAATCAATAGTGAGATACGTACCTAGCATAGTTTGTGTGTAATCAATAGTGGTAATTTTTTTTTCAATATTCTTGTTTATTCATTCATTTTCTTGTATTGGACTTTGTTTCAAGTGCCCAAGTCCCTTTGTTTCGGAAGCTAGCTAGCTGGATTAGTCAGTCTTGTTTAATGTTAAATACCAGTGGAGATTTGTGCGTTAACAATTCTCATTCTAAGCCAAGTTTTGTTGATATTCAACATTGTGAAACGTTAGTGGAGGGAAAAATAAAACTTGCATGAAATTACTATGGAGTTGTTTTTCAGATTGGCACATTTTGGAACTATCTGCCAATTCTTATTTTGTATTACAAATTTACAATATTAGGTACTTTTCAGTTAGTGATTTTTTACAAGAATGTTAGTAAGTGGCTTTATATCATTTTAGTCGGTCATTAACTAAGTGACCAACTCATTATTTTAGTAGGTTTAATTATTATTTTCATTCTTTCACTTTATGATGACTAATATTGTCTTCGGTCTCTCGAATATAAGAAAAAAGAATTGTCTTGAATATAAGAAAATTTTGATTAATTTTACTTTAATTAATGTTATTATTTTAAAATATTTTTTATTTAATTGAGGTGTTAATTTTAATTTTTTTTATTTCTTATATTATGTTTGAATGAAGGATAAGTTGGAAAAAATATTTAATTGAAATTAATATAGTTAAATACGGTTAATTAAATTTAGAATGAATATTTTTTTCCCTTATATTTAAGGGAGGAGGAAAAAATTATTAAAATCTCACAAACTTGCTACTTGCCCTTAATTAGTGCCTTCATATCAGTCTGAAAATCTTATTCAAATCAACCTAATATTCGTTGAAAGTACCTCATCCATCCTGTGTGCGAATTGGCAAATATTAGTTTTAATTTTATTAAGAAAATTAGTTAATCTTATTATTAAATTATATAATTTCAATAAAAATAAATAAATTTTTATTAAATTATCCTTAGTTAAAACTTGATATTAAGCATAAATTTCTCATTAAATAAATGATATTTGAAAAATATTCTCATTAAATAAGACATAAGACATATGTTGTTAATATTTACTTTGAAAAAAAAGATTTGAATTTTTTTTATAAAAGAGAACAGAGCAATAACAAGGATCGAATTACCAATACATGATTTGAGAGGGAAACAACAAATTGCTTCTTCCAATCATAAATATAAGAATTTTTTTATTGATGTTAAATATAAGAAAATTTTAATTTATTTAACGTTGTCTTTAAAATATGTTTTATTTAATTAAAATTTTAAGTCTAATGATATTTTTTATTTATTTCAGATATCAAAATTCTAATGAAAGGTAACTTTTTTTATTTTTTATTTTTAATTGAGATTATTAAATGTGGTTGAGGTCAGAGAGAGTATGTTACTATGATCCGAACCGATTCAAATCGGAAAATTCGGTTTTAAAATCAAAACAGGAGAAGGTGACAAGGCACCTGGTGTCTGCAGAAGGTACAAGTTATGTTGAAGTAGGCATGCAGATGCAGTTACATGACACCAAGAAAACTTGCATTCATTCACACTATCTTCCTTCTCTGCTGTTCTCTGATGTTCATCATCAAACAGTATTCCAATGCAGCAACCACCAAAAATTCACCCTCTGCACTTCCAAGGTTACCTCTAGTGGGAAATCTGCACCAACTTGGTTTGTTCCTACACCGCACACTCCAAACTTTGGCTAAAAAATATGGCCCTCTAATGCTACTTCATTTTGGAGAGGTAGCAGTACTTGTGGTCTCATCTGCTGATGCAGCGCGTGAGTTGATGAAAACTCATGACCTGGTCTTCTCTGACAGGCCACATCTTAAGATGAATGATGTCCTCATGTACGGTTCCAAAGACCTCGCATGTTCCATGCACGTACGAAGAATATTGGAGGCAAGTACGGAGTTTGAGTGTGTCACACCTTCTCAGCACCAAAATGGTTCAATCCTATCGCGGTTTGAGAGGAGGAAACAGTGTTGTAGTGATTTGTTGCATGTGAATTTGACTGATATGTTTGCTGCACTTACGAATGACGTGACGTGTAGAGTGGCTCTGGGAAGGAGGTACTGTGGGAAGGAAGGGAGGGAGTTTCAGAATTTGTTGTCAAGAGTTTGAGGAGATGTTGGGTGCTGTGTCTATTTTAAGGGACTATGTACCTTGGCTTGTATGAGAGAGCACAAAGAGTGGCTAAACATTTGGACCAGTTTATAGAGGAAGTGATTCAGGAACATGTTAGGAATAGAAGAGACGGGGATGTTGATGTTGATAGTGAGGAGCAGAGTGATTTTGTGGACGTTTTCCTATCCATAGAAAAGAGTAACACTACTGGCTCCCTAATTAATAGAAATGCAATAAAGGGTTTGATGCTGGTTAGTAAGAACATCATTTTTTTTGAGTTTGTTACGTTACTACACCTGGTTTCTCTTACATCTCATTTTTTTACTTTTTGTATTCTGTTTTGGATCTGTGAGGTTTTGCAGATGTAAATATTGCTTCTCCTTCACTTTTGTCGATGCTTGGGCTGATTCTGTTTCTTAAAAAAGATTAATAAGTAGAGGCAACTTAGATTAAAAGGGTCACATGTTTCTCAAAATTTGAATTGATTAGATTTCAAATATCTGTCTTTTTTTTGGTTTATTTCATCTGTAATGGCTTTTATTTTTGGACAGTGGTGATATATAATGTGACCTTTGTATATGAGTTTCCTGTGATGATTTGTTATTAATCTGCTATTGTACATTTACACACAAGGATAGGTTCTGGAAGTTGCGAAAAAGAAAATGAGGGGCAATGCAAGAATTTGCTGCCAAGATATAAAGCAAGAAAGGAGTGGAAACAAAAGTTAGGGGTTAAATATGCTTTTAGTCTCTTCAAATGGGGTATTGTCCACATTTAATCCGTACCAAAAAACTCATTTCCATTTAGTTCCTTATTTATGAAAATGTGTCATGTATCATAAACCAGAGACAAAAAGAGATGGTTCTTTTACGAATATATTTCCATAATGGAGGGACTAATTAAATGGAATCCATATTTATATTGCATGGATCAAAAAGTAAAAACACATTTAATCCTTTTTTCTTGTAATTATCTCAAACTTGCCCATGTACGTTATTTTCTTGAGTAAATTAGCTCATGCAAAATTTTCAATGTTTATGAAGTTTAGTATATATTTCATACTATTGAAATTGAAACACTATTGTTAAATCAGCACGGTGTGTTGTAACTTTGCTTTCCTTTTGTTCAGGACATGTTTGTTGCTGGTAGTGACATTACCACAGCCATGGATTGGACAATGTCAGAAGTGTTAAAGCACCCAACTGTGATGCATAAATTGCAAGAAGAGGTAAGAAGCGTGGTTGGTAATAGGACTCAGGTAACTGAGGATGATTTGGGCCAAATGAACTACTTGAAGGCTGTGATCAAAGAAAGTCTTCGGCTTCATCCCTCAATTCCCTTAATGGTCCCTAGGAAATGCATGGAAGATATCAAAGTGAAGGACTATGACATTGCAGTTGGCACTGTGGTATTAGTGAATGCATGGGCAATTGCCAGAGACCCTTCACCTTGGGACCAACCTCTATTATTTAAACCAGAAAGGTTCCTCAGAAGTTCAATAGACTTCAAAGGACATGATTTTGAGCTTATACCATTTGGTGCTAGAAGAAGGGGTTGCCTGGAGTAAGGTTTACTACAATTATAATTGAGATGGTGTTAGCAAACCTTGTTCACCAATTTGATTGGTCTTTGCCTGATGGGGGTGCAGGGGAGGACTTGGACATGTCTGAAACGGCTGGCCTTGCTGCTAGTAGAATATCTCCTCTCCTTGCAGTAGCAACTGCATATGAGAGAAATTAGTATATAATGACCATAAAAAGAAGTTATTATAAAAGCAATAAGGTTGTGTTTTATATTGTAACACACATGACTCTTTTACGTTGTGGATGCATTTGTGTCTGCAGGTTTCTCTCGTTTCCAACTGTGGTTTAATGGATTGCACAAGCTTTGTTACTGCTTAACGGATGATTATGTGTTGTTCATCTAATTTGGCAGGTTATAGATATAAACTACTAATGTTGGTTGACATTAGAGTTTGGCTTACACTATTACTATTGGTTGAATTAAGAGTTTAACAGTATGTTGTATGTGTTATTATTTCTCTTTGCGAATAATTTAACACGGTAATTTATTACTTGATATGGCTTATTATGTGCTTGGTAATCCAACCTTTCCCGTGGCAACTAGGAAGCCACCACTATAAGTTACCCCTTGATCCTACTCTGATTTGTGTAAAAGTTGAATTTATCTTGAAGTAATTAATAGTTCTTGTCCTTGCAATATAATTCCCTAAGCAACTAATTTAACTCAAATCTGCAAAAATATTAATGGTGTTTTCTAAGAACTAAAACAAAAATATGTTGCTCACATATTGCTGCATGCTTGCGGTTCGCAGCTATCACAAACTTAGAATAATTTGCTGTGAATAATGTTTTTTTTTTCTCTCTTCCCATTATCAGTATTATAATGGGAGGGAGTTTCAGCATTTGCTGTTAGAGTTTGGGGAGTTGTTGGGTACTGTGTCTATTGGGGACTATGTGCCTTGGCTTGATAGGCTGACGAACAAGGTTAGTGGTTTGTTTGAGAGAGCACACAGAGTGGCCAAACTATTAAATCAGTTTATAAATGAAGTGATTGAGGAGCATTTTAGAAATGGAAGAGGTGTGGATGTTGATGTTGATGTTGATGTTGATAGTGAGGAGCAGAATGAATGATTTTGTGGATGCTTTGCTTTCCATAGAAATAAAATAACACAACTGGCTCCCCCATTGATAGAACTGCAATAAAGGCTTTGATACCGGTTAGTAATAAGAACATCATTTTTTTTTTTTCTATAGGTTATTATGTTCTTACACCTGGTTTCTTTTCCATTCCATTTTTCTTCTTACCCTTTTTTTAATTTTACATCATATGATTTGCCACATTTATCAACAGTTAGTTTTTTCTTTTTTGAATTCTGTCTTGGATCTGGGGTTTGGCACATGTAATGTTGCTTCCCCATTACTTCCGCCGTTGTACGGAATGATTCTGCTTCTTATAATAAATTGTTTAGAGGCAACTTGGATTAATAGGGTCACATGTTTATCAAAATTTGAGTTGATTAGATCTCAAAAAAAATCTTCGGTACTATTTATGGTTTCGTTCATATATATGTACTGGCTTATATTATTGGACAGTGGTGTTGTATGACCTTTGCTGGTATAAGAGTTCCCTACGATGATTTGTTATTAAAGTGATATATAGTAGAAACAAGGATAGGTTCTCAAAATTGTGAAAAAGAAAATAAGGGTCAACTACGAGACTTTGCTGACAAGATATACAGCAAGAAACGAGAGAAAACAAAAGGAAGGTGTTATATAAATACGTTTTTAATTTCTGCAAATATTGCAACGTTCGAATTTTCAGTTAAGGATATCAAAGCAATTTCATCCTCTTGTCTTTCATTAAAAGTTTTTTCAATCATTGCTACGAGTTGATACGGGTGATAAGATTTGAAAAATATCCATTGTCTAGTAGTGTGAATTATCTTGTTTTCCATGCTTCAATTGAACATTCTAAATAAATAAAGGGACTAATTCATTAAGCCAAGAATTAAATTCTAAAAAGAGACAAGCAAAAGTGCATTACATTAGGAGCTAAGATTAAAGAAAAGAGAGAAGAAAATCTTCCATGCCCTGTACCAAGAACAAGAGTCACTCAATTTGGATATCCCCACTCAGCCTTTGACTTTCCCACACATCTTGCCACCCACATATTTCTTGCCACATGTGCAAGTTTTTAACCTAACGTGTCTTTTTCCCTTACCTTACCATGCAAGATTAAATTAATCAGTACCATATATTCATAGTAGTCATCACCACTCAGCATATGGTACCAAGTTTCATGCCCCACGAAAATTCGCATTCATTCACAATGCTTTTCTTCACTGTCTTTGTTCTCTGCCTTTCTCTTGCATTCATGATCAAATGGTATTCCAATGCAGTAACCTCCAAAAACTCACCCCCTTCACCTCCAAGGTTACCTCTGCTGGGTAATCTGCACCAACTTGGTTTGTTCCCACACCGCACACTCCAAACATTGGCTAAAAAATATGGCCCTCTAATGCTGCTTCATTTCGGGAAGGTGCCAGTACTTGTGGTCTCATCTGCTGATGCAGCACGTGAGGTGATGAGAACTCATGACCTTGTCTTCTCAGACAGGCCACAACGTAAGATAAATGATATCCTCTTGTACGGTTCCAAAGACCTTGCAAGTTCTAAGTACGGAGAATACTGGAGGCAAATAAGGAGTTTGAGTGTGTCGCACCTTCTTAGCACCAAAAGGGTTCAATCCTTTCGAGGTGTGAGAGAGGAGGAAACTGCTAGAATGATGGATAACATTAGGGAGTGTTGTAGTGATTCATTGCATGTGAATTTGACTGATATGTGTGCTGCAATTACGAATGATGTAGCGTGTAGAGTGGCTTTGGGTAAAAGATACCGTGGGGGAGGAGAAAGGGAGTTTCAGAGTTTGTTGTTGGAGTTTGGGGAGTTGTTGGGTGCTGTGTCTATAGGGGACTATGTGCCTTGGCTTGATTGGCTGATGAGCAAGGTCAGTGGTTTGTTTGATAGAGCACAAGAAGTGGCCAAACATTTGGACCAGTTTATAGATGAAGTGATTGAGGATCATGTTAGGAATGGAAGAAATGGGGATGTTGATGTTGATAGTAAGCAGCAGAATGATTTTGTGGACGTTTTGCTTTCCATGGAAAAGAATAACACTACTGGCTCCCCCATTGATAGAACTGTAATAAAGGCTTTGATACTGGTTAGTAAGAACATTTTTCTTCATATATATGGCTTATTATGATCGTATACTCAGTACGTACGCTGGTTTCTCTTTCATCTCATTATTTTGTTTTGGATCAGTGAGGTTTTGCTCTTGCAATTGCTCTAGTAATAAAATTATCGGCCTCTCCACATGGATCGCGTTTTCTTCATGAAATAACATAAATTTAAATTTAGTTTCGTGTTGCATTTTTAATCAAACATTTAATCACAAAATTAGGAAAAACTACAACATTATACACAATGGGTTTCAATGTGCTTAATCCACCAACCAATTGCTCTATTTGGTTCTCTATGAAGATGAATTAACCTAAAATAAATTATATTCTCTTTCAAGATAGGAAGACAGGCCTAATTTAATTTACTCATACTTTCATGATAGTTATGTTCAATTAGATCTTTTATGGTAGGTGTTGATTTCTCAAAGGATCAAACCTACTTTCATGGTTAAAAGCTTAAGTCTTTATCAAGGGTTTTCAACAATTAGGTTCACCATTAATTTCTTCTTTAATTATTTTAACTAAACCAAGTTAGTTCCCAAGGGCTTAACCCTATTCTTAGAAAATAGGATTCTACTCACACATAGTAACCCAAAAAGAAATAGAAATTGAGAATGGGATTGGAAAAATCTAGAAAAACATGATCTTCGATCTTAAGCTTTCACAAGAGAATTCAAACAAGAATCTCTTAAATGTCTATTTAAAACTTAAAAATAAGTCATAGGTCCAAACCTAATTGAAAATAAAATTAAAAATTTGTAAATAGTCATTTTGATACGCCTCACACTAGTGTGACTACTCCCACAAGGTGTGAGAGGCGTGCTGAAAGAGAAAATACGTGTCAGGAGTACCTACACTATTGTGGGGACTTATCACACCTTTCATATATTCACTTTTGATCAAGAACCTCATGATTTTCATGCTAAGATAGCTTTCATTCTCCATTATGAAGGATCCCATTGTTGGACCTTGTGGCCTCAATAATCTTAAGAGAGATAGACTTAGAATGCAGAAGAAGTAACAACAATCAATTTAATAATTTTCTTTAAACATGCAAGGCAAAATTGATTGCAATAAAATAAATGAGATAAGGGAAGAGAGAATGCAATCACAGTTTTATACTGGTTCGGCCACGTCCCGTGCCTACGTCCAGTACTCAAGCAACCCACTTGAGATTTCCACTATCTTTGTAAAATCCTTTTACAAAGTCTGAACCACACAGGGACAACCCATCCCTTGTGTTCAGATGCTTTACAACAAGAGACTCATAGTCTCTTAACCAATCTCATTGAATAAGAAGAATGAAAGAAGAATTCTCTCTTCAAGAGAAGAATATTACAATGAAGATTCATGGATGAACTCTTAATGAATTTGTAAGTGTTTGTCCAAGAGTTTCTTTTGAGAGAACATTTGATAATGAAGTTCTCTTGGAATCTCTCTCATTGTCTTTTGAGAGGATAAGACATTTTGGACCAGCAAAATTCTCTCTAAAATTCGTGCCCAAGTCACCTATTTATAGGCCTTTGATGGTCATTCACCAATCCAATGAAAAGATGTGACTGTTGGTAGTTTTTCTGAAAACTCTCCACTGATAATCGATTACAATGTTTGTGTAATCGATTACACAGTCATAATTTGAAGGGTTATGACTCTTGAATTTGAATTTCAGGAGTTTCGTTGCTGGTAATCGATTACAGACATATGGTAATCGATTACATGTTGAAAATTCAAATTCAAAACCTTTTTCAACAGTTATTTTTCAACCTTGTCTTTTGGTAATCGATTACACTTCCTGGTAATCGATTACCAGAATCTTGCATGTCTTGAAAGCATTTTGTTTTAAGACAAGACTTGATCTTTAGTGAATCTTGAAACAAGGCTTTGTTTGTTGAAGCAATCTTGAATTATTCTTGAAGCAAATGCTTATCCTTTGAAACAACCTTGTTAAATTCTTCTTTGACATCATCAAAATCATGTATACATACATTCACACTCATGCCTCTAAAAATCTTCCAGATCTTCCTCCAAGGAAATCAACTCATCCAACTTGGCCTTCAAGCCAAAATTAGCTGTGTAGTTGCTTCCTAAAACCAAAAGCACACCACAAAGTGTAACAGCGTCCTAAAAGGAAAAACTAAGAGATTATGCACGAACCTAAGCCTAAATCACTCGTGCTAGGCTAATGATCCAAATTAAACAAAAGATAGAATGAAATGCAACGCATCATACTAGAAATTTAGCTAGATTAATTGGATCACGTGTTAAAATTTGAATTGATTAGATCTCAAATATCTACACTATCTTTTGGTTTATTGCATCTGTAATGGCTTTTATTATTGGACAGGGGTGAATGGTGATGTATGACCTTTGTATATGAACTTCCTATGATGATTTGTTATTAAATGATATTGTAGAAACAAGGCTAGTTTCTGGAAATTGTGAAAAAGAAAAAGAGGGTCAACTGCAAGAATTTGCTGCCCAAAGATACACAGCAAGAATGAAGAGAAAGCAAAATTAGATCGAGTTAAATTTGTTCTCTTCAAATAGGATAATGTTCACATTTAGTCCCCACAAAAAAATCGTCTTCTTTTGGTTCTCTGTTTTTGAAAATGTATCATGCATAGTTCTTTTTTCCATAAATGAAAGACAAAAGAAGACGACTTTTTATGAACGATAAGTACCCTATATGATATATTTCCATAATCCAAGGACTAAAAGGAGCCAATATTTTATAATGGCATGTAATGAACTTATTTATATTTACTAGGACAAAAATAGTAAAAACATATCTAACCTTTCTCTTTTGGTAATCTCAAATATGCCATGTATATTGTTTTCGTGAGCAAATAGCTCATGTGAAAGTGTGATACTATTGAAATTGAAACATTTATTGTTAAATCAGTGATGTTTGGTAACTATAAGGTGTCCTGTAATTATGTTTTCTTTTCAGGACATGTTTGTTGCGGGTACTGACACAACACACACGGCCTTGGAGTGGACAATGTCAGAGCTGTTAAAGCACCCAATGGTTATGCATAAATTGCAAGACGAGGTGAGAAGTGTGGTTGGTAACAGGACTCATGTAACTGAGGATGATTTGGGCCAAATGAACTACTTGAAAGCTGTGATCAAAGAAAGTCTTCGTCTTCATCCTCCACTTCCATTAATAGTCCCTAGGAAATGCATGGAAGATATCAAAGTGAAGGGCTATGACATTGCAGCTGGCACTCAGGTATTAGTGAATGCTTGGGTAATTGCAAGAGACCCTTCATCTTGGAACCAACCTCTAGAGTTTAAACCAGAAAGGTTCCTCAGCAGTTCAGTAGACTTCAAAGGACATGATTTTGAGCTTATTCCGTTTGGTGCTGGAAGAAGAGGTTGTCCCGGAATAACGTTTGCCACAAATATAATTGAGGTGGTATTAGCAAACCTTGTTCACCAATTTGATTGGTCATTGCCTGGTGGGGCTGCAGGGGAGGACTTGGACATGTCTGAAACAGCTGGCCTTGCTGTTCATAGAAAATCTCCTCTACTTGCAGTAGCAACTGCATATCAGAGAAATTGATATGCAATGACCAGAAGAAGAAGTTATGATAAAAAAAATAAAAATTTCACATATTGTGACACATCACATATGCCTCTTCTATGTTGTATGTGCAAGTTTTAAACTACTAATGAAATTTGGTTCAAGGGGAGTCTGAAAAGTATATTCTTCATAGTTGTTAGTTTTTTAATTTAATTTTATTTTATCTTCCATAGATGAAGCAATTGAGGAGCACATTAGTCGTTGGTTGAGGAATAGCAGCGATGGGGAAATTTATGCAGAAAGTGAGGACCAGAATGATTTTGTGGTCAGTTTGCCTTCAATGGAAAAAGTGTGGGAGAATTGATTAGACAAGCAGAAAGACTGAATATATATATTGAGGTTTTTAAGTGGGGAATTGTATAGTTGATGTATCTCATTATTCTGAGATAGAAATTATATATCAATTACAAGAAATAAATTAACATATCTTACAAATAAATTGGGATTATATTAATACCAAAAATTATGGAGTGATTATTTGTATATTGGTAATTATTAGGAGAATATTATTTTAAAGGATCTGGTTAGTAGTTAATGTTCAGGGATTTATTCCTTTTCTATCTTATGCTTAACTTGATAGTTATGTTATTTAAGCTTAAATTATAATTGTGGTCCTTTAATAATTTTAATTGGTAATTTTAGTCTCTTATTTTTAAATTTAAATATTTAATCATCCTATTTTTTTTAAAATAAGTAATTTTGATTCTTTCATTAATTCATCATCCAAAATCAAATATTGACTTTCATGCGATGTATTGGTATTGACATGACGCATATATAGATTGTCTAAATGATACTTATGTGACTAGGAGTTAAATAAAATTAAAACTAAAAAAAAAATCTTAATAAGAGTTGAGCTCATAAACTTTTATTTGAAGGTAAAGCAATAAAATCCTAAGACACTTGTTTTGTTTACTTAATTTTATAAATACTATTTTACATATATCATTAGTTGGAAGTTATTAATTTTTTTAAATTATAAAAATTTATAAATTAAAATAAAAATTTGATATTTAAGTATATTTAATATTTAATTTTACATGTATTTATTGTTATTATAAAATTTTATTTTAATATAAATTAACAAAAATTTGTTATTATTTTAATATAATTTAAAAAAATACATAAACTAATATATAGATTATTTTAAAAAAACTATGTTGTGTAATTTATACAAATTAAGTAAATTTAAAATAATATTTAAATAATATAAAAATTAAAATTTATTATTTTTCATAATTAAATTAATTTTTTATTATTTATATATAAAAATAAATGTACATAATTTTTATAAATAACATAAGATAATTTACATAATTTTATTGATTTATATAATTGGTATCAAAAAACTTATTTACTAAATAATTTTTTATAGTTAAAACGAAAATATTAACATGTAAGTAATTCCTAAAATATTAAATATTAACATTTTATTATTTTATATAATTTGAATAAAAATAATTTAAATATTAAAATAAATTTAATTAATTTGTATAGTTTACGTTGATGCAATTATGTTGATTTATATAATTAGAGTAAAAGTAGTTCGTATATTAAAATAAATCTACAAAATAATTATGTAAATAGTTTATATATGAATTTATGAAACTTAATTATAAATTGGTAAAATAAAAAATAAAAATATGTAAAGTATTTAAAATAAAAAATATATAAAATGATGTAAAATAAAATTAAAAAAATTTATATATTAAATATATTTTTAATTATAAATTTTTATAATTAGAAAAAAATTAAAAAATTTTGATTAATGATACATATAAAATATTGTTACCTTATCTTTGAACAAGAGACTATGAGTTCAACTCTTCCGGTCTATATAAGGGTCGCGTTAATACTAATATGTCATATCAAAATTAACATTTAATTTTAGACAGTTGGCGGATGAAAGCACCAAAATTACTTATTTTAAAAAAAAAGAAAATTAAATATATTGATTTAAAAATAGGACACAAAAATTATAATTTATCCTTTGTATCATGTATCTTGATTGCATAGTGAACACATAGAAATTATCCTTATAACTTGTTTATAAAATTGAATGCTGTCCTCCAAATAGGTCAGATACCTCATCAACCAAATTTGATTAGTACATTAAAACTTGGACATTCAGAAGTCAAATAAATTGTTCAATAACAACTATAAATAATTACACATATAGCATACTGTCAAACTCTAAATGCCAAACAATACTAGTAGTTTGCACTATGCAGTCAGAGTTCATACGACGTGTGGTATGCGATAAACTTGACCAGATTGGCAGGAACTTCCTTTGGGGTGATACTGTAACAGACAAGAAAGTTCATTGGGTGGCTTAAGAAACTCTTTGTAAGCATAAGGAGTGTGGTGGACTTGGGCTAAGGCAAGCAAGACATGTTAATGATTCCTTTGGGGTGCTTTAACAGTTCGGATATTGTCCACTCCAGGGTTGTGTAAGTTGTGTCAGTACCTGCAACAAGCATGTCCTGAACAAAAGAAAACAAAATTACATGACACCTTATTGTAGTTACCAAACCACGCTGATTTAATGATAAATGTTTCAGTTTCAACAATATATTAAATGTAGTTATATACAACTCTTCATAAACATTGAACAATTCACATTACCTATTTACTCACGAAAATAATATACATAGGCAGGTCCTCGAATACTATAGAAATAAAAGATTAAACATGTTTAGTCCTTGTAATTTGTAAATATAAAATTTTTCACTTTGAGTCTATAAAAAATCACCACCTTTTAATCTCTCCTTGATGGAATATGTCATGAGTGATTTTTATCTTTCACAAAAAATCACCTCTTTTTGGTCCCTCTTTTATGAAAATAAGAATCACTCATGACACATTTTCATAAACAAGAAATCAAAAGATGATTTTTTTTTAAAGTACAATATCAGCTAGCTTTCATTTCCTCTCCTTTCTTGCTGCATAACTAGACAGCCAATTCTTGCAGTTGATCCTTATATTCATTTTCACAGTTTTCAAACCTATCCTTGTGCCTACAATTTCATTTAATAACAAATCATCATAGGAAACTCTAGTACAACCAAAGGTCATACAGCACCACTGTCCAATAATAAAAGCCAGTACAGATGAACTAAGAAAAAAAATACTCTAGATATTTGAGATCTAATCAATTCAAATTTTAAGAAACACGTGACCCTGTTAATCTGAGCTCTCTCTACTTATTGATTTATTATAAGAAGCAGAATCATCCAGAGCAAAGACAGAAATCAAGAAGCAATATTACATGTACAAAACCTCAGATCCGAAGCAAAATACAAAACAAATGATGTTCTTACTTATCAATATCAAAGCTTTATTGGAGTTCTATCAATTGTGGAGCCAGTAGTCTTACTCTTTTCGATGGAAAGCAAAACGTTCACAAAATCATTCTGCTCTTCACTATCAACATCAACATGCCCATCTCTTCCATTCCTAACGTGATCCGAAATCACTTCATCTATAAACTGGTCCAAATTTTTGGCCACTCCGTGTGCTCTCTGAGACAAACCATTAACCTTGCTCATCCAGTCAAGCCAAAGTACATAGTCCTCCCCTACAGAGACAGCAACCAACAACTCCCTGAACTCCAACAACCAATGTTGAACTCCCTCCCTTCTCCCCCACAGTATCTCCTTCCCAGAGCCGCTCTACATGCTACATCATTGGCAAGTGCAGCACACAAGTCAGACAAATTCACATGCAAGGAATCACAACAACACTGCCAAATGTTTTCCATCATTCTAGCCGTTTTCTCCTCTCTCACGCCGCGAAAAGACTGAACCCTTTTGGTACTCAGAAGGTGCAACACACTCAGACTCCTTAATTGCCTTCAGTGTTCCCCGTAATTAGAACTTGGCAGGTCTTTGGAACCATACAAGAGGATGTCATTTATCTTACGTTGTGGCCTGTCTGAAAAGACTAGGTCATGAGTTTTCATCACCTCACGTGCTGCATCAGAAGATGAGACCACATGTACTGGTACCTTCCCAAAATGAAGTAGCATTAGAGGGCCATAGTTTTTAGCCAAAGTTTGGAGAGTGCGGTGTGGGAACAAACCAAGTTGATGCAGATTATAAAAAGAAGGAAAAAGCTAGAAATTATAAAATTTATATCTTGTCTCAAAAGTTAGATTTTTTACTGAAGGGGTTTAGTTCAGCTCAGTTGGTTGAGAAGGGATGGTGTATGTGGATTGTGAAGTGTGGAAAATTTAAGATGTGTTTGGTTTGCATTTTCATTTTCTATTTTTATTTTTTGAAAACTGTTTTTATTTTTAAAAGATTATAATTCTGAAAATATGTTTGATTTGACTTCTCGTTTTCTGTTTTTATGAAATAAAAATATTAAAAATGTATGATATATTGACTTCTTGTCTTTTTGTATTTTTAGATTTGCTTGAAATTATATTAATTGTCATCACAATTTCATTTTATCCAAAATGAGATTTCTGTTTTTTCAACTAAAAACACTGCAAATAATATTTTATTGTTTTTATTTTCTGGTTATTTCCTATGTTTTTAAAAATCCAACCAAACACATTTCATTATCATTTTCTATAGAAAACAACCAAACCAAACATTCCGTTAACTTTTGAGACAAGATATAAATTTTCTTCCAATTTTTTAATGAAGGGGTTTAGTTCAGCTCAGTTGGTTGACATTGGACTTTCGTCATGAATGGTGTATGTGGATTGTGAAGTGTGGGAAATTTAGCTAAAGTGCAGTAGAAAATGATTGATTGCTGAAGCTAAATGTGTGAAGCTTGCTGGGAGAGCTTTGTTAGATGAAGTTCTTGTACAGTAGAGGAAATTCGTGAAATATGCGGAGTTGTCTAATAAATAAATATTGAATTTCTTAGTTAACAAATAAAGGGAAAAGAGCATATAAGCACCCTAAACTTTTACCCTTTCACAAATAGACACCTTTAACTATCATTTTATCCTAAGTAACACCTAATCTTCTACAATTGTCTCAATAAACCCTTTGTAGCGTTTTTGAACAATAATACTAGTTTTTATCTGATTATAGTTCTTAAGTTATTAAGTTATATATCATAATTCAAAACACCTATTGGAAGCTCACGTCTATAATCCTTCATGCGTCAATTGATTCTCACATTATTTCAAACTAGGGGATAAACAAGACTCTTAATTTTTTTAACACAATCATTTAATTTTTAGGTTAAATTAGTTTTTTTTTCTCTAATTTATTTATTTAGGTTCAATTTAGTCAAGATTGAATCAGGAACTCACTTTAAAACTTCTACCATTTTGTAAATAAAAAATAAAAAAAAAATCTTATTCAAGGTAAAATAACTGAAGTTGATATTTGAAACAAATGTAAAATGTTAGATTCCATAGGTAGAAAAAAAATAAAAAAATAAAAAGAAAGAAGAAGAAGTAAAAATTATTCATTTAATCTTTAGACTAAAAAATTATCTTTTTTAGGTACACATCTTAGAATATCTTTTAGTTTATGTGGTGTTTATGATAAGAATTGAAAAGGTAAAATTTGTGTAATGATAACACAAAAAAAATCCAAAATTATTTATAAAATACTAAAATGTGGGATGCGGAATGCTAACGTGGAGAAGATAATGGATGAATTATTTATCACATTTTTTATTTTTGGAGACTAAAGTTTGAATTTTCATTCTTTCGAGGATAAATTTATCAATTTTTTTGTACAAAAATGATTATTTATTCTAGTTTTTAATTTTTTTTATTAATTGAAAAATTTATCTAATTGTTTAATAAATAATTATTTTAGCAATTTCTAATGTTTTTAAATGATACTTATAGTAACTTTTTCCAAAAAATGATAACTTTTAATTTTTTATATATTTTTTATTTTTATCTTAATATATTTATCTAATTTTTTAATTATCTTTTTAAATAAATAATAATTTTTTTATCATTTTAAATTTTTAATTACTTCAAAATAAATTTTATTATACACTTATAATTTGAAAAACTATTTTTTTAGTTTATAACTTTCAAATTTTACTTACCAATTAATTTTTCACTTCCAACTAAATTTTAAAATAATTTTTTCGGAAAATAACCAAAAGAAATGTACAACAAAAGCAACTTCTTGTTCTTGGGTTTGTTCAGTACTTCTCTATTTACTGTGGTTCCACGCACTATATCGCCTTGTTTCCTCTCTCTGTAAGCACTCTCTCTCCCTCTCTCTCTCATGATATTCTGTTTCTTTAAAATAGTTACTGCAATCTTCCATTTAGAATTTCAAGTTTCAAGAATCAAACCCTAGTTTAGTTTCTTTTGACGATTAAACCCTGTCTTTTTTCATTGTAGACGTTTTCAAATTTGAAGTCAAACACGTTCAACTGTCGTCTTTGTAATTCATTCCCATATCGTCAAAGGTGGGGAAATTTGCTTCCACGGCAGCTTCTTCAGCAGTAAGCTTCGCGATCTATGAATTCTTTTGTTTCATTCCTAGATCTTGTTGTTCTTGAATACTGTTTAAGGGGGATTTTATGATTTGGCTTTATAAGGAAGTAATCGAAATTAATTAGACCTGAGGGAGTACTTTGCTTATTGAGTTTAGTTATGATTTTTGTTGAGATGAGCTTAGTTGCATAATTCTCTCAATAAACCTGTGAATGACAGCACATGCGTACCGCATTTTGGGTTATCTTTAAAGGAAGTTTTCTAATAGTAACGTAAAAGATGACAAAAGATGACAAACTGCTTACCTAGATGAACCCACTTCTGTTAAAAAGAAGTCATGTAATAGTAAACTAGCAGAAACACAGGAGTGGTAGTGTCTGTGTGTCCACATTTCTATTTCGCCGTCACATTTATTTTAGTTTAATATACTTTGTAAAGTATACATAATTTTACTTCTTATGTCTCTTTGTTATGATAGCATGATAAATTGATATATTATATTTGTAAATACATGTCTATCTGTACACAATTGACCAAACCATTTGTTGTACATACTTGAATATCATTCTATTTGATAAATGCATTTGTGAAATATTGAAATGGTAATATTATTATGTCACATGTTGAATTTTTTCTTCTTATTTTGATCTTTAATTATCTTTGCTCTTAGGGTGTATATACTTCAATTCTAAGGATTTTTTTTGATATATTTCAAATTAAGATATTTGGTGAAGAGAAAAATAAGAGAAATGGAGAAATATATAAAATAAATATAAAAAATATGTGTAAAAATTAAAGATTGTTTGAACATTTTTCCTATTGTAATTGGAAAAAAAATATCATCCAAGCCATGTTCCCTTTGATGGTGTTCTTTAATATAACACATATCCATCACACCTAGAAAAAAAAACGTGAATGACCAAAGCGGTTGAGTTTTTGTGGCTAGAAGAGACACGATTGTTACTTACAGGGGTTATATTGTTTGTCCTAGCATTCCAATACTCAAACACGGAAAAAAAAAATCAAAACCCAAAACTCAATCTTTAACCAATTTCAGTACCCCACTTGAAAGTAGTCACAAAATTTCACCTCTAAACATGGTGTTACTGCAAAAAGAAGGACTCACATAGAGGAATCAGGCACACACGTTCATAAAACATAGAGAATTCAAGGGTTTCAATTTCAGTGGTTCATAGTCAGAGAAGAAGGGTTTGTAGAAACAACCAGAGGAAGTACCTGAACGAAGTGGTTCGAGCAGTGCGAAGTCGCAGCAGTGTTGCAACGAGACCATGCAACGGCGTCGAGCAGAGGGACAACGCAACGGCGGTGCAGAGGGATGGCACAATAGTGAGCAGAGGGATGGTGGTGAGTGCGCTATATAGGAGTGGGTGTGGGATGTGGGATGTGGGATGTGGGGTGTGGGGTGTGCATTTAGGGTTGGTGAAGAGAGAAGAGAAGTGAAAATGCATGGGTAAATTGTGGGAGTTGTAAAAATATAAACTGCTTTCAAGCACAAAAACGTGAATGAGCACGTTGGAGCAGTTACATCTTCAAGTGGAAAATAAGAAGAAAAAAATGTGTAAAGGAGTTGCTTAGTAGTTGATGGTAGAACTATGGAGGAGTTTAAAAAATGGAGAGGAAAAGATGGATATGTCCTCTCCTCTTCATGTGTTTGATTACATCCATATTTGTTAATATTTTGTTAATTAAGGGCATAATGGTCTAATAAAAGTGGAGACCAAAAGGTGGTTACCAAAAGAAGTATCTCCTTTATCTATTGGTATAGATTAAAAGATGACTCACTACTTACCTAAATGAAGTGTGTTTCAATCCATATCCGAATTCAACTCCCCTATATAGAATATCCACTTGGGTGCATTGAACATTGTCGTATAGAGGAATGTTAGCAACACAGTCTCTTACTAACATACTCCCCATTGGTTAAAATTTATTGACTATAAAGCACGGGCACCCCAGTCCCTTGCCGTGTCCGGGTGTCCGACACGAATTCGACACCGACGCCCGTATGATGTGCGTCGGACATGCCCTACCAGTGTCCTAATTGAAATACCCATTCTTTTCGGCTCCGACACGGCGATGGAGCACTGGACACGACACTGGAACGCAAAGTTTAAAGAAACAAAGTGTACAAATTGTATAATGAGGTCTCTTAGTATTTTTTGTGAGACTCATTATCATAGGAAAAGTTCTTTTGAGATGATGATGAATATATAAATCTTGATTTTCAATTTAGATCTTTTATGCATATCGCTCATATTTAATTTTATGTAATTTTATTTTATTTAATTATACATATATAGCCGTGTCCATGTCTTATATTTTGGATATTACAGGTGTCCATGTGTCCGGTGTCTGTGTCAGTGTCGGTGCTTCATAGTTTATTGAACCTACAAAATTAGGAGAGAGGCTTGTTAACAAAAGGAGTTCAACCCACCAAAATTTGTGGATTCCAATAAATTTCAACCAATATTAGTGTGTTCAAAAGAGTGTGTTGCTAGCATTTCTCTTGTTGTATATCTTAATTACTACTTGTGTGGCTAACATAATTCTCTTAATAATCCTGCATAGTGCATACTACCGCATCCCGGGTGGGTTCTCTTTCATCTTTAAAGGAAGTCTTGCAATAATAATGGAAAAGGTGACAAACTGCTTGCCGACATGAACTGTGTGTCAATCCTTATCTTAATTCTACTCTCCTATGTTGACTATCCGCACAGATGCATTGAACATTATTGTATATCATAACTACGACTTGTGTGGCTTACATAAATCTATCAATAACCCTGCATATTGTGTACTAAATTCACGGCACATGTACCGCGCACTGCGTTCTCTTTAAAAGAATTTGTGGTAATAATGTAAAAGATGTCAAAGTCAAACCGTGTACCTACACAAGCCATGAGTCAATTTTTTTCTGAATTCTACTCCCCTATATTGAATATCCATGTGTTGAATATGTTTGTATGTCATAACTACTACCTTATATGGCTTAGATACATTCATGGACCGAACTAAATGTTTTATGTATGATATTCCCATCTGAAGCGGTCTTTGTGGATTTTTGCGATTTATGCAGGATAGGATTTAGGTTGAAGCCAATACAAATATGGCCGATTTGGAGAATTTGCTATTGGAGGCTGCGGGGAGAACTGGTACAGCTGGGAGAAATCGCCATTCTCTTCCATCTTCAAGGAGAAGACATGATGGCGCCTATTCAGATGGTGGGAGTGATTCTAGGGATGAGGATTCAGATGACGAACTCAATTATGCAAGTAGAAAGCCCTCTGGATCACAAGTTCCTCTGAAGAAAAGATTAGATCCAACAGAAAGAGATGATGATTTAGGCAGTCAGGAAGAAGCAGATGATGATGGTCGCAGCGATTGTGATGGCGATAGCAGTGATGAATCAAATATTGGCGATGATCTCTACAAGGATGAGGATGACAGGCGAAAGCTTTCTGAGATGACTGAACTACAAAGAGAGATGATCTTATCGGATAGGGCTACGAAAAAGGATGATAAAAATTTATTGGGGAAGATAGCATCAAAGCGTGAGAAAGGAAAGGTAGCAGTGCCCAGAAAACAGTCTCCACCCATGTCATCATCGCGCATGCGTGCATCAGCCAGATCTGCTGACAGGTCAGCCAAGAATGATGCGTTAAATGAATTGCGTGCAAAGCGATTGAAACAGCAAGATCCGGAAGCTCACCGGAGACTAAGAGAGGCATCAAGAAATGCAGGGTCCCGGCATTTTTCTCCACCAAAGCGCAAACCATTCACATCAACAAGTCTCAGTAGTTCAAGTCATAGTGAGAGCGAAAGTAGGTCCCATAGTGACGATGAAGGGTCAACTGGGGATGGAGGAATTGTTGACAGTGATGATGACAGGGCACTAGCTGGGTCTGAGGGTCCATCATTTCAGGATGTAAAGGAAATAACTATTCGCAGATCAAAACTTGCCAAATGGTTTATGGAGCCTTTCTTTGAGGAGTTAATAGTTGGTTGCTTTGTAAGAGTGGGAATTGGTAGATCAAAAACTGGACCAATCTACCGGCTCTGCATGGTGAAAAATGTTGATGCTTCAGAACCTGATCGACAGTATAAATTAGAAAATAAAACTACATACAAGTATTTGAATGTTGTTTGGGGAAATGAAAGTTCTGCTGCTAGGTGGCAAATGGCTATGGTTAGTGACTCTGCTCCACTTGAAGAGGAGTTCAAACAGTGGGTTAAGGAAGTAGATCGCAGTGGTGGCCGGATGCCAAGCAAACAAGACGTGTTAGAAAAAAAACAAGCTATCCAAAAAGCCATCACATTTGTCTACTCAGCGGCTACTGTGAAGCAGATGTTACAAGAGAAAAAGTCTGCCTCAACAAGGCCACTAAATGTTGCTGCTGAGAAGGATCGACTGAGGAGGGAATTGGAGATAGCACAAAGTAAGTATGATGAGGCAGAAGTTGAGAGGATCAAGACAAGACTGCTAGAATTAGAGGCATCGAGACAAGCAAAGCAGAAGGATGCCAAGGCATTGAAGCTGGCTGAGATGAATAGAAAAAACAGGTTTGAGAACTTCAAGAATGCTTCTGAAATGAAGCCGGTGAATACAGGTTTGAAAGCAGGGGAGGCAGGTTATGATCCATTTTCAAGGAGATGGACTAGATCAAGGAATTACTATGCTGCAAAACCTGGTGAAAAGGCTGCTGCTGGAAATAATAGTGTTAATGGCAATGTGGCTGGTGCTGGCAGCAATGGAACAGGAGCACCAGTGACTGCAGAGGCTGGCATGGTGGCTACTGCTGCTGCCTTGGAAGCTGCTGCTGGTGCTGGGAAGTTGGTGGATACAAGTGCTCCTGTGGATCAAGGGACAGAGTCAAATATGCTGCACAACTTTGAGCTGCCAATTTCATTAGCATTACTTCAAAAGTTTGGCGGGGCTCAAGGAGCTCAGGCAGGATTTATGGCAAGAAAACAAAAAATAGAAGCAACAGTTGGATTTAGAGTCTCTGAAAACGATGGCAGGAGGCATGCGTTGACGCTGACAGTCAGTGATTACAAAAGAAGAAGAGGGCTTCTTTGAAATTTGTTGCTGCTCTTGCAGTATGCCAGTTAGAGGTAAGTTTGCGGTTCTATGAGCTGAAGATGGTTCGTGTTGACTGTAATATTATGTATCTTGAATTTTTTAAGTGGTCATGTTTCCATATATTTTTTATTTCTCAATGCTCAAACAAACAATAGATATTTGATGAATGTTAGTGAAGAATGTGTGTGATTTAACAATGATATTTAGCCAGATCGCTGGAAGTTAAAGATAAAGCATGATAAATGCACAGAAAATCTTATATCGTTGTGAAATATTACAGAATATCTGTCCTCTTGAGTTGAGACTGTTATTGTCTAGAAGAACTTCTGTTTCACTTTCAATTTCCTGTGTGCTGTGCTGAGCCTGAGTGTTATCCACGAACTTTCCTGTGCTCTTGTTTTCTTGTATGGGAAGGTTCTCTTAATATTGTTGCAGTTGTTACGGAAAGCAATACTAGCTGCCTCATTAGCTCATTGTATTGATGATAAACAGATACAAAGTATAAATCATGTCATGTAAAAAAAATGGTGAAACTCAAATTAATAGCATCTGAAACCATAATGTTACGTATGAGCTAAAGTAGAGAAATATATGGTCGAGGCATTCATGATATAGTTCTTATGGAAGATATATGAACCTTGTTATTTACGTTATTTATTTGTTATAATGACTACAGAGAAATGTCTGATAGGAAATATCACTATCCGAGCCCTCTTCGGGGGTGGTTGTCAGTCTTCGATTTTTCATTTTAAAATGTAATATTTCGAAACGAAAACGTATTCGACAAAAAGTGGGTTGAGTTTGTTTTTCACATCTTTTTAAAAGTTATCCCATTTGAGAAATAGCAAAATTTGGTTTGTTGTTTGTTGTTTTTGTTAGTTACCCTTTACCCTAAGCAATCACGACCCTTCACACTCTCACTCCCTTCATGTTGCTCTCCCTTCACCCCTCACTCGTTTGCTTGTTGTTGTTCGCCACCGATCTCCCTCCCCTGTGGTCGCTCCCTTCCTTGTTGCAATCTGTTTGTGGCTGCTCCCTTCCTTGATGTGATCTGTTCGTGGTCTCCCTCTCTTCGATCTATGCCAGTCGTCAATCGTCGGTCACTGTTGTTCTCCCCCTCACCTCTAGTTTGCTGCTCATTGTCGAGATCTGCTCGCTGCTCGTCGCCTCCATTTGTCGTTCGTCGCCACTCATTTTGTATCTCCTTCTCTCTTTCTCTCACTGTGTATGTGTGTGATAATGGAGAAGCAAGATTAGGAACAAATTTCAGGTTGAGTTCAGGGAGTAGATTTGGGGGAATAGATTGATGAAAGGGGTTTTTTGTTTGTGCGTGTTTGCTTGTCAGAGAGGAGTACCAACAGAGAGTAAATTACCTGAGTCTGCACTGCAACCACTGTATAGATGATTCTTATGTGGCACACAATGCAACTTCCTCCTATACGCATGATGAGCAGGCATCGAGAGCAGAATTTGGAGCAATATATCAGGACCATTACTAATTAACTATTGTTGGTATTATTAGCATTTAATAAATTTCTTTCTTGGATCAAACTTCAAATTTGTCTGGCATCAGATCCTACATGGATCAAAGGGCATAACTAATGTCACTATGTTTTTTGTACTCCTAGAAATTCATTGTATTTTTTTCCTTGCTATGATCATTCAACACTTGTTATGGAACTGCAACAATTGTGATCATTCATGCTGTGTACTGATATAATAGGTAAATTCATTGTTGTTTCATTGCATTCCTGTTGATATTTTTATTCCTACAGTATCTCCAATCTTGTTGCTTTAATTATCTATAGGAATCTATGATCAATGTACTATAAGTGATCAAATACCAATTTATAAAGGCATTGAATTATAGATGAGAAAACGTTTTAGATGGGAATACTATTACAAAGCAACATTGTAGAACCTTTTTTTATAATTTTAACAAACTTTTTTAGTTGTAGAATTTTTTTTTTTTTTTTTAATGTTTTTTAATTATTTTTACTATGTTTAATTATTTGTGTTGATATTTTTTATTGCATGATTTTATAATGAAACGCGATAAGATATAATATTTGACTTTTTTTTTTAATTTACAATAATTTTTTAAAATTTAAAAATCCAAATAAACTAAAATTAAGAACTCAAAACATAAATCAGATTTAATTTCAAAATTAGAAACAGAAAATCACTCAATCCGGACCTTAGTTATCAACTTTCCTTTTAAATTGGGCTTTATGGGAAAATTGAAGAGCCTAGGAAAGGTTTATGGTGGGAGGCTTAACAATGTCTTCCACGGCACAAACGTCTTTTTGGACACTAAGTCTCTTCATTTGTGGGTATCACATTCTAAACTTGTAAAAATAATTCCTTTGTCCAAGTTTGTTCTCTCAAAGTTCCTTTCTTTTATTTTCTTTTTTTCATCTTACTTTTGGATGTTACTCATAGAGATAGATAGTTAAATTTTTCATTGTTGGAGTTAGATTGTATCTGAATCTTATACTTTCATGTATTTCTCTTGAAATATTGTTATATATTCATCTTGTTCTTCAATGTTACATTTTTACTTCTATATTTTATGCTTGTTATGGATTGACCATCCGTAACTTGATTTTTAGATGAAATTGCTATTGGAAAATGTTTTTTTTTATCATGAATTGTGAAAAAATGTCCATTAAACCTTAGAGCTAGGAATAAGATGAGGATTAATAGTTATCTTTGAGCTTAAAACAAGTTCCTTTGTTAAATGTTCATAAGATTGACATTTAATGAAAAAATTTAAGTATTTTCACTTAGAATATCATGCTTGAACTGTGATCCATATTAACATTGGACTACAAGTTGAGTGTTACGTTTTAGTACAAAAAGAGTTTGGTTTGGTGAAATTTAATTCCAACAACTTTCATTATTTGAATTTCATACCGTTTTATTGTGTATCAAAAATCCAAAAAATGTTGTAACCTGTAACTTTGTTTTAATGTATTTTTATTGTTGAATGTCATGTTCAAATCATCATTGTTAATTTGTTAGTTTAAATAGTAAAAATTTATAATATTTATTAAATATTATATAAGTTCTCGTGGATACAATAATTTTTACTTATTAAATACTATTTAATAACTTAATATGCTTGTCAATGAATCAATATCATGCCACAAGAGCTTTTTCTAAGATGTATGCATCATGGTCAAGTTGAATTTTTATATTGTAAGACCACAAACAACTCCTCTTGTGCTTGTAACCAAGCAACATCTTCCAACTTTGTCAAGCAAAAAAGAAGCTATTATCAAGAAAAGGATTTTTGCAATGCTAGTCCAATGGTTGTCAACAATAGCTTGTACTTAGTAGTAACAGCTATTTTTTTATTAAGAAAAAATGGATTGTAGAGCATCATAACTTCTATTCTAACCAATTATTATATGCTTAAAAAAGTGAATCCCTCCCCGCTACCACAATCACAATCTAGCGAATAGAATGAGAGGGCCTCGCAAACAACTTTTTCCCAACCTTTTCATCATGGTCCTTTTGAGGGAGCTTAACCATTTCCTTCGGACAATCTTGGTTAATCCCAACAGCAATTTTTATATCCTTGAATTTAAGCTTGTAACAAACCATTGCTACTACATGACCTCAATTGTCTCATCCTCTAATTAATTCAATTTTTATAAAAACTGTTATTAGATTATTTGTAAAAGTACGTATTATTTTTTTTTCGCGTTTCGTGTAGTATTCACCGCGTGACATTGCAAATAAAAGCACCACACCAACGTATGGATATAAAAATATTAAATGTGTGAGCCAAGGGAAGTAAAGAGCAGTGAAGAGTTGTGCCTTATAGTTATAACACTACAAACCATATGCATCATAAAATCCAATTATCTCGAAATACTAAATGTGTGAGCCAAGGGAAGTTTACCCATCATAAATACATACACCTAAAAGGAAAAGAGATACCAAATACACTACTCCCTCATTGGCCACAAGATTACATCCTACATCCACTAAAGATAACACACCATTATTTTTTTATTGACAATGTTAATTTTATTAATAGAGAGAATTGAATATGTTAGTTTCTTTATTTTTCTTTTTTCTTTAATCATCTAATCCACCTTATCAGCTATATCTTTTAACATGCCATCATTGTGTTTGTTGACTTGATAAGGACTCCTCCCTAAACATGGTCCCTTTCGCTGATGGATCATTGTTGCTTACTCCAGGGAACATTGTTGTAATAATCACAAACACACATATAGCTAACACACAAAAGTAAGCTTAGGAAAATAATGAAATCATAAATAGAACATACAAATTCATCTATTAACAAGTATTACATTTCAAACCAATCACTCTTATCACATGAAATCATTTGTGAGCAAGACAACCAATCACTCTTATCACATAAAATAATACAATTTCGAGCATATATAAATGTAATGCAAAGATTCAACACCACTTTAACTCGTGCTATCTAAAAAATAAAGATTTCTGCCCACTTTTATTCAAAGAACATTTGCTTGAGAGTCAAAATAAGACATGTGCTTAGTAGAACACGAGCACTTTGGGTCAAGATCTGTGTCATATCTCATTTCAGTCTATGAAATAACTTCGTAGGCATCAAAATGATCCTAGGCTTATTGAGCTTGACATTTGAATGGTTATTATTCATTACTTGGGAGACATATCTCGAAGATCAGTAAGAGATTATACAATTTAAAGTTAATCATAAGTGATTGAATTGGTGTTATAAAAATTGGGTTCAAGTGGTCTGACAATTGGTTTGAAACTTGGGTGGAGAATTAAATTTAATTAATTATACAATTGAACTTATGATGATATATAATTAATGATTTAATCAAGGGATTGCACATAAGTTATTAATATGCCAAAGTTAAAATTAAATTATTTGTATAATATTCAAATTTAATATTTGACGGAAATAATTCTTGATTAAATTTTCTTATATCCTAGTCAAATTTTAGATTAATCCTAAAATTAGATCTACCACTAAAAGAGAAAAGAAAATAAAACAGATATCATCAAATCTTACATCACCCGATGTGTTAAGTTAAGATCCATAAAAAATATTTAAGATGCCAATTTAAAATCTCCCTCTAAAATGTTCTAAAAACAAAATGTTTCAAATTTTGAGATACTAGAAACAAATTTAAAAAAATGCTGCAAATTGGGCTAGCTAGCTAGCTTCACCCTAGCATTGGGACTAGTGCTTCCTGCACTTGTTTTTTAACTTGTGGAATGTACAATTATATTTCGAAATGCATTTTCTTTTCTACTTCTGAAATGACAAAAAAATACTCTGAAAAGAATGCAACAGCCTAACATTCGTCCTCGAGATTTCGAAATACACTCGGTAAAGCGCGAAAGGACCAACAGATTCCCACACGTGCCAAAGCCACGTGGAAACTGAACACTTCTTCTAAGTTCTAACTCCGTTCGTTACACTAAAACGCAGTTGGTTACCCCACTCCGTTCGGCCGAAACCCGCAACAATGGCCGCAGCAACGTTAACGTATCAGAACGGCGTCGTTTCCAACGCCGATCAAGATGCCAACTCCAACTCCTCCGCCACCGCCACCAAAAAATCCCGGGAGAGCGACCGAAGACGGTGACGAAGCGAAGGAGAATACCGATCCGCAGCAGGTTTTCATCCTTCTTCCGGTTCTCTATGGTTTGTTTAGCTTCGCAATCGATAATGGCACTATCACTGGAAACGATAGGAACCGATTAGATGTTAGCAATTGTTCTCACGTTGCTGTAGTAAAGTTAGGTTTGTGAAATTGGACGGAGCTCGTCGTTTTGCATGTTAGAGTTTTCGGGTGAAGGAGGTTGGAATGTGAGGCAGAGAAGAGAAGCATGAGAATTTTGTTTGGTGAATGGGAATTGGAAGGGAAAGAAAGGAGAATGATATGTGTGATGTGGATGTTTTTCCTTTCTCTTCTCTCCAATTTCATCTTACTGAACATTGCTGAGTTCAGTGTGTGTAGGTTCAATATGGCAATTTTGTTGTTAGAAAATTACAGTATGATTCTAGTTGTGCAATGGAAACGAAGGTTGGGACTTGGGATTGCAGAGTGCAAATTTTCTTAGTTACCCCTCCCCCCTATGCACAATAATTGGTTTTAGCTCCCATGGATGCATAACCCCGAGAGGTTGGCCTAGTGGAATAAGACAGAGTCTCGAATTTGACAGAAGCAACTACTTGTCTCTTTGGGGTGAGGTAAATATAAGTACCTCTTTAATTTTGGAGGTTTTTCCTGCATTCGACTGGGACACCATCCTCTCCTCCCAAATAATATTGAGTTGTTTAATTTGGGCAAGAAGCTTTGTCTATTGATTATTAGTTTAGAACATCTTCACCTATTTATAGGAGTTGGGTTTTGATCCCTATGTTAGAATTGTTTGTTATAGTGCAACTAAGAAGGTATAGGTGATTTTTATTATAGATGCTCTTCAAATGTCATGTATGTTTATAGCTCCATTGAAAACTAGAACTATTACGATTTTCAATCCAAAGTCATTGTTGAGTGTTTTGGAAATTACATAGGTGAGGCAGATATATATTTTCTTTAATATAAGAGTGACACATTCCAGTGCCTTCAAATACGATGTCATTACTACACAAATGATGGTGTGACCGTTTCATGTTGCTTTTTTCTTCAATTTATAGGTTGTTGAGCAAGTTGAAATTGAATATGTACCAGAGAGTGCAGAGCTAGATGAAGAATTCAGAAAAATCTTTGAGAAATTTAGTTTTGGCTAGGTTACTGGTTCAGAGATAAAGAGTTTGTATCAATTGTTTAATTGTACTTGCATGCTCATATATTGCTTGATGAATTGTTTACTTGGATACAACCAGGATAATGATAAGAGGGACCAGTCTGTCGAGAATGCAACTACCAATAAGAAAGCAGACTCGGATTCTGAAGAGGAAGAAAACGTTAATGAGCAAAAAGAGAAAGGCATCTCAAACAAGAAGAAAAAGGTATAGTGATTTGTAATGTTTTTATTTATTTATTTTGTTTGCTCAATTAACTATCACATTCCCTTCTACTGTTATGCTAAAAGTTTTATTTGTTCTCAGCTTCAACGCCAGATGAAGATTGCAGAACTGAAACAGATTTTCTCTAGGCCTGATGTTGTTGAGGTTGGAATATTTTTTGTAGTATACGTAGTTTTGTACTTTTGTGCTTTCATTCCTAAATTTCTAGTCTTATGGTCATTATTTTAACACTTTATTTTTTCACTTTTAAGATGTGGGATGCTACTGCATCAGATCCAAATTGCTGGTATTCTTGAAATCTTATCAAAATACTGTACCTGTATCTAGGCATTGGTGCCAAAAGAGAAATTTTTTGCAGGTTAGTCTCAGCTATCTAAATCGATGATTATGGGTTAAAGATGCAAGCATATATGATGATTGTTGTCTACATGTGAGATGTAGGGATAGAGTGAGGAAGATAATGTTGATGAGGTTTCTCTTATATGTATGTATGTGATGCTTGCAGGGGAGCGGTTGTGGCAATCACCAAGCGTGGACTTGTAGGTGTTTGGCAATGAGCATCCTTGATTCAATATTCATTTATTTCTCTGTTAGATTGCATGCTAATATGGGTGTTATATGATGTTACATGGTGAGGGTTTATGATCATGTTTTTCTCGTGTAATTCTCCTGGGCACTTGTTTATAACTAAGTTGCTAATAGTTCTGCTTTGAATTTTTCAGATGCCTTTCATTGTGCTTAATGCTTGGGGTGAATTCCTCTTGTCTTCAATGTTTTAGTGCTTGGCCACAGAACTTCATAGTCATGTACATGTAATTTACTTATATCTCATCAAATGTAGTTATGGTTTTTGCTGGGGAAAAGAGGTATAGAGAAACCACCCTTTCAGCTTCCTGATTTCATTGCTGCCACAGGAATTGAGAAAATCAGACAGGTAATATGATCTTACCTGTTTGCATCTGTTCTAACTCTTTGTCTAAGTGACCCACCTTAAAAAAATAAAGTAATATTTGAAGTAAAATGTTTATGTGATTTACTGACAAAATTAATAAGCTATTTGTGTATTTGAAAAGTCACACTTCTATACTTTTCTGAAATAACTTTGTTGGTCTAGCATTGCTAATTCAATGACGGGATGTTACTGCTGTTTGAAAATCATGATGTGAAGGAACATATTATTTTGAACTTCTGATTTGTGTGTTGAGATCCTTTAAAATAATTTGAATGGTTTACTGGGAAGATATTCATTTATTATTGAGATTCTTTTTTAAAAAATTATTTGATGGATGTGTTTTGAATCTGCTGAAGTGTTAATGATCCATCACAAAATTACACTTTATTCAATCAAATGTTGTGTTGATTTTACTATTGATCTTTACTAACATTTTGTTTATATTGGAATCTTGATGTTTTATTAATTTTCTGACTGGTGTTTTATATAGATTTCTTTCACATCCGTAGTTGATTTTTGCTGTTTCTTTCAACTGAACTTGATATAACATGAAACTTTCTCTTTGCAATGTATGCGTTTGTCTTTTTTAAGTAATTTTATTGCATTACTGCAATTGCTTCTTACCTGGCAGGTTATCTTCTGTTTTCTCATGCAGGCTTATATTGAGAAAGAGCACAGTAAAAAGTTGAAGCAAAAGCAAAGAGAACGCATGTAACCAAAAATGGGGAAAATGGATATTGATTATCAGGTTTTATTATATCTTTACCTATTCTAGTTTTGCACTCTTTGTCTTGCTTGCTTGTTTTTATGCTGTATTCAGAAGTCAGAACAATTTCTACCTTTTCTCAAGTGACTGTTTCTTGGCTGCTAGGTTTTTCATGATGTGTTCTTTAACTATCAGACAAAGCCAAAGCGGACATCTCTTGGGGACCTATATCATGAAGGAAAAGAATTTGAGGTACAGTTCATTTTTAATTGCAAGCACAAGATTTGAAATATTGCATAATTCATTGGCTGAGTTAATGTCAACAAGAATGTGCAATAGTGTCCATGTACTGATTGATCTCTATATATAGAAGTTAAGAAACTGTTTGTTACTGGAAGATCAATGAGCTCATTGAGTCATATGTATTAAGTTGAGGAAATTGTTAGATTTGTGCTGTAAATGTATTTTTCAGCTGCAGCATTTTGTTCAGTAGGTCATTATTATTAGTTTTTTGAAGTTGAAATCTATAAACAGATTAGTTGTTATCTAGTTGTTGGCAGTATTGCTTATGTTGCTGGTGCTATTAGGGAAATCTGCCTTCTTGAGTACCAGGTTGTTGATATGTTTTCTTTCAAATTCTTTGATTCTTAAAATACTTTCAATTTTCATATTTTAATCCATAGAGCTGAATAAGTTATCACTTAACTTGGGTTTTTGGTTTAACTCTGTACTCTGTAGTACACTCTATGTATTAATTCTGTATTTTGATTGAAATGGTAGTTAACTCATTATCACTGGCATACTTTGTATAATATGGATAACTCAGGATATTTCTCTTTATCCGATTTCTGGTTGAATAATGGGTTTCCTAGAACTTGAGAGTTTAGCTTCACTCTATATCATTTCCTTGTGTAGTGGAAATTTAATGTATTTCTCTATAGTGTTGTCAAAAGTATAAAGTATTTTTCTTTGAATGTTTGGTCTGAAGATCACATCATCAAACTTATTTTGCTAAGATGCTTCCCTTGATCTAGTTAAGTGTCAAGATTATCAGCACCTATAAAATTTATAACTTGGTTCTTATTATTTTATATAATGCTGTGCAGGTAAAGTTGAGGGAGATGAAACCTGGCATGTTATCACATGAATTAAAAGAAGCTCTTGGTATACCTGAGGGTGCTCCTCCACCATGGCTTATTAATATGCAGGTAATATCAGTGTCTTTGTGGCATGTATGTTGTATTCTTCTGGTCCTGGCCCTTTCATAACATCAATTTTTTTCACCAGAGGTATTGTATGGTCCTCCTTCATCTTATCCTCATCTGAAGATCCCAGGCTTGAATGCTCCCATTCCCCCTGGGGCAAGTTTTGGTTACCATCCTGGTGGCTGGGGCAAGCCTCCTGTTGATGAAGTACATTTTTTATATTCACTCTTCTTTTCATCATTTGATATCCCGTTTCACCCATGGTCCAGTAACATTAGGGATAGTTCTTTGTGTCGAGGGGGGATAGTTTATATAAAACAAGTTAGGCTGGATGGGTACCTAGTGGTTAGCTAGATCTTTGGTTTCCTAATTCAAGTTGGTTAGCATGTATTAGGTCACCACAGTTCTGCACCTTTCAAATGCTAGGATGTATATACAACAGTACTGCTTGTACTATTTTTAATATTCTATATAATATATATATACTTTTGCTGATAAAAAAAATAAATTAAAGTGCTCTCCCACCCCCTTCCCCCTTTTCACCTCTTTGATCACTTTTTCTTGTCTGCACCTAAACAGTATGGCAGTCCACTTTATGGAGATGTTTTTGGTGTTCATCAACAAGACCAGCCTAATTATGAGGTTGGTTTACATAGAAGTTTTATGTAATTAGAGGGTTTTCTTCTCTTTGATACAATCTTTCAATGTTGCCCTTTTTATGTTCGATGACAAAGTCAAGTAAGTTCCTTTTATGTTCAATGTTTGAAGCTTATGGAACTTCTTGTTCTCTGTCTCTAATCTCAGTGTGTGTGGGTGTGTTATGTCCTCTTTTCCTTTGTATTCAAGTCCATGAAAACATGATAGAGATAAAAATGAGAGAAATTTGAAGTTAGAAATAAAATCAGCTTTAGGTTTTTATCAAGCCATTTTGCATATATCCAAATACACTGCTTATTATCATTGTTTCTTTTCCTCTTCTTTTCATTCTTAAAAGTTATTCTTGAGGTAGATTGAATGCAGAATTTACTGGGCTAGAAAAAGTAATTAATATTTAATTTATAATTGAGGAGCACTTATCAACTCAAATATGGTTTTTTGGCTCATGGTATTTCTAGTTGTATTTTACTTGAGTGTTCTCACAATGCAGGAAGAGCCGGTTGATAAGACCAAACACTGGGGTGATTTGGAGGAAGAGGAAGAAGTGGAGGATGAATCAGAAGAAATGGAGGAGGAGGAACTTGAAGCTGGTATTCAGTCTGTTGATAGTCTGTCCAGGTATGATTTTCCGTTTTAGTTTCTTTTATTATTGGATTTCTTTCTTTTCATGGATACTTTACAGTCTTTCTTGGGAATAGCATGATAAATGGAAATTAAGGACTTATCACATGACTAATTTAGTTCAGCAGTGGTTAATAAATAACCTAAAGAACCAACCTCATGAATTTCTTGCTAAATTGGTTCATGTTTATATTTCTCTACTCTGCATGTGTGTGAGTGGTGGTTGATAGTCTGTCAAGGTATGGTTTTGGGCTTGTTGTATAATCTCCTGTGTTTGTGAACTCATTTCTTTCCTATTTTCTGTTACATTTTCCTTCCCAGCACTCCCACTGGAGTGGAGACACATGATGTTATTGACCTTCGTAAGCTGCAAAGGAAGGAACCTGAAAAGCCTCTTTATCAGGTGAGTGTTTCTATTTCTGCTCTTCCATCAGTTTTAGCTCTTTGATCAATTGTTTGTCATTAATCATGTTTTTTCCATGAAAGTTCTTGTTGAGAAGGAGGAAAAAATTGCTCCAGGAACTTTGCTTGGAATCACACACACGTATGCAAAATTGGCACCTTTTATTTGTAATATTTGGGTGACATTTTTGTTTTTTCTTCCTCACAATTATTTGCTTATTAAAAAGTCCTGATGTCCCTTTCTCTCCGGTTATGTGGTTAACACTGGCACCCAGGACAAGTCAGGGTCTAAAAGGGTAAAACTTAAAGAGTTTCCTCTCTATATTTAGGGAGAAAAGGGGGAGGGGTTTCTTGTGATGATATTGATTAGTGGGATAACATGTTTTCCAGGTTGATTTACTTAGAGGTCAAAAGTCAGATAAAGTGGATGTCACTTTACTGCCAGAAGAGTTGGATGCCAAGGAAAATGTTTTATCCGCAAAGTATGAATTCTATTTCTTTTAAAAACATTCTGTTGCCTGTTAGTGATGTTAACATCATGGCTCTGATTTCTTACCTCTGCTGGAACTGTTCCAGGTATGAAGAAGCAAGGGAGGAAGGGAAGTCATGAAATCAGCGTGAGGATTTCAGTGACATGGTGGCAGAGGTGTGCTACATTTAATTTTCATATCTTACAAACTCGCTCATGTTGCTGTTGCTATTATTAATAACTTTGGTTTTTATTTGTATATTTAATTGTGTAACCAACTGGTGCAGAATGAGAAGAGGAAGAAGAGAAAGATGCAAGAAAAGGAGGGCTAGTCCAAGAGGAATAAGGAATTTAAGTTCTAAAGGTGGTTTCATGCCTTTTTCTTTTGTAGAAAAAAATGGGTGACACGGAAGTTATCCATTCATCAAACTGTCATTTTCCACTAAGGGAGGATTGGTTGTTAGCTTTGCTGTATGGCATTTCTATCACACGTTATTGTCTGCAAGTAGCTTTCATTGTTTTTTGTTAGGAACATACTACTCGTAATACGATGAAACACCTTATACAGCGCTGATTCTTTAGTTGGAAACACAATACAATAAATCATTATTAATGTTGGTATTCCGAATCCGTTGTTGAGGCAGATATTTGGATGATCCCTAGTGATAATTATACTGAGTTGTGCAAACAGGATAGTGAAAGTATACTGAGTTGTAAATTTATCCTTTGTTTCCATTTATCTATCTTAAAACTGAAACATAAGCCCACGATCTTGTGGTTCTGATTCTAACTCTTGGGAGGAGTGTTATATAGGGGTCAGTGGGAGGCATTGCTGTGGGGTTAGGATCGGGGGATGGAGGTGTATTATGGAATCATACCTTTTTTGTCATTAACAGTTTCTTATTCTTTTTTTTCCGACTATTATTTATATAAAATCGTGTCTGTGTGTTGAATGATGCATCGGTAGAGTGGAAAACAAATGGAAAGAAGTGAAATTGAAATGAAATTTTAAATTAAAGTAGAGGGTAAAAGTATGAGATTTGTATCAAATTTTGAAACTTTTCATTCATTTCTTTGTTAATTTTCACACAACCAAATACCACCTTAGCTTTTTAGACTTTTCCCCTTGAATGTTCTTCTAATTAGCTTATATAAAGATTTATCGAGTTTTTGTTCATTAGAAAAAAAAAAGTTACTTATTTAAGAGTTTTTTCTTTAATTGTGTTTAGTCTTGCTAATTTATGTTCACTACTTTTTTTTTATTTTACTTTAAGGATTAGCTCACATATTTGACTCCTAAATTGAATAGGAAAAGTTTTTCATAAGATAATATATAGTGTTGTTTAGAAAACTAACTAGTGAGATTTTATCTTCAAATCTGTATACATTTATTTGTTTGTTGTTATCCGTGTATTGTATTATAATTTTTTTCTTATATTTTAATTAATAAATTATAATTGTGCCTATCTTGGAAAGTGTATCTCTTGACTTTAAAATAGTTACGTATGCTCAATTGTCATAAACTTGTGGATGAGGCCAGCGCCTTGGCCTAATTAGGAAATGAGAGAAGCTTGATTCCCAGGTATAAATCAGTGTGATTCTACCTCAAACCAAGTCAGGTGAGGTACAGTAACCTATGAATAATTTATGTCAGTAGCAGCCTTTTTTTACTATTATTTTGTCTGTTTATACGTGGACCTATTTGCACAGTAATTCAAGTTAACGTAAAATCACAAGAGGTGTTGTGCAATAACCGTTACTCAAATAAAGTAATCCTTTGATCATGCAGAATCATTCCCCACTGATAACATGAAAACAGTTGATGCCCTTTGCGACAGACCAAACAATAGAAGAGAATTCTTTAATTTTTTGTTTAGACTTCGCACTATTTAGGTATTGACACGTACTAAAATTGTTTCATCAAGATTGCTCATAGGTGTTGAGGCACCCTAGACATTAGGAAAAACTTTAGATACAACACCATACCTATACAGGATCATAGGTATTGCAGGTGTTGTTCTCCAATTAAATTAAATTTAGAGATTTACTTTATAGGGAGAATAAAAAAAATCTATTAAATATCACTATTGCATATTATCGAAGTGAAATTTTAAATTTAATTGGAGAACACTAGCAACAATACGTATGATGTTGTATCTAAGTTTTTTCCTAAAAATTATTGGAAGCCATCCAATCTATTGAGTGACTTATGCATGCCATTATTCTTGTGGCAGCAGAGAGGTTGGCTCCACTCTGAGTCAAATCTATTACTTCTTCCTTACTCAGTTCCCTACCTGTAGAACTACGTACCTATGCTATCATATTCTTGTCCCACCGCCATCACCGCCTATAGCTATCAAAGTTTCAAATGGAGGGTTCTCATTGGTTTTGGCTTTTGAGAATGTAAATGGATGCATGTTACATATATATATATATATATATATATGTATGTATATATATATATATGTATATGTATATTCGTGCTCATTTGACAGATGACAACTACTTTTTTTTTTCTTTTCTTTCATTTGGCAACAAAATGTTCAATCTAAAGGTCAGAAACATGAAGCCATTCGTCATGGCTTGGTGTCCTAATTTTCTAGATCTAGACCCACAACACATTTGATGGCTTTTCCCCACCATATATGGTACGTATCAAATGGAAGATTCGGCCACTGCAGGTGTCTTTTGTGTGGCATGATTAACATGCATTCTCTCCTCATGGATGTCTACGTCTCAGTGCTGCACAATTAGGTGGAGGGTCCTTTCAGACTCATCCATTTTAACAATCAGGAGATTAAGGGAATTACACTGAAAATCCCCCAAACACAAATAACAAACCGTATATTATTCAGCCCTTGTATTTGGAGATTATTTCAGTTTAATCAGTAATTCTAAATTAGTCATTTTGAATTAGTCCTGTAATCGTATTAAATATTTTTAAAAAAATTATTACTCATAATAGTTTTATGATTAAAGCAAAATTATCTATCTATCTATATATATATATATATATATTATACCATAAAACACACTGACATACATACCAAAAATTCTGAATATTACAAAATAAAATCAATCAGGCAAACTATAAGAGGAAACATCCCATCTAATATCTTTAGAAAAATGCTAGCTTGCCGCAGGGGTGCGGCTTCAGTTTCCTTAAGGATCGATTACACATCTAATTTGACTATAAATATAGAGAACGACTTTGATGTAACTATTTTATAAATTTATTGATAGTTTAATTTTACCAAAGATGTGGTTTCTATTAAAAAATACTTATAACCAAAGTGTTGTTACTTGATTCTAGACGTGAGTCTTGGAAATCAAGTTATGAATTTTTTTAAGGCTTATTAATGCTTTTATCCTTGATAAATGTTTAATTTTTTTGTTTATTTCATAATAAATTTTAACTTTAAGTTGAGTTCCTATTAAAATAATATTTTTTTTCTGATTTTTTTATTTTATTTTAATCTTTGATAAATTAGCGAATTTTATGATATTTTTTAATAAATTAACTTAATTTAGTCTCGACTAATAACTAATGAAAAAAATTATTAAGGAATAAATACAAAATTCATTAATTTATTAATAATTAAAAATAAATACCAAAAATTAAAAATAAAATTATTATTTTATAAGAAACTCAACACAAAATAAAAATTTATTAAAAAATAAACTTAAAAATTGAATATTTATTAAGGATAAAAAAATATTTAAACTTTTTTTTCTAAATAATTTTGTTGCATGACAACAACTTGAGTGGAGAATACTTGTAAAGAGAGTTTAATGTATAAGTAAAATGTTATATGTCATTTTGCTTGGGGTCAACCCCATTTATACTTGAGAGCTAAGAATGCTTAGGATATGCATCAGAAGAAAAGTTCTCTCTTAATGAGATAAAGAAATTGGGGAAGTTAAATTTTTGTTGCACTATCCTTTCAATATTATTAATAAATTCATTCAACATTCTTTGAAGAATTTTCTAGATTACGATCCATAACACAAAGTGCTTTCGTTACCTCAGTTTTGTACCATATTAATACAACATTGAAAAGTTAAAAGTTTTCAAAATTGTGATTTTAATGTTTTTCAATAATTTATTAATTTATGATTTAGTATTATAAAGAATTATTATTACAAGTACCTTCAGATTAAATCCTTACAATATAATCGATCCTATAAGAAGTATAGTAAATTAATTATACTCTACATCTCTGAAAGATGTTTAAGTAATATTCCGCACTCTTATTTTATAAATTCTTTCATGAAAGATTAATATGTATTACATTTTAATCTATTTTAATATAAACGGATTTGTTAGTAGTAATGAACAATTATAGATAAATTTCGTCAGAAGATTTTTCTTTTCTCTAAAACCTCTACAGTCGTTATCATGAGTTAATTTTAAATATTATACTATTAATTTTGGACTTTAATTAATGAAACGTATATATACTATCAAATATGAAATTCCATTCAAAATTTTCATTTCTTCTTTTAAAGTTTCAAAATCAATAATAGAGATTCAAAACTAGTAGCTGGTAATGTTAAGAGTCATAAAGAAAAAAAAGTTGTTTTTAAGAGGTTCATTCTCACTGAAATGGATTAAATTAAAACATAAATTAGTATTTCAGGAATAGAAAATATAAATTTTTTAATAAAAAAAGAAGACTATTATAATTTTAAAAAAAAGTTAAGAAAAGAAAAAATAATTTATTTTAAATTAAATTGTAAACGATACTAGTGAGAATCCACGTACTCACCAGTCATAAGTCATTCCCTGGGCAAATTACCTATTTTATCGGTAAGAATTAAATACAGTCCCTATCATTTTCTCACAGATTGTTTTATTATTCACTAGAAATTTAATATTGTGGATTTGTGGTGTAATATGTGTGTGGTAATAATATGACACTTTTTATGATGTGATATCAATTCGAATTGACGCATGACAACCCCTTGCCTACAGTTGAATAGGGTACACCGTTCTGCGTTAACAATGACAATTTTTGGACGCACAAAGGTGACTATAGGTCAAAATGTCATTATTTACGGGCTTTTGAAAAGACTTCTAATGTATCGTTACTTTAAAATATAACAACTTTCCTTCTCCATAAAATTTTATTTGATAGAACATTTTAAGAAAGTATCATGCCATTATATTTTATTTAAGAATGGACAATATTATCCATTGAATAGTATTTCATTGTAACTACTTGATTAAAATATAAGAATGCATCCTTGATTAAAATATAAGAATGCATCCTTTGAATATATATAGAAGGAGCATATCGGACCTCATTACATTTTATTCTAAGAGGTAAAAGGATTAAATAACAATCCTTAAATTATAGAAGATGTGTTAATTAGATGAGGTTAGAGGAAAATTATACTTAGCATTTAATATTGACTTTCTCACATATAATATTTTTCTCTCACCTCATTTAATTAACAATTAAATTTAAATCTTCTATTTTGATCTAAAGTTATTGTTTAATCCTTTCATAATAAAACACTCTAATATATATATATATATATAATGCAGATGCAATATAAAATAGAAAATGGAACAAACTAAAAATGTAGTTAAGTATCTTAAACAAGTCCAATAAATACATGTTAAATTTTTTGCTTACAAAATTATTAGAGTAAATAATATATACAATGAGAGTGAAAATGGTTTTTATAATAATGTCTTCTAATTATAAATTATTTTTTAAGAAATTATAAATTATTATTATATATAATAAATTTAATGACTTATATTATAATTACTTTAAAATGTTATACTATAATTTTCTATTAATATTGGTTGATAATAACTATCAATACATAAAAAATTAAACTCGATGTATTATGGGTAAATTAATATTCTAGTTTCTGGAAAGATGAATAGCATTTTAGACTTGACTTCTTAAAATCTTCATTTTGGTTTTTGATTTTGTAAAAAAAAAAAAATATCCATCTTAGTTTTCTTACTGGATTTTTTTAATTGTTATTTTGCTTAAAAAAATTAAAAAGAATGATATTAATTAAAGTGAAGTATTTAACACTATCATAATTTATAAAGTTTTTTTTTTTTTGCTGCCATAACTTTATAAAGTTAAAGACTAGAGCGACACGTTCATGATTTTACAGACTATATTGGAGATTCATTTCAATTTTTGTTTAGTAAAATTATATTATAATTAAAATATAGTCCTAATTTCGAAGGGACTTCTGCCGATTTTCCACAATTTCAATTTCCTTCTTGGATGTTAAGTATAGATTCTGATACTGAATGCAACCATTAATGTAAGTGTAACTTTCACCATTTTGTTCGCTGTGTTATACTAGTCACTTTCATTTTCCTATCACAAAAATTTCAAAGAAATATGCACACATTATGAAAATCACATATATGCTTGTCCACCGGGCTAGATGGGTTGTTCCCATATATCCCACTTTACCAAAGAAACACCTGTTCTACGAATATTTGATCTTCTAGCTAGCCTAAAATATAAAATCACAGAGAATAACATCATTTTCACATGGTTGGAAACCTAGGAACTGCTGAATAATTAATTCTTTTTAAAATCAAAGTAGTTTCATCACACCAAATTCTCCTTAAACAATAAATAAATGGATGTAGCTGAGAAACTACCTAGACATTAAGCAACATATTTCTTCAAGTCACAATAGAAAAGTAATAATAGGGAATGCAAATATAGTCATGTGGGACATAGCCAAAAGGATAAACAAAACCAAAAATTATAAACATTACAATCTTTGTTCCAACCTGGAATAAGCATCAATTTGCCAAAGTGATCCACAGGTGGCCCCAGTTAACCCCAGTGATGCCGCTACATGTGTACAAATTATTCCTTCAATTAACCTAAGCAATGCCAATTGACTAAGAAACAATTAATTAATTCTAGGTTTTTTTAAAAAAATTATGAAACTAGAACCATGTGGTTGCATGGCTCCACCATCAACAAGAGTCACCAAAACACGGCCACGCGAATCTGTTCTTTGGATCCTTAATCAAATTTTTTAAAGGGCTAATAATAGTGAGAGTGAGTTATTAATGTAAAGTAGTTTGATGGACATAAGTGGCATCCTAGTTGGACATAATAGGTTCTTTCCTTACTCGAGAGTTCAACTTGGATTTAAGTCATTTCACTATGTCCTTTTCAAATTTGTCCAACAAACATTCTTTGTTTTGTCCTCTTCAATCCGATGCAATCACCCCATACCCTTTACCTAACCAACCGACCAAGATCGATTTCCATGCACATTCCTCTCTCTTGATAGTTCGGATCAACCTTTCAAAATGGTCAAGTTTAATCAATTGTTTTTAATTGTGATTTCATACCCTAATCGTGGCTTAATTATATATGTGCATGTGCCTTTTGTGGTCCTGAAATCCTAATCCTTGGCAGCCAACATGGAGAAATTATGGTGTGATTATTTCTCATCAATTCTTTCATTGCTATGATCAATTTGTTATCAAGCTTGGTTTGTTAAATGATAGGTTTTGAAATTAAGAAACAAAATACTATAACTTGCAGAAATACAAATTGAGATAAAAAATTGAAGACGGAATGCAATATTTAATAATTAAGAATGCCTTTTTACAGGCTTGCAACAAATGTGGAATTTGCTAAAAAAATCAACTACTAAGATTTTATTGAAATTACAATAGCTAAGTAAAACAGAAAAATAAGAAGGAAAATCTGTAACTATTAAAGACTAGGTTTCTTAAAGAAATAATCAAATTTCAAATTTAAAAGGCAAAAGCTCACAACTCTAACACTTCCTTCAGATTTGCCTCGGGCATGTCTAGTTTTATCTTTAAGAACTCTAATCTTGATTCAGAAAGTGTTTTAGTTGTTAAGTTGAATGTATTTGTGAATCAGTTGCGTTGAATAAAAACTTTTCTCACATAACTTTAGTTTTTGTACTTTGGAACATGTGTTTTTTCATTGAATGTGGATTTCAACGTTTAATTAAACACACGTAGTTTAGTTGAGTAATGGTGCACCTTAATTAATTAACAACTTTTTTATTTATAATGTGAATTTTTTTTATATTGATGTGCTTGGTCCTGCCATATTCGACAGGAATGTTAGTAATGACAATGCTTACTTTTTATCACACAAAAGCAAAATTTGTGAACTTTGTTATTTGCCTAAATTAGCAAGCAACTTTCTTAAACATATAATTATTTAATTTGCAGCAACTGCTAGGTAGACATACTCTGTTTCATTGATTTTGTCATTACTTCCTGCTCTGTTGCATTCTAGGAAATAATACATGAACCAGGTGAAAATACATAGCCTGAAATTCTGTCATCAACACTACGTGTGGATCTAGAAAAAAAAAAATAGTGAGACAATAAATTTTTTATGAGTCTCTTAATCTTTCTCTATGTTTGGTGATTTTTCTTTTTTAAAATTTGATGTCTTTAGTGTTATCAGGGGAACGATAAAAATTAAAAAGTTTTAAAAAATAATATTACTACTAATTTATTCTCTTTTTAATCTGTTATAATTTTCTACATATTTTAAAAAAATCTTATGAGGGAAACACTAATTTCTTTATGAAGACAAAAAATAAAAATATTAAATATATGATAAAAGATATTTTTTATCCTTATAAAATTTTTAAAAAAAATAGTTTTCATCCCTGGGAAAAAATCCATTCATTTTTGTCCTCCTAAAATAGAAATATGTTATCTTGTGGAACCTCACATCAATATGTGTGGCATGTTATTATGTTTGGTAGTTAGTAGGATGATCCTTTAATTGTAGAATATGTGAATTCTGATTATGGTGGTAATTTAGATGGTGGAATGCCTATAACATGGTATGTCTTTATTCTTGTAGATGAGTCTCTTTGTTGGAAGTTTATTGTGACAATGTCAACAACTAAAATAGATTACATGGTAATAGTAAAGGCTAGTAAGGAAGTTGTATGACTCACATTGTTAGTAAAAGAGTTGGGCAATGGACAAGTTAGAATTCAATTGCACTATGATATTCGAAGTGCTATCTATTTGACAAAAAATCAGGTATATCATATTAGAATCAAATATATTGATGTGAGGTTCTACAAGATTGGAAAGTTGATGATAGTCAAATTTTCCTCAAATAGGTTCATACTTTAAAGAATACAACTGATATGTTAATCAAGACTGTCATCGTTGACAAATTCAAGCATTGTTTGGACTTCTTGAATGTTGCTTGACTCAGACATGAATGGATCCTTGACTCAAGAGAATATGACATGGACTTATTGTTATCTTTCACAAGGCTAACTATTAGCCAAAATAAAAATTATTGTACATGACTCATATGTTATGAGTGGACAAATGTTGGATTGTAGTGGGGCACATCATAGTGCTATAGAGAGGGATATTATTGTAATATTGGTACAAAGATAATATTATAAATTCATGTTATTGTTTATTCTTTAAACTTATGTAACTCCATTTTTACTAATAAAAATAAATGTTCTACTTTCGAGAACATATGTACACTTGTCAAATTTTATTAAATTTGTGTTTATTTGTTTGTGTGTGCATTATCCTTTTCAAATTTTGGTTGATATTGCTAACAATAAATTTGATTTATAAAAATAAAAGAAAACAAACTATTCATTATGTCTATATATATAGGTAAGGAAGATATTAAGAGTACACTCTCTTAACATTATTTTCTTACACATTTTTTATATTCGTTTGAAATCTTACCGATCATACTAATTGACATTGATCTTGGGTTAAACAAACATAAAATTTTGCCTTCTACTAAAAAATGTCAAATAATATATATATATATATATATATATATATATATATATATATATATATATGTTACCAACAATATTTATAAAGGTAAACAAAGAAAAAACACCAAATTATATTTATCACAAACTTGTCATGATATTTATTAATTTATCATATAGTAACTTGAAATTCACATTTCTGACAAGTTCCTATCGTATTGTGAAAATCAAATGTGTCTATGTAACACTTTGGTTATGATAAATTCTAGCATGGACCAAAAAGTTAGGTCATACACCAGTGCACAAAAAATTAACAATCATCGGATATTAATTTAAGAAATATCAATCGTCCAGATCAAATTCAGAGATGTCTTGCACGAAATTTGAATTCAATGTATGAATGTGTGTTTGAATATGCTTTTGCATGAATTGACATTTTTGCCCTTAATTAAAAAAATATTTTAATTCATCCATTCATCCTCACCACCATGCTTTTCTCTGTGCTCAAAGTGCTCATCATCATGAAATGTCTTCATTTTAGGCAATTGAACCCAAAACACAAACAAAACAAAAAGACGAAAATAACAAGTTTGTAGAGATGATTTTTTTTGTTATTTTTTATTTCAACAATTTACTCCCACCACCACCACGACATTCTTCTACTGTTGCTCATCACACTCCTCTAAGAACAAATTGGATCACCTTTTCGAAAGAACAAATTGGACCACTCCCTTCCAGCAAAGCTTTGTTACTATCTTTTTCAGTTCCATTTCAAATTTTAAATCTTAACTCAATCCAAATTTCAAACTTGAATCAATTCCAAATACTAAATCAATATTATAATCAGCAAATCAAAGAAGCAAATTTCATGATTGTCATAGTTCAAAACAAAATAAATACAACAAAGAAAATAGGAACATCAATCGTTGTATGTAGTTGATGAAGATTTGGGTCATAGAGAGGAGGAAGGATCACTTGGTGTCGGTGACCTCCTCGTTGAAGGCAACGATGATGGAGGTGTCGGAGTTCAAGGCGGTGACCTCCTTATTGACGGCTACGAAAGCGACAATGACATAGGTGTCGAAGTTCAAGGCGATGACCTATTTCTCTCCCTTTCCTTCGAATGTTTCTCATTTCTTGTCTCGTTCCTTCTCATTTGCACGCGGTCATTGCAATCTAGCCAAGGTTTTGCACTTTAGTGGCAACTCCAACAATGTCGTCAAAGGGAATGAACAACGATGGCAAAAGGTGTGGTTCAACAAAGGGAAGTTCAATTCTCGGTGAAGTCCAAGCAGCAGATATGAAAAAATGAAGGAGTAGGAGAGGAAAGGGTAATGACAACAGAGAAGTGACAAATCAACAAAAAAACGAAGAAGAAGTCGTCGTTGAGACTCTAACCCGGGTACGATTGGGGAAGTGACAATGGTGGCCGCGACAGAGGTGGTTAGCGGCAAAGGAGATGCCATGAATTGAATTTGTAAAAAAACCCTAAAGAATAATGAAGAGAATCACAAATTTTAAAAAAATAAAACTTTTAATTAGTTTTTTTCTCTAATAAGGGTATTATAGATATTTCACATTTTTTAATCACAACCTATCCTTTTTGTCCACCCTAGCATCCTCTCTGTACCAAATAAAGTACACAGTAAGGGCAAACGAATACCTGACACACCCAAATTGAACACACCATTCAATCACATATCCACATAATGTCTGGATCTTCAACATGCATGGGCAACAAGTATCATTTGGCCGTGATTATCACCACTAAATCTACTTAAAGGGAATCACTCAATTAGGGATACCTAAGTATGATTAGAAGGGGTATTACTCAACTAGTAATCATGATGTGACAGGTCCAAAGACCTTGGACCCAGCAAGGCTAGTATAAAAAAGGATGAATCCCTAGGTAAGATGACAAATTCATTATATCCTACTCACTATATATCATTAATAGCTCTAAGTCGAATCCTCACTTAAGTGTCAGAGTGTCTTTTGCAGGTACCCTCCCCTCTGCTCTGTTAGATACTTATGCACTCATATCATTGACAAGAAACAACAAACAAATGACCCTTCGACCCTTCGAAAAAGTATAAGATCCTTTGACACAAGGCCGAGTACCCGATCCATTTGTGATAGAAACTCCCTTTGGTTAGTCTTTGACTAAAACCGCCAATTGCTGCTGAATATTGATCCGTTGTACCTAAATTTATGTTCGGACATTCAAAATTGACAAAACCTAATCATTCAAAAAGTCATATTCCATTGTTTGTACAATATTTTACACCACACACACATATGTAGAGAGGTTCATAGTTTAAGTGTCTATTACAAACGAAAAATGTGAGTAATATACTATTTAATAGGATAAACACTAGCTAGCGTAATATTTAATGTAATTTTGGTATTGTTTATTTAATTGAAATTATAATTTTATTTTATGTTCCATTTAATAAAAAAATATTTATTTAAAGAGAAACTCTCATTTTTTAATTGAAAAAACAGTGAGAAAAACACATAGAAAATTGCCAATAAGTTTTGTCTTAAAACATAATACATTCTTTAATTTTGTATTGTTACATACATTTTATTAACATTAATGAAATGATACAAGTTTTATTAATTGAATCTTACTCGTAATATATCATGAGTATAAGAAAATTGCAGATAATAATAATGATTAATATATTAAGTAGTGGATTACCTTCACTCGTTTAAATAATTGCCTCAACTTGAATAATCCAATCTCTAACATCCAAATAAGTCCTATATGCCGCATGCACATCTATACATGTTAAGTAATTAATAACGAATTATATGAGGGTCACAACCCACACCACACTGGTCTCCTTTTAATTTTTGCTCTCTAGCCAACATATTATGGGTGCACAAAACAACACCCATATATCATATCCAATCCATATTCCACCATAGACATGAAATGAAACTTAACACGTGCATGCAACACATAGACATCCCCAACTTGCTACATGTAATCACATGACACAAGGATCATAAATCTCACCACCACCTCTATTCCTGCCCTTGGGTCCCACGGCAAACCATGCGTCTGCCAACTATTGTATTTAGAAATTACATGTATCTTCCACCTAAGGCTAAATTAACTTACCTGAGATTATTTTAATTTAATTAATAATGACATTATACTTAAAATAACTTTATGCTTATAATAATTTTATCTAACTCGAACATAATGGTTTATCTTCAAATATTTAACCAAATTCTTCTAAATATTTAACCTAATTATATATTTAAGACTTAAACTCATGAACATTTAACATAATTGTATGTAAGATTCAAACTGAGACTAAATTAAAATAATTATTTTTCACCAATTAATCTAGGAGTTGAATGATGTGTGCCAACTGTTTTTAACCTCACTAAGAATCTTTGGGCCCATTGGCCCCACAGCTACCGCCACCCCCTTTCCCCTAATGACAATCCATTAGAAAAACAAATTTATCCCATGGACCGTAGTGTACTTGTCTTCTTTTATTTTTTTCCTTTGCCAACTTTGTATTTGCATTGGTGGCCAAGTCTATCAAATTAAATTATTATAGCATCATGCACGTCTACGTTCATTTCACAACCAAAACTCACACACCACTACCAACGGCCTACAACCTTCCACGTGTCAACCACCCACCTTCACCTTAAGGGTTAGTACTTCTCTCTCTTTCCCATTCTATAATAGTAGCAAACTGAGAAGGAAGAAAACTGAGCTCGTAGGTTATTACCAAAGACTGCATTAAATTTTTATAGGTTTGCCTTGTCTACAACTACCCCCCACAAACAGTAATCAAACCCTTCACCACACACAACCCTTCAAGTAATTTTTAATAAGATCATAAATAGGCATTAGATATAGACATAGACATAAGATAAAAGACATGCTCACTACTTCTTCTCAACTTCATAGGCCTTTCTTATTCTTCCTTCTAAGAAACCACTTCAAATCATCAACTTCCCTAGACTTACACACCCTTTGGGCTGTAACAAGCAATCTGATCCTCTTGTTATCATTCAGATTGATTTCTCTTCTAGCACCTCGATCAAAGGGCTAAAAAAATTTGCTACTTATTGCACTTTTCTTTTCATGGTTTGATACATCTTATTGATTTTAGTGCTATTTCAAGGGGTGAATTTGAGACATGGGTTTGAGTTCTAAGCAGGTTTCTAGCAGTGGACTTGATTGGAAACAAACCTTGTTGGAGGCTCAGAATTTGGAACTTCCAAAGCCTAATCTGATGAGGAAACAACAGCAGCAGCAGCAGCAACAACAACAACAAACTCAGCCGAATTCAGAGTCTTTGAAATGTCCAAGATGTGACTCTACCAACACCAAATTTTGTTACTACAACAACTACAACAAGTCTCAGCCTCGCCATTTCTGCAGGGCTTGCAAGAGGCACTGGACTAAAGGTGGAACTCTACGCAATGTTCCAGTTGGTGGTGGAAGGAAGAACAAGAGGGTCAAAAAATCAATCACTCCAATTACAACATCTTCCACCACCACCACACCAATCACAACCGCCACTTCAACTTGCACTGCCACAGTCACAACCTCAATTGGCAACAACATGGATGCTATGTTGGGTTGTTATAGCCACATGACAATCCAAACTCCTCTTGCGGATGATCAGAAAAACATGTCTTCCTCTCTCTACCAAGCTCTAATTCGTCCACCACCTTTGCTGCTACAACAGAATCTGCTCAACACAAGAGAATTAGAAGGCAAAGATTTTGGTATTGGTATCGGTAATAATGGTATCTTTCCTAGTTCAACTTTGGCTCTTCCTACTCATCAAAGCCAAAGCCTACTCTTCCCTTTCTCAGCCTCAAGCAGATCTTTTGACACCAACCCTTGTTCAGTAGTGTCAACCTCTCTTAGATCCTCCAATGTTTATAACTATGGGGAGGATCAGTTTAAAGCAATAGAGGAACCAACCATCAATAGTACTACTGCTACTATAGTGCCTAGCACAGGTGGCACCAACAACACACATCATCCATGGGAGATAGCAGCAGCAACAAGTGGTGTTGGCTTGGGAACTTCTTCAAATTCAAACTATTGGAATTGGGAGGATTTTGATTCATTGGTTTCAACTGATCTAAAAGATCCCTGGGATGATTCAGATATCAAACCCTGAGAACCAAACAATAAGCAACAACACATCATGGTAGTGTCCATAGATTAGTTATTTAATTCAATTGGGGTGTTATTTGTGTTTCATACAGGTTAGTAAATGATCTTGTTTTTTTTCCAGATGGGGCATGAGAAGTATTTAGAGCTGTCATGTTTTAGTTTCAGCTTCAGCTTCAAGCAAAAGGGTCCCAAAATTCCTCACAATTAGTTGCAACCCACTCTGTTTGCCTCTTTGTTCATCTCTCTTATCATTTCCTCTAATCTCTAATAATAAAATGGTGTATTAATGTATGCAAACATTGCAAAGTAGTGTCTAGCATTATTTATCAATATAGGATTTTGTTTTTTTTATTTTTTATTTTATTTTTTGGGGAGTTTTGTGAGTGCTTTGTGATGGGAGTGATATAGATATGGGGTCTGCTCCAGCACTGCTGAACTGACAGAATGTGATTGGAAGATTCTTTGGACATGTATATATCTTGGAATGATATTTTATCATACGGTTTTATTGCTTATGATTCATTATCACCACCACCACTTCTTGAGAATCATTCTTTGATTTTGGGAATGAAAGAATTCTGGATATACATTAATTTATTATTATTATTATTATTATAATATGTTTCTGGATCATGTATTCATGTCCCTGTGGGCTTTTAGCTCACATGGTGTTTTCATCTTTGTTCCAATTTTTAATAGAATAGTAAATAATGTACGGTACTTAGGCCATCATATTTTCAAGGCTTTGTTTCTGATTAATTGTCAGCTTCTTCTATTATTGAAGAGCTGTGGAACACTAGTAGACCCTCTTTATACACGAGGTTTCCACGTGTTTGAGAGTTTTGATATATGTTATTGGATCAAATTTATTGGTGAATCACGAGCAATAAATTAAATATGTTCGATTAGCGTTTTTGTCAGTAAAAAATTGGAATTTACGATCTTTTTTTCCTTTTTATTATTAAATCAACCTTATATTTGGATTAATGTGATTGTTACATTTGAATATTCTGGTTAATTGATAAACACTAGCAGTTTTGTACTTTATGCATGTGAGGACTCAAGCCTAATCAGCTGCCACAATCATTTTGATGGGGTACGAATGCGTTTCCCATAAATTATATAACTATGGCCTTGAAAATATTGAGTTACCTTGCAAGTTGGGACAGTAAACGATGGCACAACGGCCAGTCTCTCTCTTAGGGAATTATATTGTACCTAAAATGTTACTAACATAGGCCATGGTGGACTGGTGCTGTGGGGGAAAATTTAATAGATTGACCCGTTGTAGATTTACATCAAAAGATAAGCATTGATATACAATTATACAAAAACATTTTAAATTATTCAAGACTTAAATATAAATTTAGTTCATAAGTTTACTTTATTTTTAATTTTGATCCTGTAAATTTTTTTATTCATTTTAGTCTCATACATATTTTTTTATTTGTAGTCTCGTAAGTTTGGACTTTAGTGACTAAAATTAGAAAAGTTTTAGCCATATATGAGTGATGACCTACAAACATCCGTTTAACTCGTGATTTGTGTAGGTCATGGAACCTAAAATCAGCCCAATGATAAGTGAGTCTTAAGATAATTTTTAAAACAAATTTTTACTTTAAATATGTTAGGTATTTTTACTAACATATGTGTTTTTTTTAATGTATAAGACCTTTTTTACTTTATAAATATTAATAACAAATAATTTTTTATTGATGGACCTTATAAATACTAATAACAAATGATTTTTTATTGATGAACCTAAAATGTAAGCTTTATGCTTTAGGTTACTTTATCCTTAAAACGATCCTATCTAAAATAATCTGTCTATGTAAATGTAAATCCTTTGAATCCAGTTTACCTAATTAACTCACATGTTTAACAAGTTTGGTTTGTGAATTAACAGGTTGGTTAGTAGACTTTTATTTTTTAAAATATTAATTTATTTTGTGCTTTATTAATATACTTATCATAATATGAAACATAATCAATTATTAATAAATAATATTTTATAAAAAATCACAATTATTCATTATTTAGATTTCTTAGGTTTTTTTTAGTTAAAAAAAATATATTTTATTATTATTTTACCCATAGTCCATATATTAGCTAGTTAATTGCGACCTGGCGCAGCCCGTTGAATCTGTGGATCGTTACGAACAAAACCTAAAGCAACCGGTCAAGCTAACCCCCTATATCTAACTCTAGTTTTATACTAATGTTTTTCTTACCTTATATAAGCTGTTTATTACCAGAGGCAGAGACTTAAGGAAGATGGCGGGAGCTGGACCATGATTATGTTTATAATTATCGTCTAATTTGTTTTTATCTTAAAATAATTATCACACAAAGAATGAAGTAAATTTTTTTATATATTGAGAACATTTGCTGGGGTTAATATAGGAAAATAGAAAATAATTATTTTTTATTAACATACATAACTCATTAGATGTAACTTAATTGACAAATACATTGAATTTGTGAGAAGGGCTTAGATTGATTCCTACAAGATACACTCTTAAAGAGAGATGATAGAAGAATTTTAAGTGTGTTCTAAACTGAGGATTACTTTTATTGTGAGCATGGAAGATCAAGCTTGTAAAAATATTTCATGTCTCACCGGTGAGCCAAAGACTCTAATTAAGATAGTTGAATCCAATATATATATATATATATATATATAAAATAATTTTCAATACTTTTAATATATCTTTAATTATTTTGTTTATTTATATCTCTTATAATATTAATGATAAAAATAAAATTTATAAATAAATTCATTGATGATATAAAGTTAGTTTTGTAAAATTATTACTTTTTTATTTATTAAATTATTACTTTTTCTTAATATGTTATTTAAGACGAAAATTATTTTGAGATGAAAAGAGTAATTTTTTCTAATTAAAATTCAAGGAATGCTTTATTAGTATTGATTAAATTGTCTATTTAGCCTTGAAAGAATTGTCAATTTCTTACTCTGTGGTCTCATAATTATTAGAATCAAAGCCAACCACGATTGCAAATATAACTAAATCTGTATTGAACAACGTAAAAGATTTACATATATTTTACCAAAAATTAAATAAAGATTTACATAGGACCACTCAAAACTCATGCAACCATGTGTTTAAACTTTAAAAGCACACGTTACTATTTTAAAATGACTAGTGTCAAGCTTTAATAAATAAACCTCTGAATCTAACTTATTTAGTTGAGGATAGTATGTGTAAATATTATAATTTTTTTTATATCAGCTTTGGTTCTTGTATAAAAAAAAGTAAATAAACCTCTTTAATCTAAATTATATTAAACATCATATAAGAATTTCAACACTTCACGAGAGGCGGCAATGGAATAACCAGCATGGTTGAAGTGGGAAAAAGCTATGTGATGACCTCTTGATTGGTGACTAGAGAGAAGATGGCAATTGATTAGAAGGGAAATGAATGCTGGAATAGGTACATAAAGACTAGGGCAGTTAAAAAGATTGGACCATTTTGATAACCACACTACACTACACTACTGGTATCTATCACTATCCACTCTTTTTCTCATCCTATAACAGGCAGAGGTGGTTCCTTGTTTGAAAATGGGGTGGTCATGGCTACCCAAAAAGAAAAAGAAAAACTTTATTATGTTATGCATATATTTTTTTTAATGAATATTTTTGTTTTTTTTAAAAAATAAAGTAGAGCTAGGACTCTAAAAATTAACGTTTGGTAAATTTGTAATCTTTCAAAACAAATTTGAAACGAATAAAGGTAAAACAAATTGCTCTTAAATGAAAAACATGCGAGGGCCATATAGTATTTGTATTTTGTAGGCTCAAGGTTCACTGCTTATGTTAAACAGAAAATGGAACAGGTTGGCGATTCTATCCCACTGGCACTCACACTCGTAATATATATATCCGTCATTTTTAATGCTTTCTAAATCACGTTAAACTTTTGTTATTATTTTTTTACCACTATGCTATATATTGATATGAAGTATCACGGATTAGCTTCTGCACGTAAAAAGGAATAAATGAATCAATCAATTTTCGGAAGGCTTTATAAAGCAGTTCCTTAGAAGTTAAATTTCCATTTCTTCATATTTTAAGAAAGAATATCTCTTTTTTTCATTCTCATTCACGTAAGAATGAATACTATGATTTATAATTTTACTTGTACCAACTGCATGCTAATTTTTTCTAAATATATGTTTTTTTCCTGTATCATTCCATGAATGTTTCCTAATCCATTGAATCAAGATTTAATCTCACTCACAATACGTAATTATTATTAGACCAAGAATTTTACACAAAAAAAATCAAATAGTGTTATCCCCTTAAGATTGTTTCCCTCACAAACACAAGGAAACTTTTTTAATTATATTTAGCCTAACTTCTCTTAAAATAATTGAAAAAAAAATCAAGTGGAACACAACCTCAATATCTGAGTTTTGACGTCAATTTGGCTTTAAAGGCACATTGAGCTCAGCAAGCAAATTACGTCATGCTTAATTTTTCTTTTCTTTAAATGTCACTAACTTTGTAGCCTAACGAACGACATTAACATTAAACATTACAAATATTATTAACAGATATTTACTTCACATTTTATTTTGAAAAGTTACCTTATAGGATATATAGGGGTACACAAGTGTAACCCGCTGCGTGAGGCAGCACCTATTGTGACATGATTGATCATTGAAGAGTCAAAAGGAAGGAAATAAGGTTCATAATAATTTACAAGTAGGCTTTCACATCCAACTTAACATTACAAACAATTAATTAATTTCCCCACACTACTACTAAAAATTGGCCATCCTCACACCAGTGTCCCTAGCATAGGGAGGGGGACCATTATTATTAGCTTTTGAAAAACTAACATAATAGAGCTCTGAGGTTATGCCTGTGAGAACAATGAAGGCAGCTCCAGCTCCAAACACTCCCTTCCTCAAGGTCTGGCATGAAGGTGCTCTCTCTCCCATGAGATCACGGTACTTGGTGTGGTACGCGTTCCTCACAGAACCCGCTAGAAGGCACGAAGCAGCAATGATAAATGTCACCCTGGATCATACATGTACGGGAAAACAACATATCATGTCTTTGTATGTTGTTGCCTTTGAGCTTGTTCGGTTTGAGCTCAAGAAGTGCTTTGTGATCCTACATGAAAGTATCAAATACAAACATCTCTCTTCTTTGAAGTGTTGCAGTGTCAAACACATTTTCAACACCGACACCTCCCCAACATTTGTTCAACTAAATTAAGCAGATAATTCTACACTCTTGAGGTGACACTACCTCCATATGAATAGACACACACTAATATTATTAAAACAATATTCATCTTTTAACTTTTAAAGAAGTTATCTTAAATAAAATACTAGAAAATATTAACAATAAAAAAATGTTAAAAATATACTCTTTTGATCACTCTTTTTATTGGTTGAAATTTATTAAAAATCACAAAAATATGATGAGTCCTACATCTTATTTAATAAATCTTTCTAAAAACAATTAGCTCACAGAGAGTGTGTTCGTGACACTCTTCTAAAAATTATATATGTTGTGTATGTGTTATGTCTTGTGTCTCCTTAAGAATATGTGTTTTTTAGTTGTATATTTTCACTAATAATGATAAATTGATAATGCATTGTTATTTTCATTTTGTTTCAATCTTGTGTGCAAGAAATCGTAGAAAAACAATGCTGTTATAAGGTGATAGAGAGTGAAAATCTTTGAAGACAAAATGAAAATAAGGTGATATTTTTATAATTATTAGTGAAGATAGAAAACAGAAACAGAAAAAAACATTTCCTAAAAAACTAAATAAACCAATTGTTTCTGTGAATTGAAATCAACAAATGAATAATTTAGAGCAAACATATAATTTCTGTTTTTAAGACTAGGATTTAGCAATTAACACATACCAGCTAGTGATGAACAAGCAAATTGACCATGATCTTGATCCACTGGGTCTCATAGCTCTCCCACAGCACAGGCATCTAGTTACAACCATAATGATCACCTGACTGGCAACTAGGATAAACAAGGACCCCACACCTAGGCCGGTTGCAATGTCTGAGTCATATTGACAGTAGTTTCTACCTGCACTGTCTTTATTTAACGAGGCCTGTCACATACAAGAACTAATTGTTACACTTGAGTAAACCCATTTCAACACTGCAAAAATTTGTTTCCAGTTTTGACTTATCCCATCACACCCTACTATGCAAGGAAACAATACAGCAGATCCATGGAGAAAATGTTGAACTAGTAGCTAATAGTGTGTCTGCACAATGAAACTAATTCTAGAACATGTTTTATGTATGAACAAAATTTTAATCCATACTTTGTTTCCCTCAAATCACAAATAAATGAAATAATGCAACTTGGAATTGCTGAATACATTGCAACTAATGAATTAAAATTCAAATTTACGTTAGCTTTTCCCCCTATCTAATGGTGTTGTCAGAGTCAGACAACAATCATAAACTTATTCTGCTTTACATTTTCTAGAAGTAAAATTCAGGATCTAATCATGAGAGAACATTGAAGGTACAAGTTGGTTAAACTGCCAAATCTCTTAAGATGGAAATAATGCTCCCACATTCACTAGAGACTAGAGAGATCAAGGTTATCTTGAGATATGTAATGCAAGCTATACTCATGCCATGGAACTGCTCACGGTACCTTGCCACATAAGGAAAAAAATAACAGAAAAAATAAAAAAGCACATACCTTCCAAACACTTACACAAATGCTTATTTCATAAAATAAATCTAAATAAACTATAAATAAGTTCTTTCAAACAAAGCCCAAGTCGTTTTTAAGTTTATTAATTTAGTGTTTTTAGTAGACATCTTTATGATAGAAGATGAAGTAAAAATAGGAATATAATAAAAGGCCTTTCGAATGTTGGAGTTAAGTGGTAAATAGCAATAAGTAAAACCATAATTCTCTACATAAAATAACAATTTATAATGTAAATGGGCTAGTTTGTTTAATTTTTTTTAAGAAAAATAGTTTTTAAAAAGGTACTTTTTTAAAATATTTTTTTAATAAATAAATAAATAGGATTTGCTTCTTAGAAAAAGTATAAAAAAAATACTTTCAAAAAATAATTTAGACAAACACATCAAAAAATAAGATAAAAAACTAATTAAAAATGATGTACAACAAATAAGAATAATGAATAATTAAGTAAATTTTGCACTGCTCTCCCCGGTGCTCATGAATATCAAACAACACAACCGGAAATTGCTAGTGCTGTGCATCTGCGCCCAACAACAGATAGAACAAAAGCTTGTTCCATGTTGTTGAGTTGTTCTAATTGTACTGTCCCCTGAAGTGTATCAAATGCAAACTAAATGGACTGGCCCTTCATAAGAGTTTGCATGCCAACATTTTTCTGTTTTAAACATATCTTCATGTAATGCAACTTGTCTTTTTATTTTTATACGGTAGCATTTGGTAATGTGTTAGAATCATATGGAATTTGACATCTGAGTTCTATTTTATGTCTAGTACGTTCTAATGATAATAAAATAGAAACAGAACATGTGATTAAAAAATGATACATTCATTCCACTTAAAAGATGAAACCAAGGAGAACCTAGAATTTTCCATTTTGTTCAGTCCACACAAACCAAATGCTACTTAAGACTTTGTTTGACGGAGAGGATGAAAATAAAAGGGATATATTTGAATTAAAGTAGAGCGTAGGAGCTAGGAGACCAACACTATTTCCCCTATATTTTTCTCCCCCTCTACCAAATGCTACTTAAATGTGTTTTAGCCACGTACCATAAGCAATTTTTAATTTTAATTATCATAAAAAAAATCTTTGCTTTTATTCCTACTATTATGTCACACACATTAATGTGTTTAACATAGGTCAATTGATCATTCCAGATGGCACCCACTAGCATTTGTGGTACTATATTAGCATGTGATAGCTCTAAATTTTTTGTTGATTCCTAAAATAATTTTTTTTTATCTACTTTAGAAAACTAGGGTGAAAATAATCTTAAATTTTAGATAGATAAATATAAAAAAAAAAGATTATATAGGGATCAAAATTAAAATTTTCTCATTTTATATAAAAAACAAATAATTTTTTTACAAAGACCAAAATCATAACTTATTCATTTTGTAAAGATTATAAACGTCTTTCTTAAAAAGAAATATTTAAGCCAAAAAGTAATTTGTCAATTTAAATTTTTTACATGAATTATGTATTCTAATCTTGACATATTTGTCAATTTAAAAAAAAATGAACCATAGAGAGTTGAAATTAAAAGTTAATAGTGACATCATCAAATCATGTACTTTTATCTTTAAAATTAATAGTACAAAACTATAATTTACATTTTTTGCGACAACGCTTCATTTTCATACCTTCCTTACATATGAAGTATGAAGTCAAGGGAAATTTAACAAAGAGAGAACCGAATAAACAAGCACTGAACCACCTATTCTTTTCATACTAAAATAAATTAATAATATCGTTATCAACCTCAACCAAGATTAATCACAATAACTAATCCAAAAAAAAATTCAATTGAATATTATAATCGCTCTTTGTTTCCCCATTCAGACTCAGATAACTAAATCCATAGTTCTAAAATAGAAGTAAACATCATAAGATCATAGCAAAAGCAAACTCTAAGGAAAAGAGAAACCAAAAAAAAAAAAAAAAAGCAAAGCAAGAAAGAGAAGAAGAAAGTGGACTCACAGTATTCCTTCTCTGCTCTGCAGCAACAGCGAGAGCAAAAGCAACCAGATCAAGCACAAACACCACCGCCAGTAACAGAGAGGAAGCCATAGTAGCTGACCCACCACTTAAATCTGAATATTTATCCACAAAAACACCCCCAAAAAAAGAAAAATAATGGATTAAAGACTGAAAAACGGAAATAGTATATTAAGCTCTTGAGATTATAACCAAAAAAAAAAAAGCAGCAGCAATAGGAACTTAGGACTATACTAGGAGGAGGTTTGGATTCTCAGATGAGAGTGATTTTTCCTTTGTTTGGAAGCAAATGGGGGAGTAAAGAAGCAAAGCAAATTAAAGTATGCAACTTTTGGCTGCATTTGTAAGCTTTCTGGCGTTTAAATTCGGCGAATAGCGCCTTATATCTTTATTATATAACTTTTTTTATTATTCAGTCACACCTTATAGAATTATTGCTACTTATAAAAAAAATGAAATGAATAATATAGTACCCAAATTGCAGATACGGTTCATTTTCTGTTTTTTTAAGTGTTCAGATACGGTTCATTTAAACTAAATAAATGTATAAAATAAAAATAATGTAAAGATACACTTATCATTAATTAAAAATAACCAAAATTATAAAATTATATATTTTGTTATTTGTAAACAATTATTTAATCTAAGGAACTAAATGCGCAATTTAACGATAGTGCATTAGTAACGTTCGTTTTATATATTTTAATATTGGTATAGTGGGGTTTGCGCTGTCAGCAACAGCATTTTTGTTTGAAGCCGTTCGCAGGTGCAGGGTGAATTGCTATGACACGGTGTGAGATACACATGAATGATATCCCCTCGTGCGATAAGCACGTTAGAACTTAGAACTTAGAAGCATGATGTAACGTTGACTATGGCATCTACATCGTTGATCATGATGAGTTCATTTACCAACTACTTTGATACACTTCTCGTTCTTGATTCACTTTTTTATATATAAAATTAAAAAAAGTTTATGTTTTTCATATACTTAAAAACATTCGGACCATCTATTTCACACTCAATTGATTTCCTCTCGCAAAGCTGACCCATTTTATAAAATAAATGCTAATCTTACAAATAACAGTATAGTGTGTATTGTTTGTTATTCTTGGCCTCTTAAATGGAACTTGTTGTTGATTGAAAAATGGGGGCACCATGAAATTATTTCAGGGAGAAAGTTGAGGACAAAAATCACAAAACTTCCGTGAAGAGAGAGCCAAGCCGAGGATAAGGATCCAAAAAAGTCAAACCTAAAGGAAACTTCATGTACCACTAATTAAGAAAAGTTGCACTACACATGATTGAGAAGACTTGGTTGGACAACTTGAAGCCATATACAATTAAAGAACAAATAATAATTGAATCACGGAGAACTAATATAATTCCTAGAGCACAAAGCTGAAACGATAATGAAAGCAAAATTATATGTTTCTTACTTATCCTTACGTCAAAGGGTCTTCTCTAATGATTTTTTTGTCAGAATCTCTAATGCGTGAGTCCAAAAGAAGGAGGGAGGTACCTAGAAAAGACACTATAATATTTAAGTAAAGTTTTAGTTTAGAGATATTGATGATATATAATGAATATTCGAGAGTGAATCAACTCTCTTACATGGGAGTTCTCCTTTTTTTATATTGAACTTATTGGACCTGGAGTTTATGGGTCTGCACGTTCTAATTATCAGTTAAGTAATAGGTCAAATTAAGTAATTATCTTTAAGTGGATTTATTGGCAATAATCATGGTCTAATGATACTTGTCATTTGCATATGTTGAAGGTCGAGACGCGTTGTACGAAATATGTGGGCACATGATTGAGAGGGTACTCGGTTTAATGCATCAAGTGTCTTCTTGGCTTGACTCCCTCAACAACAAACCTTTGACCGAAATCATTATTACGTACCTAAAAAAGAATTATCTCACGAATAATATTTGACTCAAAGCAAAGAAGTAAATATTAGAGGTAAAAAATGAAGAGGGATGCCTCTCCTATTTATAGGGGTTGGGCTTGTAAAGAGGCCCAACCGATAACCACTCTCCATTGTTGGATCAGAACAGATCTACACCTAAGATCATGAGACATTCTAGTAGTCAACATGGGAAGTCGAGCGAACATGTGATGTAACTATTACATCCACGATGTAACAGTTACATCGTGCCCATTAAGGCCCATAACCTCCAGAGGAGTTAATGATAATTGTTTTGACACAACATAAAGTCTTTCTTTTTGGCCAAGACCAAAAAAGGGCTCATGGGACTAGTATATCGAATAAGGTATTTAGTCAGGCCGAGAGGACACTTGATGCATCAAACTGAGTACTCTCTCGGTCATGTGTCCACATGTGCCGTATAACACGTATTGTCATTCAACATATGCAAGTGATGAGTATCATTTGACTATGATTATCATCAATAAACCCAATTAAGGGTAATTACTTGATTATAAGTACCTAAGCAGGATTAAGAGGTATATTACTTAACTGATAATTAGAATGTGCAGGCCCATAGACCCCAAACCCAGTAAGGTTAGTATAAAAAGGGGAAAACCTCCCACGTAAAAGGTTTGATTCACTCTTGAATATTTATTATATATCATCAATAGCTTTGAGTCGAACCCTTACTTAAGTGTTAGAATGTCTTTTGCAAATACCTCCCGCCCTTCGTTCTTTCAAACTCATATGCACCAGAGATTTCAGCAAGGAACCACTAAAGAAGACCATTCGACACAACAGAAGATTCTTTGACGTAAGAGTAAGAGTTTAGTCCATTTGTGACAGGAACATTACTATTTAGTGTCCATTTCATAAAATGAAAAAATATAGATGAAAAATAAGAAAGATATATAAAAGTAAGTGAAAAATAAATGTGAGAATATAAGAGAAATAAAATGAAAATAATTAATAATTAAAAATGGGTTTAAATGAGGCTAGTAAAGTTGTTCATTGTATATATTATTATAATGGCAAGTTCTCTCTTCTTTTTCTTTTTTTTATATCTTATTTAAGAGACAAAAAAATCGTTTATAGTCAATGTTGAATTATTAAATTGGGTTGGATAAAATGTATTTAATTTTATTATTATTTTTAAATAATAGTATTGGATTTATTAGTATAGAGATTTTTTTTATTTCATTCTAATTTATTTTTAGATATTTAGAGATATGCATGAATAAAAATAACTCTCACAATTCATATAGATATATAGAAATCCTTTTAAATTTGTGAGGGACAAATTTTGTCACAAACAATATGAGAGATTTGTGAGGGACAAATTTTCTCATAAAAGATTAAAAAATTTAATGATATTTTTATGTTTGTGACTGATTTTATCCTTCACAAATTTATGAGAAAATTATAATCCATCACAAATAATGAAAAAAATATATATAAAAATATTTGATTTATTATCAATTTTTAGCGACAAAATTTATATATTTGTAGTAGATATATTTCGTCACAGTTTGAGACACATTATGAAATCTCTTGATAAAATTTTGGGACGTCAATTTTTGTGACGAAGATTATGTTCATCACAAATACTATCACAGATAATTTTTAATGTTTACTACGGAATTGAAGCCTCACTGATAATATTTTTTCTATTAGTGACACCTTGGCATATAATAAAAAAATTGCTACCTAGTGTATACCCCAGCTAGCTCCTGGGCAACAACTTGGTTAGTTTGTCTGCTGATAAACTTCACAACAAAATTTGAAGAAAAGTAATTCTGAATGCAACTTGATATAATTCCTCCTAGCTCTGTAACCATGATCTTTCTGGAATTGATACAATTCACTGGGTATTTACAATCAAGTTCCAAAGGGTCATCCAATCACCACTTTCAGCATAGCAACTATTATCCATTACATTCTCCATGATATGATAATACAATGATTTCATCGAGAATGCCCCATCCCTTGATTTGCTCCAAATGATTTTGTCTTCATCATTTGTCAAGAAAATGGGGAAAGACAGAATATGCATTGCATCCCGTGGGCTGAAAACTTGATGAATAAAATCTGAAGAGCATGACCCAATAGATAAATTTAGAAAATCATATACCTTCAAGTTTTCCAATCCTGGAGGAGGAGGTGTTTAAATACAAGGATTGCCATCCAGCAAATCCAATGAATTATGCTTAAAATATTTTTTTTATTATCCTCTAATAAATCTGAAAACAAACATTCTCATTTTTTATATTTTTGGAAATCTAATAAAATTTCGTAAAATAAATGCTAAAAAATATTTTACAATACCCATGCATATAAATTAGACTTTCTTTTTGTTTGTACTTCTTAAACTATCTTTATTTAACCAAGAATTGAATATATACATTATTAGTTGATTGGAGAACACATGTTTGAGGATGCTAATTAAAGATATCTCTTTAAATTAATCATAATTTGCATGTTAAGTTATTATTGTTAAGTGATAACATTAACTAATAATATAAAATATTGACCCACAATAACTTGACACATCATTAAAAATTCTGATGAGACAATTATATGTAATTTATTTTTATTGTAAAATATTATTTAATTTCCCATCAACTACTTTGACATCATCAATTAGCATAAACAATATATATGACAATATTGACATGATGGAGTTTATACATTATGGTAATGTATAATGGGATGCTAAAGATGTTAAAATAATGTGAAGAAAATAATCGCAATATGAACAATATTTACACCACATTACATGTAGAAAAGACAATATTGACATCAATTTACATGTTGCATTCACATCAATTAGTTGCAAAGTCCATAACAAGAGTTTTGACAAAAATACTACTACTATTTGGCAATTTTAATCCAACCACAATATTTGTTGTGAATAATTAAACATGTTACTTGATTATATGCATGAATCTATCTTATGTTTGGTGTATTTATAATTTATAAATACAATAAAATTAGATAAAGATTTAAAAAGTGATATGACTCTGTTCTACTAAATAATGTCAAACCAAATGGGTCAAAATAAAATTATTTTGTCAAATGTTTATTTTATGACAAAATATCATCAAGTTTTCTATCTTTATTCTTCATCTCTTTTGTAATGTTGATGATACGGTTAGTGAATTTCTATTTTCTCCTATGATGGCAATCTATATATTTCTGGTGTTTAGAATTGGAGGATTGTGATTTATTGAATTAAACATGAGAGAACCTTTTAAACAAATTAGAAGAGATACCTTGTCATGAAACCTCAATTAATTGTATTTTGCTTAGAATATTTAGTTATACATTTTGTTCCGATAATGTGATGCATGAATGATTTTGGATCTTCAATTTATAATTGTTCAATTTAGGTCCTTATATTTTCAAATTATACAACTTTGCCCTATTTATCAATTTGACATCCAATATTTGACAAAAAAAAATAACGTGACTATAAACTATTGAACAATTAATTTGACGCCCGATAGATTTTTTTATTACAATAAAAACAGAAAATTACTTTTCTTTAAAAACAATTTAGACATATTTTTAAAAAATGGAAAATTATTTATTTTATTAAAAAAATAAAAAGGGAAGTCTAAACAAACTGACCAAAAGATAAGTAAAAATACAATTAAATCATTTTATGAAATAGAACAAATTACGACCATACTGTCTTAAGTTTTGTGTAATTATACATAATCTTACCTTTTTTATTTTCCTATATTAAGTCCTTTAAATTTGAAAATATGTTTAAAAATATTACATTAACGTCTGACACTTCTCAAACCTTCCACTAACAACCTCCATAAGAATTAAGAAAGACAAAAAATAATGATTAAAAATATAGAAATAGTTATGTGTAATTACTTGGAAACTTGGAATATTGGTGTAATTTGTTCTCTGATATTTCCGTCAAAACGCGTCGTTCAGCTGCTCATCGGCGTCGTTTTGAGGTTAAAGAATGAAATTAAAGTATAGTGTACCCACAAACCCCTACAAACCCGTTCTTCTCTGCTATTTTGTTTGGAACACTGCGTCTTCAACCCGAAGGCTGCGCCACCACCTCAGCCTCCATCGTCCACGGTGAGTTCCTTTCATTCCTTTCACATTTTGATGTGAGTTTCTTTCCTCAACGCTGTTTCATTGCTTTTTTTTTTTTTTTCTTTTCACATCTAGTTGATTTTGCTATATGCCCTTATATTGTTCAACCTAATTTTTCCACTATTTTCGTCGCCTATTCACTTAGATATTATTATATTAAGCCCACCTTAAATCACTTAACATAGTCCCAAAGAGTTACCGAGGAAGTGGTTGATGATATATAAAAATAGCTGGAAAAATTATTGATACATGTTGTTTATTTATTATATTCGAAATCTGCCCAAGGTTTTGCAAAGTTTATTTGATATATTCGTTGGTATTGGAATTACGGATCAATCATAATTCTGAGCAGTGTGGATTTTGTTATCTTGGCACAATCTGAATTCAGTTTGTTACTTGATTCTGTTTGATAGAATTGGCTAAGAATACCAATGGCATACCGACGGTGCCTCTTGATAAGAGGGAACCTCGTGGATCGGAGGTGCCATCCGTCTTTCAGTTATGTTCTCCACAGTGACCAGGGGAAGCACGAAAACACCAATGAAAAATCATCTTCAGGAGGGGATGGTGATTTTACCCAAACAAGGTCCTTTGGAAGCTCTCTTAATGGACCAATGGGTTTTTTTGCACATTCCCGTGATAGATTTCTTTCTCCGTGCTCCAGATATGGTTTCTGCCGATATATGTCGACGGTGAATCAGGGTTCGGATAAGATTAGTAGTGACGTAATGACTGATGTGGCTGATGTCCTCACCAACACAACCATGGATGCTGTAGTTTCTCAGGCTCCCGTTGTCAATGAGGTTGCTATTGCTGCTGCTGATTCTTTTTTGCCTGTACAGGCCTTGCAGTACGTTATAGATGCTGTGCATTCCTACACTGGCTTAAATTGGTGAGTCTCTCTCTCTCTCTCTCTCTCTCTCTATGTGTGTGTGTGTGTGTGTGTGTGTTTATGAAATGATGAATCCTAAGGGAATTCCAAAATAGTTCAGAATTGGTATTCATGCATGTTAAGTTATCATTGGTCTATTTTTCGCTTTTACCATGGATTTGGGTTTGTACTAGCAATTCCTGTAGATTGTCTGTTTAATTATAATTTGCTATACATAAGTACTGAAGGTACTGACTTTCCTTTAATATTTTCTGAATTGGAAACTTAGTTATTTTATGTCATTTTGAAATGTGTAGCAAATTTAGTTTAGGGTTTCAAATAGCAAGGTTGTTCTTACCCTATTGTAGTATGTGATGTAAATTCTGGGATTTGATTATCCGAAGGTGTATTAATTCAAAAACCATAATTTCATAAATAATACATCTAGGATTTGCTGGCACATTAGTTTTGAATGGAAATTGTTAATATTATAGCTTCTTTGTTTCAGGTGGGCAGCCATAGTTCTAACAACCCTGTTGATTCGAACCGCTACAGTTCCACTCTTAATAAATCAACTTAAGGCCACTTCTAAACTTACGGTATATTGTGCTACTTTTAAGTTCATCTTTGTTTCTTGCTAAAATAAAGTAATGGCAATGACTCTTGCTTGTACCTTCGACCTTCGGATGTCCTGATTGGAGTAAACACAATATACACATTTGGAGGGAACTGTTTGCCGTTAGTTCCCTTTCCCTTTTTGGATTAAGATTACCTTAACATGGATTGGAAGGTTAATTCCTTAGCTTCACAAGTCTGTTCCCTTTTTTTTTCTTTGTTCCTGTTTTCCATAACGACCCTCAAACTTGTTTTAGTTGTTATATCGATAATGCACTTCTTCCATTTTCTAATCTATCTTGTTACCTAAGTTTTTTGTTTTATGTACGTGACAGTTAATGAGGCCTCATTTGGAAGAGATAAAGCAACAAATGGAGGGACTGGTAATTATCAATTCATTTTTAATTACTGATGATAGTGATATGCTATTATATTGATATGCAAGTGAGCTGATGGGGCCTCACAAGTTCTGTTGTCTTGTATCCATAAATTTTAGTTTGACTCAAATTTTTTTGAGGTTTTAGTTGGTTCACCTGTTCAGTATCTGTCCTGGTGATCTATGTGATGGAATGGATCCTTTTTGTTGGAGAAATGTTTTAAGTTTTGGATTTTATTACATTTATTTTCTAAAGCAATTTTTTCTCTGATCGCAATAACATCCAATTTTCAGACTATGGATCCCGTAGCTGTTGCTAAAGGTCAGCAGCAGATGAAGAAACTATTTAAGGAGTAAGTGGTTTCTTAATTTGCTTGTAAAAGATATCCTTGACATTATTCTTGTGGTCTCTTTTAATCTATTCTTTATCTGCTGATACTCATTTTTTATCCTCTCAATCTGATGTAATTACTATTTACTACATTTATATTTAGTGATATAATATACGATGCATTAGTGGAGCAATCTTTGTGGTGACTTGTGAACTATGATGGCCATACCTGAAATCATTAAATAGCCAGTGTTCCGTTTTAACTTTTATGAACTGCTAACGCGGCTTCACTTTCTAACTATTTTCAATAGATGGAAAATGTTGCGTCTGAAGACAGGTGTTATTAGATATTTAAACATTTCTTTGTTTGGTTTTGATAAATGCAGATAGTTAGAAGAGTAATTATTGTTAATGCTTAAGAACCAAGACTTGAGTGGTTCATGGCTTTTAGGAAAGTGTTTCAAGTATTAAGTCAAACTTCATAGTTCATGGATCTTTGTTTGACTAAACAATATCTACCTTTGGTTTTGATAAATGCAGATATGGTGTGAGTCCTTTTACGCCATTGAAGGGACTCTTTATCCAAGGGCCTATTTTTGTTAGTTTTTTTCTTGCGGTAAGCTGAGTTTCAACTTGATATTTTCCCTAATTGTAAGAGTCTGAGGAGCCTTCATATTGTTTCTATCCATTCTCATTTCTGTGTTTAAAGATAGATAACAAATATGGCTGAAAAAGTGCCATCATTCAAGCATGGCGGAGCTTCTTGGTTTATTGATCTCTCAACTCCTGATGCCTTGTACATTTTTCCAGCTTTGACAGCATTGTCATTCTTAATAACAGTAGAGGTGAGCATTTTCTTTTCAGAAACTTTCAACTTTTTTTATAATTCTCTTTCTAGATGACTTTCTTTATTCTTGATTGAATGCTTTTAGTGTTCTGTTTTGAATTTTATTTTGTATTCACTATATAACTGGCCACGTCTAAAGAAATGAAGAAGTTTTAAATTGAGATGGCAAGAGTGATGTTATCTGTTGTATTTTGGTTCCAATTTTGATTAATTGGCTTCTTATTGTTCCTCAGTGTAATATGCAAGAAGGGATGGAAGGAAATCCTGTGGCTGGCACCATGAAAAATGTCTCTAGGGGTCTTGCTGTTCTTACAGTTCCTTTCACCATGGGATTTCCAAAGGTAAACTTTTCTAGCTTAGCCTTCTTTGGAATGAAAAACTTCCCTTTGCTTACACTTATTTTTGCATTTGAAAGTAGTTCTGTCTGAACTTTCAGTAAAATTTGTTGCATCCTATTTGTGTGTGTGGAACCATGTATCAACACCTTGTTAACATGGCTTTGGATGCAAAAGCTACAGCGGGTAGCGTTTATTTTAAGGTGCATCTGTGTATTTGTGACCCAGTTCCAAACACACTGTTCAGTTTGCTTATTGACTGGTAACCTTGCAAGTGTAACTTGTTATCTTGAAAGAGAAAGTTACCAAAAGGCACTTGATACTCTTTTGATATCTTAAATACTTTTAATATCAAAATCTGCTTTAGCTTTAGACATCACACATCGTATGCATTGTGTGGTTTATATAGAATGCTGAGAATGAATGAGATCTGTGTGAAACCGTTTCAGGAGAATGAACACAGTAGTCAAATAATTAGATAGGGTGTTTTTGGTAGCTCTATCATTTCCTTTTTGTAAACAACTTAAACTTAATCGACTTTTTCACTTTTTGTATGAAAATTAGTGAAATAAAAGCAAAAGGCTAAAAATAGCAAATTGCTGTATGTTTCATATTGGTGTTATGGAATTGTACTGGCATCCATCAATTAAACGACTTTAAATCACATGCAATTAATGACATGATCTGAATTGCTGACTTGTCGAATTGTAAACAGTTAACACCATAATTACCAAACAGAAACTTCTCTCTTTCCATCTAGTGTGGGACTAAAAAATTAATTTATAGGCTTTTATGTGAGTGTCAATCGATGTCTTTTTTTGGGTGGTTCTCTTTCATGGATCTCCCAAGAGATCCGAGCACCATTGAAATGATGTCTTTGCTGCTTTATTATCTCCTGTTTATTTATCTATCTTTCAAACTCCAGAGGATTTCCTATTCCCTCCTTCGTACTATAAGAAAGGTAGGTCATAATAATTAAAAAAATTAATGTAGTAATTTAATGTTTGGAAATATAATAGGAAACCTGAAATATTCTGAATTGACTGAACACAGAAAAGTTCTATTCCAATCTGGAAACTTAAAAAAATGCTCTATTTTCTCTATTTGAAAAGAGATGAGTTAATAGTTATGAAAATTAATATTGTAATATACCTCAATTTGAAGGGTATCTTTTGCAAAGCAAAGGTTTCTGCAATCCATGCCTTATATATGCTATTGATATAGATAGGTTATTAATTATCCATTTCCATCCACATATATTGGGTTTGTATGCTGCGTTTTGTTTGTAATATCTAATGGTGCTAAGCTAGTTGAAACAGAAAAGGGGTGCTTGCATATTTTCTTTTTACAGTTTTCATGGTTGCTTTCATTTGTCATTCTATATAATTTGAACTTGTTTTTATTTTTATTTTTTTTATAACTGTGCAGGCAATATTCTGTTACTGGGTTACATCAAATTTGTTTTCACTTGTGTATGGACTTGGTAAGGCTCTTGAAAATTTTCATTTGCAATTTTACTGTCTTTCCCAATTTTCACGTCTTTAATAAGGCAGAACCTGAATTTCTTGAAATGCACATTGCTTTGGGCGTTTTGATTCCACCATATGATCAATGATTGCATTTAGGTAGGCTAGAATGTATAATGCACGTAATTGAAGAATCCATGGCTCCATAATCTTGGTATTCTTTTTGAGTGCACACTTCTCTATTCATGATGATCCAAAACGCTCCCAAGATGCACTTACGGTCTTGCACTCCTAATTTTACTGACTGATGTAGTGTTTTAAACATATCTATGAAGTCGAAAGTCTTTCACCATCATTCATAGCCTGACTGACTGCTATTCAGTTGTTAGTAGCTTCTGTATTGAAAATCTGCTTGTTTTATGATCTACACAAAAAATTAGCATAATTTCAATCAATATTTTACTCCATTCAAAATCACAACTATCTCAATAGATATGTTTTGTTTTCTCAACCTTAGGACTTATAAGAGAATTTCTGTCCTCTGCTTGAATTATTACTTATTTTATTTATTTATATTTAATTTCACAAGCAGTATGTGTAGAGCCATTCTGTTTGGAAAATTTTCTCAAGGTTGTCATAAATATGGTCTGTTGATTGTAATCAGATACTTAGTTTCCTTATTATTAGCCATTGATAGGATAATTTACTTGGTCCATAATTGTAGGATCAAGAACAAGATTAGTTTATCGTTTAGATAGCATCTTTGTATTCATATTGGCACAGTACTGTAAATCATTCAACTTGGTCTAGATTCTGTTGATATCATCCGTGGGACTCGAATTAGAGGACTAAAATTTATTTTAAAAGCACTAAATTTTGACATAAATTTAGTCCCGTAGTCATGGAACATATGTAAAAATTTTCATTATGTTTGGATTGTGAGATTGAAGGACTACATTTATGCATTTGTCGATTGAAAAGCAAAATTGATGTTAATGTTTTTGGAGGACCAAATTGATGTCGCTTCCTATGATGTTACTTTTTCTGAAATGAAAGCAAAATTGATGTTGCTTTCTATGATTGAGAATTAAATTTTTCCGAAATGATGAAATGACCTTGAGGTTAGGGAGGGGTGGGGTTAAATGGGGTTAGTTACAAAAAATAGAGGACCAAAATTCTCTTAACAAAGTGAATAATTGCAGACTGCATTAGGTCTATAAGACCCAAGTTTTAGGCTGTGTTTCATGTATGGACTAAGTTCCTAATTATTTATGCATTAAAAGAAATGTTTTTTGACTCTTAACTGCATAGTAGAAACACAAGTCAACCTTTGTTGTAATCTTTTTGTTTTTTTTTCTTCCTAATTATTTGCTCTCTTATTTCCAATTTTACAGTGCTTAAAGTTCCTGGTGTAAAGAAAACTTTGGGTATTCCTGAAATACCTGTTGCACCACCCACCACCACCAGTGCTCCTCAATCTCCCTTTTCTATATTTCCAGCTCTAAAACAAGCTACATCATCAACAACAAATGGGCAAAGCTCAATTCCAGAAGAAGCTTCAAAACATTCAAATAAAAAAATATCTTCTTCTTCTGTTATTAGTCAAAGGCTTAGAAGTTTAGAGAAACAAGTGAAAGGAAGAAAGAAGAACCAGAAGTGAGGAAAATTTACAATAATCCTAAATTAAGCCATCTATACATGGAGCAATTGTGCTCAGATTTTTGTTATATTTTATGATCCTGGGATGAGGGAGAAATTAGTTTAAACTTTGTTTGCTTAGGAAGTTAAAACTTTTGCTTATCGTGTTGTCTACACTCGATTCATGGGTTTCTCAATTCTTGTGTAAAACTTGGTCCCTATCAGACTGGGAGGCCTCAATAATTTTGTATAACTTTTCTTCAATTTTTCATATTCATTTTAAAAATTAATGTGATCAAAAGATTGCTAATATTAGCCCTTATTTGACACAAATTGTATGAGTTTCAACTTCATTTCAAGTGTTAATTTTTATTAGGATACTAGGCAATTACTATTTTTTATTGGACATTTGGGATTTTTTTTTTTACAGACATCGTATATGCTGCAGAGAATATTCAAGCTTCAAGCTTGACACTGAAATATGAAGAGTGCTGTGAACATAAAAGTAGTTTAACAAAATAGTTTTCTTTAATTGAAAATGCAATTTTAAGATTTGTGTATATAAAAAAGTGAAAAATAAGTGAGAAATAAATATAATTTAGATAACTGTCACCATGTCACATGTAGTGATGATTTCTCCGTTTTAAGTATAATTGAGCTACTGAAATATTCAGATTAGCAAAATGGCAGGTTTAGCATAGAGAAAAGGACGAGTAAGTGCTTTAAATTGACAACAAAAAATTACTACAATCAAATTACTTGGCTAGATTTTCACTTGCCATGTATGGTGTGCCAAAAAAAACTTCTTAAAATTGTATGACTAGCTAGACTTCTAGGCAAAGCATAAGCAAATATCCAGGTATTTCCATTTTTCTAGTAGGGTAAGAGTAAAGGTTAATGAGGTTTCCATCTATATACCTGATTGAGGACATTAAACAAGTTCTATTATCATTTGAATGGGCATCTATTAATCCTTCACTCTTCTTCCTTTTGGGAACATAAATTAAGGCTCTCTTCAATTAAGCTTCACTTACTTACGAGACCATCTAATTGTACTCACTGTCCCCCACCTCTAATCTATCATGATTGAAATTTCTTGCCAATTAACTTCATTATTACCACACTGGTCTACACGAATAATTGTTGAAATTAAGTATCTTCATACGGATAAAAAAAACTGCAACATCTGCGACCATATTCATGAAATCTACGGAGAGATGTAAGATTGAACTGGTGATTGAAAAGTGGACTTAAGATAAAGGAAGAAGAGGGAAAAAAGAGATTATTTGTTCGAATTTCTTTCCCTGATATTCAAACTAATATATTTATTAATTTTTGTTGATAAAAAAACACATACAAATACAGGACTATATTTATTGGATCACAACTTCAAAGTTGCCATTATTGATATTTATTGGATCACACTTGCAACGTTGCCTTTATTGATTTGTACGTGAAAATTTAATTTTGCTCGCGAAATTGTCAATCTGGTACAAAAATCCAAATCAGAAGGGACGATACTGATTCCACCACACTTCTAAATGTGGAAAATGTGAGTAACTATCAATGGGCCCGCATATTTTTTGTGCATTTAGAGATGTTGCTATACATGTAGCCTATAGGAATAGCAAAGGTAGACTTGTAATTATTATGATTGAGTTGATATTGAGGTATTTCTATACTTTTTGAATTTAATTTATTAAATATTTAGTTAAACTTATTTTTTAATTAAATAAATTAATTTAAGTTTAAAATTTAAATTTATTTAACGGTTAGTTTAAATTTTGGTAGGTTTGACATTAAAATATATTTACAGAGATTATAATTTTGTTCAACTCATTTACATGGAGAATTATAATTTTATTTAAGACTAGTTTATATCTAGCACTTAATCAATTCAAATCTTTAATAATTATATTTTCAATAAGTGATCACTGTCTCAATTTTTTAATCATTTCATTCATCAAAATTCTATCTTTTACTCTCAATTCATCTTTATTTTTAGAATAAACACATATTTACTAAATAAAATAAACTTAAAAATATTCAATAAGAATTTTGTTAAAAGAAAAGACACAATTTGAATAACAAATAAGTTCCATCTAAAGCTTCATGTCTTTATTCTCCCATTTATGCCATCAACTCACTTTATTTTTATGAGAGGAGTGATTTAGTAATTAATGGTTAATATTTAACTACATATTCCATTCAATTATAAAATTTCTAATTAATATTTAACCACGTCTTCTATTTAATTTGAAATATGGAAAAATTGTTATTTTTTTATAATAAAAGTTTATGTGAATTACATTCCGGGACTCACAATTGTTGTATTTATATTTCAAGTAAGAATAATATGTAAATGTATTAATCACTAAATTTTAAAGCATACTGCCGTCTTCAAGAAAATGAAGATATTGTTAAAAACTTCCATAAACAGATCTTCATTAATCTTTTAATCTTTTAACATACTGATTGTTTTTTTCTTTTGGGATAATCACTGATTTTTTTTTGTTTAATAAGGAATTACTGATTGCTAAAGCGTACGTAAAAATGTTATTATTGAATGTGTATCGATTGGTACAAGCAACCCAGAATTTAACAACTGAGGAATAAATATGAAAATTAAAATTCATTCAATAAATATATTAATTAACATCAAAATTTATACTATGTATTCTTAATTACATATTTTCAAAATAATCTAAAAACATATAAAATAAAGAATATATTTACAAAGAAGATAAAATAAATATTTTTTTAAAGACCCAAAATTATAAATAACAATTAATCACTAACTTCACGTGTCACCAAGAATCCTAATGAATTTATAATAAAAATTGATATCTATGTTAAACATATATTTTTATAAAATTAAAATCTTATTATGTTCAAAAAATGTATTGCTCAATAAATTATAAAAAATTATGCTATTCACTAAATTATCTTTTACAACAATAGTAGTCAATAATGTTGAAAAATAATTTGCTTTCAAATAGCTAGAAGATAGAAGAAGAAAAATGTTGTGTCTTGATAATGATTACACCATTAAAAATCAATATTGGTTGATACAAGTAGCAATTTTGTCCCTTAGGTAAGGCAAGTGGTTAAGGTGAGTCATAAACTTGAATATGAATTGAACCATATTGTAAATAAGAATATTTATTTTGTGTGTGCTTACAATCCTCCATAAATATAATTTATTATTTTAGACGATGAATATTTTAAATTAATATTATGATAAACAAAAAAGTGATTACAACATTAAAAGTAAATTATAGCAATCTTTGATGCAACTTGATATATAATATGTTTTTCTAAGGTTTAAATAGCACATATTTGGGCTCTTGCATTCAAGACGAGAAAACACGTTGAAACCTTCCAAAAAATAGTAAGAACAAAGATGACCAGACGATGAAAATAAAGAGAATATTGAAAGAATGATAATTCATAAAGATAAAAAATTTATTGATATGTTTGAACATTTAACTTACCAATCTCTTAGAAAATGTTTGTAAGTTTTTTTTTTTCTATTATTCATTATCCATGAAAATAAAAAATATCAACCAACTAAGCTAGAATGCTAGACTCCCTTGGTAGTGTTGGTAAGTTTAACTCATATTAACAAATGTTAATAAATATACTTTGATTCTCAAATAAATATAAAGAGAATGATAATAAAGTCGTTGATTAAAATTAATTATTTATAACTTTTAAAATAAAACAACATTAATTATTAGAAATAAATTTTTTATGATACTCCAATATTTTATCTAAAAAAGAAAAAAATACAATTTCTATAATAAATATTAAAAAATAATAGAATATTTTGTTAAAGAAAAACTTAAATGGCCTTTTTTATGTTACACTTAAATGACATTATTTACACGATTAAACCTCTAAATAAAAATAATTACTTATATATATATATATATATATATATATATATATATATATATTAAGAAATAAACTGAAAAGAATTAGGAAGTGCCCCCCAAAGTTAATCGTTAATCATCTGTTCTTGGGTACAAGATTCTCTTAGTTTTTTTTTATTTACTCAATTATTGTTATAAAGTATTTAGCGATTTTTTCAATGATCCAAAACTTTAAGTAAGGCTAAGAATGTCATATTAAATCCTTTTAGTTTAATTGATAATTTCAAATTTGAGTCTTTAGTTTAACTGTGTTAAATATTAATATTTAAAAGATGAATTTTACTCCCGTAAAGAAGTCTGAACTCAAATATAAGAAATAAAATACACGACTTCACATTGGTTAAGAAATTAATTAAGTTTATTTATTTATTTTTTATTTCACACAAAAAAACTACATTTCTAAATCTACCCTTAATCGTATTTATTGAAGGATGCTCAAATTTAAAGTTAAAGGTATTTGGAGTACTAACCTTAAATAGGATTGGAATAGTTAAGAGTATGTTTGAATAAATAAAATTAACTGAAAAAAGTAATTTATTAGAGGATTTGAATTTCTGTAACATAGAATTTATTGTTTGGATCTTTTTTTGTGAAAACAGAATTTTAAACAACTAAAAATTTAGAATTTCAATTTCCTTCTAAAAGGTGAAAAATTGAAATTCTATTTTTATAGTCTTCTTCAAGAAACACTATGGAACATCGGTTGGATCTGAGCATAGAAGAACACGTATAACTAGCACACCAATCATATCTTTTTTTTTTTCATTCATTTTCTTTCACCCTTATAATTTTAACTTTTTTTATCCAAACACAAAATTTTGAAAATAAAAGAATTTCAATTGAAATATTTGAAATTCTTAGAATTTAAAATTCCTTCGTCCAAACACACTCTACAATTTATTCATATTTTAGTCTTTTAATTTGGACCTTTGTTTTTTTACTTATATTTAAATTTAGAAGAAATAAAACTTATCTTATAATAATTTTACCTTACTCAAATAAAATTGCTTTGAATAAAAAAAATACCCATAGCCATATCTACCATAAAAAGCGTACTAACATCTTCATGAAAATGAAGATATTGGATTTTTTTTTTGAAATGGAAGATATTTGGAAAACTTCTAAAATCAAATATCCACTTATTCTTAGCCTCTCACATTTAATCAGGACACATTCCCTTTATCAAATATATTTTTTTTTCTATATTTAACTTGACCTATAAATTTTTATAATGTTATCAATTTTTTAATTATGGTGTTTTGAATATTTTTTTTACAGCTTTTATATTTTTTAAAAATATAATTAAATATTTAAAACTAACACTTATTTTTAAAGATTGTTGACAGAGTAACTTTTATTTTCTTTCATTTTTTTCTTCTTTTTCACAAAATTCATATTCTTGAAAATATTTATTCTGAAATATATATCATTTAACAATGAAAATTGTATTATTTAAATAAACACGAAAATTGTAGCTTTGTTGTTCTTTTTGGTAGAGAAGAGAGAAATACAATAGATAAAAACAAAAAAAATACAAATAAATGAGAAATAAATGTTTGGTTGAAGAAAGAAAAAATAAAGAGAGATAGAAAGATGAATAAAAATAAATAGAAAAATACAATAATTCCTTTATAATCATATATAAATAAAATTAACTATTTTTATACTAATTAAAAAAAGTTAATTAAAATCATTTAATATTATTAATGTCAAATAAAAAATAAAATTATTTTTAAAATATAATTTATTAAAATTTAATATCATAAATAAAATAAAATTATACTTAAATAAGAAATATTTTAAAAATAATATCATTAACTAAAATTAAAATTAGTTAAATTTATTTATATGATACAAAATAATTCTTTTACTTCAGTCCAGAGGAAGCAATACAAATGAGGCCATTGATTTTAAATTTATTTCTGTACCCAGTGTCATTATTTTTTAAATTTATTTCTGTAGCCAATGTCATTATTTTTATCTACTCCATTGTCTCCCTCTGCTGTAACAAACTGGCCGGTGGGTTTAGACTAACATTAATTGATAATGCTGTAACCTGAAACAAAGCACAGCATTGACCAGTAGCTACAAGCACGTGTTCTCTCCCATCATCTGTCTCTTCCAAACTAAAGACTGAAAATAGTGAATTCCATAGTACTTAGTTAACAGAGGTGCAATAACTTTATATGTTTTTTCAAGGATTTATAGTTACAAAATTTTAAGTTCATAAAAGTTGAATTAAAAAATTTAAATTAAAAAAATGAATTAAAATTTTTAAATTATAAATACTTAGTTCAAAATTTGATAAAATCTGTTCTTGTACTTGAGAGTTGAGGGAAAAACGTCGGTTTCTACTCTTTGGAGGAAAGGGAGTGAAAAGAGAATCTCACAAAAAATATGCGAATGTATTAATTACTAATTGTAGAGTACGTAAAAATGTTATTATTGAATGTGTATCAATTGGCACATGTAGGGAGGACCCAGAATTTAACAATTAGGTGTCATCCAATAAATATTATAACTAGCATCAAAATTTATACTGTATTTATAATTATGTGTTTTTCAAAATAATCCAAGGATTCAATTCACACAATTTCGAAGGACAAGGCAGGACAAAAATAATTGTGTTTGATTCCCAAAATGAATGTGGTGTACAAAAATAAAAAATAAAAAAATCATAGGATAAAACAAAAGCCTCAAATTTTGTTACTCATTATATCATGTGATAATTTTTTGAATTGAAACCCTAACAATTGCTTACATAATTGCGCAAGATGAGAGAATTAAATTAGGGAATCCAAATGCTAATGACACATATTATTTTATAATACATAATATCAATAATGTTAAATAAAATAAAATTTAATTAAATAGCTAATACTAAAATGGATATTTCAATAAATTTTACATTATTTTGCTTGTAATGTCCTTTCTTTATCAAACAATGCATAACATAAAAAATTATTCTGTAGCTCAAGCGCTTTTCCCGTATTATTCTCCTTATATTATAAGGTAGCGTGTATCAACCGCACTCTAAGGACATATAATAAAGAATATATTTATATAGAAGATAAATGAGATATTTATTTAAAAGTCCCAAAATTATTGAAATAAATTAAAAAGGTTGAATTAGTTCAAATTTACTAATATTTCAGTGCATTAAATTTGAAATTTATAAACTTATATTTGAGTTTAGAAGGAATAAAACTTAATCTCATAATAATTTTATCCTACTCAAATAATATTGCCTTAAATAGGAAATGCCCATAGCTACAACTACAATAAAAAGAGTACTAACATCTTCATAAAAATGAAGATATTGGAAAAACTTCTATAATCAAGTATCTAGTTACTCTTAGACTCTCACATTAAATCAGGACACATTCGCTTTATTAGATATTTTTTATTTTTTATAATTACATTGATCTATAAATATTTATAGTTTTACCAAGTTTTTAATTACCGTGTTTTGAATATTTTTCACAGTTTTTATAATTATAAAAAAATATAATTAATATTTAAAACTAACACATTTTAAAGAGTAATGCTGACGTGTGTTTCTTAGATGGTAAGTTTTATTTTCTTCTTCTTCTTCTCTTCTTCTTGGCCAAAGGAGAGAAGTGAGAACATGTTAGAGGCAAAACCAAGAAACAACCCACGTGCTCTCTTCCATCATCAGTCATTTCCAAAGTACGGAGTGAAATACAAATAATGAATTCTCTTCATTGAAATTTAACATACAAGAATAAATTAAATTTATCTCATTTATTCATGATTTTAAACATAAACTTAAGAAAAATGTTGATTTATAATTAAATAATAGTATAAAATTAAGATCATTAAACTTTATATTTAAAACATTTGTTTTATAAATTAAATTAAATTAAATAATTTCTATGACTAAAATCTTTCCCAATGCCGTTAATTAAGGGTCTAGTGGCCTGGGGTCGTGGGGGAATTATTCATGATCCTGCCAGAATTCTTTTACTTATATAATATATATTTTATTTGTCTATTAAAAAAATCTTGTACAATGAAAATATCATTGTAGAAGATCTAAACCTTCAAAATAGCTACCTTCTCTTGATTGAGACCCAACAGATAACTTGGTTGAGACCTAACGCAAAAACATTTGAATCCAAATTGCAGCAACAAGATCCATGCATATATATTGGAAGTCGCTTCAAGCTTTGAGGATCAGACTAGACATTTGTTTTAACAATACATCTTTGCTCAATACCCTAGTTCGCAGGAAAAAAGGGGAGACATGTAAATCCCATATAATAGTTAACAAAGGGGCAATATATAACCTTAGTTTTTAAGGATTTCTAGTTACAATTGCAAAATGTTAAATTCATAAAAGTTGAATTAAATTTTTAAATGCTTAGATCAGAATTTGATAAAAAATAATAATTATGTTCCTATACTTGAGAGAGAAACGTCAAATTGTTGGGGGAAAAGAAAATCAGCGGAACGCTAATAATATCTTTTAAAATTATGTTTTGCTGTCATATATTCTTTACTTTTTCTGTCAGTTGCACTTGCAATATAACATGCGCACGATAAATATATATATATATATATATATATATATATATATATATATATATATATATATATATTTTAAATCAACAGACTCAATTTAATTCCTTCAAGAGTTGTTCTGCAATACATGTTGGTAAATGTTGAAAGAAATGATCGAGGACCAGCATAAGAATTTGAGGCCCTATGAACCACCAAATTCCCTTGTTTTCGAAAATAACTAATATGATAGTTTGTATGTATGGAGGTTCAAGAGTTCCTTCACAGACTGCATGATGCACCCAAACTCAGAAAGATGTTGCTTGCTACTTCGCAGGCTAGTAACTACCTCCTGGCAATCTATTTTATTATAACATCAGACACATATATATATGAGCACCATAACCTTAGTTCGTATGAATTATTGTTTGTAACTTGTGGAGAAAAAATATTTTTTATTTTTATTTGATATTTATTTAATTTATATGAAATTTATCGTAAGATAAATATTAAATTAAATCTACTAGTATAAAATAAATATTTTTGAATTTATTAATAATTTATATTGAGTTGTATAAGTAAGCAGGACGTACGATTCCAAAAAGCTTATTTAGTGGGGACAAGAAAAAAGTTATATAATATTTTTACAAAGAAAAATATTATACCGTTTTATGAAAGTTGAAACGCTAGTTTCTAAGTCAAGGTATGAGTTTGTATCACTAATTTATTCTCTGTGTTCGGTATTATTATAGGAGTGAAACAAGAAAAATTAAAAGAATAAAATGATGAAATTTATACCAATTTGTTTTACTTTATAATTTTCTGTGGTCGTTAATCAGTTAGTGATCAAATAAGATACCAATTTTAGCAAGTAGTTAAATTTTTGGTCGCTGATTGTAGATTCCAATTTAGACACTGATTTAAAAACCAATTAAATGACTGGTTTTATTACAATTAATGTAGTTACTCAAATTATAAAGACTAATTTAGTGACCAATACTATAGAGACTAATTTGATGACCCATGTTATAAAAGTTGATTTAGTGACTGATGGGTAGTGACCAAACTAAAAACCACTTCATAATGTCTGACTAGTGACCAATTTTATGTTGACTGTTTTTGTGATGATACTCTTAATCGATGTAGTAACTAATTTAACTAAAAAAATCTAGTCTAAATCAATCTCTAAGTAGTAAATCTCGTGTTTAAAGATTCCATGATTTCTCTATGTATCCTGAGTTTTTTAGATTTTTTTTGTTACCATATGTTATTAGTATGAAGTATTAATTAATTTTGTAAAAAAATTTGACTAACCATTTGTAATGGAATCTTCCCTCAGCAAAGTATATATATATATATATAAAGTGTACAATATAAATGGACACATGTGTACATAACCTAAAGCCTTCAAAGTTTTCTTTGGAGTTTGAAAATTCCAATCTAGATCTCCATTAAAACGTGAAATAAAGCCCACAAATCTAGATCAATATTTAAATAGCATGCCAAACCCGTATGTGTAGTGTTAGGCAAGAAAAATCACATTGTGCCAAAACTAATAATGAGACAATTCAGACCCTTGTTTAGTCCTTAAAAATTCACATTACTTTAGAACCTTTAGGTGGAGATATATAACTTAAATTCTTCATGTCTCATTCACAATTAAAATACCTACTAATACAAATGTCATGAGTAGGGATGATAAGAATATGCATAAATTTAAGTATTCATTCTTATTTTGAGGAAAACACATGTTTTGATAGGATGTCAATACGAATATTACTCATTGTCGGTGGAGGTAACTGGAGGTAACTGTAGAGATGACAGTCATGATAGCGCCGGTGATAATAGTCATGATAGTTACTGACGGATCTTCATTGGGACATAGGGGGGCATGGTCCTCTAACCAATTTTTGTTTTTTTGCAATTTCTTTATATATATATATATATATATATATATATATATTAAGATTTTAATAAGATGATTTATAATATTTTTAGTTATTATTTAAAGTTATTTGTTTCTTAATGATTAAGAATTTTAAGTGAACGGGCACAAAACAACATATAAATTGAAAATAACATTTATTATTATTATTATTATTATTACTATTATTTTAAACAATTTGCTTAAGAATAATAATAATTGTCATACATTAACCTTTTCTTACAACCGTGAAGAGGCCGAAGCCGCGCTCCAGCAATGAGAACGAAGAAGAAGAAGAAGGCGTAGAAGAGGTGTTAGTAATCATAGATGTTGAGTACGATAGCACTGATAGTGTGAGGTTTGATGTGTTCATCAACGACCAAGGCGACAATGAGATTGGACCCCAGGATTTAGAGTTTGCGGGAAGCTTTGTGACTTTGCCTCACTCGCCGCTTGTCAACCACAACAACATCACCAAAGCTTCTTTCAGACTTGGGAGTAACAAAAGACGATGATAGTATTTCTGTCACACTGGCTCCCATATATGGGAACAAGCCTGTTACAATTAAGGACGTAAGGATAGATTAAGCGTGTTTATCCTGAGGTGAACGATGAATAAATCTAAATTATGTGTGTGCTACTGCTAGGGTTTGTTCCTCCAGGGATACTCTATCTGTCATTTGTTGTTTCTTAATTAGTGTGCTGTAGTTATTTGCCTTGGAACTTAATAGATCCCTTTCATCTTTGAGGGATACTATGTTATTGTTATAATAAATGTTTGTTTTATTGTTACATTTGTTTATAATACAATATAACTCCTAATCTCCTTTTAATTAATATATATTAATCGAAAAGAATGAATGAAAAAAATAGTTTAACTATTAGTTAGCCAACCTACGAAGAAAGATAATTTGGTTCGAAGAAATGCTTTGCCACCCATGTTAGTGAATATGTTCACTTCTATCGATGATTCTACAACTATACATACACTTGTATGTTCACTGCAGTTTTGCCTCTAGCTAGGTCGTGGTATCATATTTCATGAAGTTTAGGGAGAGATGTAAGATTGAACTAGTGACTGAAAAGTGAACTTATGATAAAGGAAAAGAGGGAAAAAAGAAGTTATTTGTTCGAATTTCTTTCCCTGATATTTCTAATAAACTAATAAATTAATTTTTGTATTTCTAATCAAAATAATAAATTAATTTTTGTTGATAAAAAAACACATACAAATACAGGACTATATTTATCTGATCACAACTTTAAATTAAAGTTGCCATTATTGATATGTATTGGATAACACTTTCGACGTTGACATTATTGATAATTATTGGATCACACTTGCAACGTTGCCTTTATTGATTTGTACATCAAAATTTAATTTTGCTCGCGAAATTATATGGTACTGCTAAATTAGGTAACAAAAATCCAAATCAGTGGGGACCATTGATACTGATTCCACCACACTTTTAAATGTGGAAAATGTGAGTAACTAGCAATGGGGCCACATATTATTTTTTGTGCATTTAGAGATGTTGCTAAATATGTAGCCTGTAGGAATAAAAAAAGTATACTTGTAATTATTATTATTGAGTTGATATTAAGGTATTTGTGTACTTTTTGTATTTAATTTATTAAATTTTTAGTTAAACTTATTTTTTAATTAAATAAATTAATTTAAGTTTAAAATTTAAATTTATTTAACGTTTAGTTTAAATTTTGGTAAGTTTGACATTAAAATATATTTATAGAGATTATAATTTTGTTCAACTCATTTACATGGAGAATTATAATTTTATTCAAGACTAATTTATGTATAGCACTTAATCAATTTAAATTTTTAATAATTATATTTTCAATAACTGACCACTGTCTCAATTTTTTAATCATTTCATTCATCAAAATTCTATGTTTTACTCTCAATTCATCTTTATTTTTAGAATAAACACATATTTACTAAATAAAAAATTAATATAAACTTAAAAATATTCAATAAGAATTTTGTTAAAAGAAAAGACACAAATTGAGTAACAAATATGTTCCATCTAAAGCTTCATGCCTTTATTCTCCCATTTATGCTATCAACTCACTTTCTTTTATGAAAGGAGTGATCTAGTAATTAATGGTTAATATTTAACTACATATTCCATTTAATTATAAAATTTCTATTTAATATCTTCTATTTGATTTGAAAAATGGAAAAATTGTTATATTTTTTTATAATAATAAGTTTATGTGAATTGCATTCCGGGACTCACAATTGTTGTATTTATATTTCAAGTAAGAATAATATGTAAATGTATTAATCACTAATTATTAAAGCATACTGCCGTCTTCAAGAAAATGAAGATATTGTTAAAAACTTCTGTAAACAGATATTCATTAATCTTTTAACATACTGATTTTTTTTTCTTTTGGGATAATCAATGATTGTTTTTGTTTAATAAAGAATTACTGATTGTTAAAGCGTACGTAAAAATGTTATCATTGAATGTGTATCAATTGGTACAAGCAGGGTGGACCCAGAATTTAACTGAGGCATAAATATGAAAATTAAAATTCATTTAATATATATACTAATTAACATCAAAATTCATACTATGTATTTATAATTACATATTTTCAAAATAATCTAAACATATAAAATAAAGAATATATTTACAAAGAAGATAAATTAAATATTTTTTTAAAGACCCAAAATTATAATCACTAACTTCACGCGCCACCATGAATCCTAATGAATTTATAATAAAAATTGATATATCTGTTAAGCATATATTTTTATAAAATTAAAATCATATTATGTTCAAAAAATGTATTGCTTAATAAATTATAAAAATTATGCTATTCACTAAATTATCTTTTACAACAATAATAGCCAATAATGCTGAAAAATAATTTCCTTTCAAATAGTTAGAAAATAGAAGAAGAAAAATGTTGTGTTGACAATGATTACACCTTTAAAAACTAACATTGGTTTATACTAGTAATTTAAGCTATCAATACTTGACACCAATATTATGGTAAACAAAAAAGTGATTGCAACATTAAAAGTACATTATAACAACCTTTGACATTATTTACACAATTAAACCTCTAAATAAAAATAATTACTTATATATATATATATATATATATATATATATAAACTGAAAAAAAGAATAGGAAGTGCCCCAAAAGTTAATCGTTGATCATCTGCTCTTGGGTACAAGATTCTCTTAATTTTTTTATTTTTTACTCTATTGTACGTTGTTAGAAAGTATTTAATGATTTTATGGATGATCCTGAACTTTAAGTAAGACTAAGAATAAGAATTTAAATTCATTATCATTTTGACTAACCACATGTTAAATCCTTTTAACTTAATTGATAGTTTTGAGTTTGAGTCTTAAAGTTCAACTATGTTAAATATTAATATTTGAAAGATAAATTTTATTCTGAAAAAGAAGTTTGAAGTCAAATATAAGAAAGAAAATACATGACTTCACATTGATTAAGAAATTAATTATGTTTATTTAATTTTTTTAATTTCACAGAAAAACTACATTTCTAAATCCACCCTAATTAATCGTATTTATTGAAGATTATGCTCAAATTTAAACTTAAAGGTACTTTTGGACTAGTAACCTTAAATAGGATTGAAATAGTTAAAATTTACTCATATTTCAGTCTTTCAAATTTGGACCTTTTTTTTTACTTATATTTAAATTTAGAAAGAATAAAACTTATCTTATAATAATTTTACTTTACTCAAATAAAATTACTTTGAATAAAAAAAATACCCATAGCTATATCTACAATAAAAAAGCGTATTAACATCTTCATGAGAATGAAGATATTGGAAACTTTTTTTTTTTTTGAAATGGAAGATATTGGAAAACTTCTAAAATCAAAATATCCACTTATTCTTAGTCTCTCACATTTAATCATGACACATTCCCTTTATCAAATATTTTTTTATAATTAAATTGACCTATAAATTTTTATAATGTTATCAAGTTTTCAATTATGGTGTTTTGAATTTTTTTTTACAGCTTTTGTATTTTTTAAAAATATAATTAAATATTTAAAGCTAACACTTATTTTTAAAGATTATTGGCTGAGTAAATTTTATTTTCTTTCATTTTTTGTCTTCTTTTTCACAAAATTCATATTCTTAAAAATATTTATTCTGAAATATATATCATTTAACTATGAAAATTGTAGCTTTGTTGTTATGTTTGGTAGAGAATAGAGAAATAGAATAGATAAAAATAAAAAAAATAAAAAATACAAATAAATGAGAAATAAATGTTTGATTGAAGAAAAATAAAGAGAGAGAGAGAAAGATGAATCAAAATAAATAAAAAATATAATAATTCCTTTATAATCATATATAAGTAAAATTAAAATATTTTTATACTAATTAAAAAGTTAATTAAAATCATTTAATAATACTAATGTCAAGTAAAAAAAATAAAAATTATTCTTAAAATATCATTTATTCAAATTTAATATCATGAATAAAATAAAATTATAATTAAATAAAAAATATTTTAAAAATAATTAATGTCATTAAGTAAAAGTGAAATTAACTAAATTTATATATGTGCGTGTGTTTAAGTTTAAAATACAAAATAATTCTTTTACTTCAGTCGAGAGTAAGCAATACAAACAAGCCCATTAATTTTAAATTTATTTCTGTAATGAATCTGCTGTAACAGACAATTTCATTATTTTTATCTACTCCATTGTCTCCCTCTGCTGTAACAAACAGGCCGGTGGGTTTAAATTTATTAGTATAAAATAAATATTTCCAATTTATTAACTTTTTTTTATTTATATTGAGTTTTAAGTGAGTATATAAGGTATTTATTTTTGGGGAATGCTAATTAATATAAACCCACTAAAAAATAGAAAATTAAAAGGTGTATATTAACACTTTAACATCTTTTGACTTGCACAAAAAAATGTTCATTTTTTATTTTACATAAGCATAAATCGAAGGGTTGTTAAATAATTTCAATTTTACTTTATTTTGTTTTAATTTGAAAAATACAAGTTACTCCCTTTCTTTTTCCCACATTTCTCTTATTAGAATTTTCTATTTCAATAATTAATATGAGCTAATATTATAAGACAATTATATTAGTTATTTATGATTAGTGAATTTTATTTCATGTGATCAAATCAAGTGAATATAACTAAATAAATAAGATGATATGAATTTAAATGAACATATGCAAATATTGACCCATTATAAGATAATGAGAATTCTATTAGGTTAACACACTATAAACAAGTTGTATTATTCATGATATATAAAGAAGTTTTTTTGCGTATGCAATTTTTGTGTTATTTATTTTTTATTATTATTTTTGTAAAGAAGATGGAAAGTTATATAAGAGAGTACAAAATGTCTAACGAGTCCATTAATGAACTTATATCTCATTGTGTGCAATTTCACTTTCTGCACACTTTGGACAATTCAAAGTGAGCTACAATACTTAGACAGTCTATTAATGAGTTTATATTTCATTGTGTGCAAGAGGAAGAGAGGCTGTAGTGAGACATATCTAAAAATGTTCATTTAAGTTTGACCTCTCATAATAAAAAAAAGAAAACTAAGGATGCTCTCAGCAAAAAAAAAAAAGATGCAATATTTAGTGAGATATTTTAAGTATAAATCAATGATAACATTAAATATAGTTTAAGAATATGATATTTACTTACCATAATTAATGTTTTATATTTTTTTTGCTACATGATTGTAGTTAATTTAGCATTAACACATCCTTCCCATTTATTTGCATATCTAGTGATTTTTTAAATTAAATTGATTGACACGATATATTTTTAAAGTAATCTCTATTGTGAAAATTGATTTGATTAAAATTAGATAGATTTTTGTATAAAATTATTTATGCGAATTGGGTTCGACTTAAAGAAAGATACAATTTGACCAAATAATATTTTATACCTACGATGATAAATGTGTGACAATTATAAGATGTTTACGTGTGAATAATAATTGGTCCAAAGAAACACTATTATTTGACAGTTATTGTCAATATTGGATCACTGCGTTGAGAATATTAATTACAAATTATTTTTTCTAGGATATAATGTTGTACTAGGTTGTGTTATATATACTTGCATGTTTTGTTATATATATTTTAATATAATTAAATTATATGTGAAAATTATATAATTTTAAGACTTTCTATTTATTATATTAAATTCTTTTGTATTTTTAAATTAAATTGATTGAAACCACATGTTAATAAAATAATCTCTGTTACATAAATTGATTTGATTTAATTTACATGAATGTTGCATGAAATTATTCATGTGAATTGTGTTTAGTCTAAAGGAAGATACAATTTGATAGAATAATTATATACTTGTAATAATAAATATGTGACGATTATAAATAATGTGATTTTGTATATGAATAATGAAATATTTAAAGATAATTATTATTTAACCGCAATAATTATCATATAAGTTTTTGATATGATAAAATATTTAAAGATAATTTTTATTTAACCAGACTTATCATCAATGTTTTATCAATCGGTTGAGAGTTAGCTAATGGCTTTGATCAGCGAGGATGAGATGGGAACTTGCTTCCCTCGCGGAGACTAGCTGTTTTTGTTTTTAGTTTCTTTCCTTTGTCCTTTCTGTTTTTATTCACTCTTGTAACAAAAAGAGAAGTCTTACATTTATATATAATCGTGTAACCTGTAACAAAGCACAGCATTGATCAGAAGTAAGGCCAGAGGAGAGAAGTGGGAACACGTTACACGCAAAACCAAGAAACAGTCTGCAACCCACGTGTTGTCTTCCATCATCACTCATTTCCAGAGTAGGGAGTGAGATACGAATAATGAATTCTCTTCATTCAAATTTAACATCCAAGAATAAATTAAACTTATCTCATTTATTCATGATTTTAAACATAAACTTAAAAAAATGTTGATTTATAAATAACAGTATAAAATTAATATCATTAAACTTTATATTTAAAACATTTGTTTTATAAAATAAATTAAATTAAATAATTTCTATGACTAAAATCTTTCCCAATGCCGTTAATTAAGGGTCTAGTGGCCTGGGGTCGTGGGGGAATTATTCATGATCCTGCCAGAATTCTTCTATTTATATAATATATATTTTATTTTCCTATTAAAAAAAATCTTGTAAAATGAAAATATCACTGTAGAAGATCTAAACCTTCAAAATAGCTCTACCTTCTCTTGATTGAGATCTAACAAATAACTTGGTTAAGACCTAACGCAAAAACATTTGAATCCAAATTGCAGCAACAAGATCCATGCATATATATTGGAAGTCGCTTCAAGCTTTGAGGATCAGACTAGACATTTGTTTTAACAATACATCATTGCTCAATATATAGCCTAGCTCACAGGAAAAAAGGGGAGACATGTAAAATCCATAGTAGTTAACAAAGGTGCAATATATAACATTAATGGGGACAAACTCCCAAAAGCTTATTTAGTGGGGACAAGAAAAAAGTTATATAATATTTTTACAAAAGAAAAATATTATAAACTTTTATGAAATTCGTAACCCTAGTTTCTAAGTCAAGGTATGAGTTTGTATCACTAATTTATTCTCTGTGTTCGGTATTATTATAGGAGTAAAACAATAAAAATTAAAAAGAATAAAATGATGAAATTCATACCAATTTGTTTTACTTTATAATTTTCTGTATTAAAGTCACCCTAAAAGTAAACGACACATTGTTACCATTTAAAGCTCCATAATTCTTTAGAAGATTATTGAAAAGATTTGCATGAAATTAATTGGTTCGTACGTAGTAGGGATCAAATGAAATAATCAGTGTTCCATTATATTTACCACATTATCTTCAGACCCACGGCATTTTCTTCAGCCACAATTTTGGTGAATCAATCAAGGACATTTTCATATTTTTTGCAAAAGAATCTAAATTAAATTTTAAAGAAATTTTTCAATCCCAATTTGCCGAATGTTAATGTCATTATTTATTTATAAAGGACAGTCTTCATATAACTTCACTATAAAAGAGCAAAGATTGTAGATCGATCATTATGAGCCAAAAGAAGATCGATCATGGCTTCTATATCCTGTCTATCCTCTTTCTCCCTCTCCAATTTCTCTGCACCTCTTCCCATTTCCATTTGTTCTTCATCTTCCACCTTCCTAACTTCCCAAATACCATGCAACCCACCAAACGTAGCAAACCAAAACGCCACCACGTTTCGAAAGTGACATGCAACAGTAACCAAAACACCCCAACACCAAACCCAGAAGAAGAAAGACCATCATACAACATTCTAGGAAAATATAGAAGGGATGTTCTCCTTGGCATTGGGGGCCTTTACGGTGCATCTGCTCTTAGCAACACCAACCCTTTAGCCATGGCTGCAGCTCCTATTCTTCAACCTGACCTAGAACATTGTTGTATAACTGATGATGTACCACCTAAAGGGGTCATCGAGGCACAAGTCTATTGTTGCCCACCAAGATCTTCTTCCCCTCCTATAGATTTCAAGTTGCCTAAAGGAACACCCCTTAGGGTTAGACCACCTGCTCAATTCGTCACTGATGAGTACCTAGAAAAGTATAAGTTAGCCCTTAAGCGCATGAGAGAGCTTCCATCTGATGATCCTCGAAGTTTCAAGCAACAAGCTGATATCCATTGTGCTTACTGTGATGGTGGCTATAAACAATTAGGGTTCCCAACTGAGCTAGACTTCAAAGTTCACTTTTCTTGGCTGTTCTTCCCTTTCCACCGTTGGTACCTCTATTTCTATGAGAGAATCTTGGGGAGCTTGATTGATGACCCAACCTTCGCTCTTCCATATTGGAACTGGGACAACCCTGATGGCGGCATGGTAATCCCTCTCATTTACAGAGATGAAGACTCCCCTCTTTATGACCCTCGCAGGAATCCAGACATCACACCTGATACTCTCGTAGACCTAAACTATGGCAGTGGCAAGGACCCAAGTGTAGAACAAAACCTTGGTGTAATGTATACGAGTGTTGTCTCTGGTGCGAAACGCGCATCGCTCTTCCATGGAAAAGCTTTCTTTGCTGGAAAGCAGCCTGAACTCGGTGGAGGGACTGTAGAGCTTGGTCCTCATACTGCTCTCCACCGTTGGACCGGTGATCCAAGACAGCCTAACAAAGAGGACATGGGGAGATTCTATTCTGCTGGAAGAGACCCCATTTTCTATTCTCACCATGCCAACGTCGATAGGATGTGGAACATATGGAAAACAATACCAACTGGAAAAAGAAGGGATTTCAAAAACCGTGATTGGTTGGAAACCACCTTTTTCTTCTACGATGAGAACAAGAACCTTGTGAGTGTGAAAGTGAAAGATTCCCTTGACTCGAAAAAGATGGGGTATGTTTACCAAGATGTTGACATTCCATGGCTCCAGAAAAGGACTAAACCCAAAAGAACTAGAAAAGCTAAGCAGGTGGCGTTCACACAACAGTTTGGCGGCATTGGTGCAGCAATCGCTGCTGAGACTGGGCCAAGTTCCAAGTTTCCTCTCACTTTATTGGACTCAAAGGTAACTCTACTTGTTAAAAGGCCAAAGCAGTTGAGGAGCAAGAAGGACAAGGAGGAAGACGAAGAAGTGTTGGTGATTGATGGGATCGAGTTTGATGGGGATGATGATGTCAAGTTTGATGTGTATATTACTGATGAAGATGTCGAGGAGATTGGACCAGAGAACACGGAGTTTGCTGGAAGCTTTGCGACTCTGGGTCATTCCCATTCAAACATGAACATGGACAAGAAGATCAAAACTAGTTTGACACTGGGAATAACGGATTTGTTAGAGGACTTGGATGCCGAAAATGATGATAGTATTTTGGTGACATTGGTACCACGATCTGAGAATGTAACCATCACAATTCAGAGCATCAAGATAGAGTTTGAGAAGGAGGAGTGAAAATATGTCACTGGCAAATTACTACTTAATTATTGCATGCTTGGCTAGGTGTTTCCAACATGCAAATGAGTTTAAATTCATATCACCATGTTTAGCAATTTAAGAGAAAAATAAATAAATCACGTTTCCATTACTCAATGGCAAAAGTAATATTTGTTGTTTTATTGCCAAAGAACATTTTTATTGTATGTTTCGTTTGTTGTTGGCATAGTAATTAACAAATGGTTTGATCCAAAGTAGAATATTTTTTTTTTTCATTTTTTTTCTCGTAACGTGTATAACGAATTTCTTATATTTTTTTTTACTGTCCAACAAATTTCATATAAATAACCAAAATGCTCACTTGATATATATATATATATATATGTTTTCATAATTTAATATTATATATCATTTCAATAATATTTATTTATACCTTAAAAGTGGTTTTGGTTAACACTATCTAAACAAAAGTTCATTTTGCCATAGAATCATACTTCATACGCTAAAAGAAATTAATAAGATGATAAGGTTATCATAAAACTGCATAAATACAAATTAAATCATCTGACATAAATTGTTTAAGAAAAGGAATTACTTTGTATATACCTAATTCTTAATTAAAAAGAAGTACTAGTATTTCAGGATGAAATTTTTTAATGAAGAGGTAAGAGGTTTTGGAAGGGCTGAGAGAAATTGAGATTGAGAAGGTTAGGATCTTTCACGTCCCTTCTATTAAGTGGCTACTTTTTTTATTATATTTTTATACAGGATATTAAAGTGGTTACTTATTTAATTTCATTTTTTGAAAAATATTTGTGATGAATTAATTTAAAATTAATGACCCAAATAAGAATTAAATTTATGACTTTCAAGTTATTAACACAATACTCTAACCAATTGAACTAATAAACCAATTATATTATAAAATAAATAATATTGTTATACATAATATTAAAATTTCTAATATATATTTAATGTGAATGTAAATTTAAATAATAAATTTTGTGACAATTAATTTTAATATAAATCATACAAATTATTTAATCTGTATATTTTTTTATAAATAAAAAATATTTACTATTACAAAATTTAATATATATTAAATTTTGTAATAGTAAAAAAATTTTAATGCATAAATGAGTAATTTAACATATTAATAATTAAAAAAATAAAACTTTAAGAAATTAGAAAAAAAAATAAAAAAATTAATACGGATGAACTTCATCCGTATGGTTTAAACAGATGAAGTTCATCCGTATATTTTATACGAATGAACTTTATTCGTATAAATCATACATATGAAATTGATCAGTATGTTTTATACGGATAAACTTCATCCATATAAATCATACGGATCAACTTGATTCGTATGTTTTATACATATGAACTTCATACTTATAAATCAACTTCATCCGTATTTTATACGGATCAAGTTGATCCATATGTAAAAAATCTGTTTAGAAATCACCACTCAATCAGAAAAAGTAACAATAAGTCAAGGCATTTTGAACATTAATAAAAAATACTGGGTACATATGCAATACTGCTGGATGCATCTAACAACATCCAACAGAGTTTTGGCGGTTTTCCTAAACCATTTTTTAGGCCAACACATATGTTATAACCTAGCTTGTGCAAATTAAATATTGTATACACGCTAATAAGGATCATTACTTAATCAATTTTAATCATAAGCCAAAGGAAGATCATTACTATAAAAGGGCAAGATGGTAGATATCGATCATTATGAGCCAAAAGAAGATCGAATAACAAACGAATAATATCATGGCTTCTATTCCCTCTCTATATCCTCCACCCTCCACCCCTTCCCATTTCCTTTTATTCCTCATCTTCCACCTTCCAAATACCATGCAAACCCACCAAACGTAGCAAACCAAAAAAACTCAATGATCATCACGTAATTTCCAAAGTGTCATGCAACATTAAACAAAACAGTACCCAGAAAAAGAAAACCATCATCACACAGCAATATTCTAGGAAAACATAGGAGGCATGTTCTCCTTGGCGGAGGCATTTACGATGCTTCTACTCTTAGCAACACCATCAACAACCCTTTAGCCATCGCTGCTCCATTTCAACCACCCAAACTAGAAAATTGTGTTGAAACAGATGATGTACCAGGGGGATTGAGAAACAACTCAATTGTTGCCCACCATAACCTTCTTCCAAGCCTGTAGAATTCAGGTTCCTTCCTCCAGGAACACCCGTTAGGGTTAGATCAGCTGCTCAATTCTTCAACAAAGACTATCTAGAGAAGTATGAGAAAGCCCTTACGCGCATGAAAGCCCTTCCACCTGATGATCCTCGAAGTTTCATACAACAAGCAAACATCCATTGTGCATACTGTGATGGTGGCTATAAACAAGTTGAGTTCCCTAAGCTTGACTTCAAAGTCCACAACTCGTGGCTATTCTTCCCTTTCCACCTTTGGTACCTTTATTTCTATGAGAAAATCTTGGGGAAATTGATCGATGACCCAACCTTTGCTCTTAGGTTTTGGAACTGGAACAACCCTGATGTGGCATGGTAATCCCTCCCATTTACACAAATGAAAAATCCCCTCTTTATGACTGTTTCAGGGATAAAATCCACCAACCCCCTACTCTCGTAGACCTAAACTATAGCAAAAACAATGACGGCAGTGCAAATGTAGAAAACAACCTCTGTGTAGTGTATAAGAGTGTTGTTTCTTGTGGGAAAACCCCATCAGTCTTCCTCGGAAAACCTTTCCATCCTGGAGAGGAGCCTAATAATAGTGCTGGTTCTGTAGAGAGTGTTCCTCACACTCCTGTGCACATTTGGACTGGCGATAGAAATCAACCTAACGGTGAGGACATGGGAAGATTCTATTCTGCTGGAAGAGACCCCATTTTCTATTCTCACCATGCCAATGTGGATAGGATGTTGAACATTTCGAAAACAATCAAAGGTGGGAAAAGAAGGGATGTCACTGACCCTGATTGGTTAGAAACCGCGTTTTACTTCTACGATGAGAACAAGAACCTTGTGCGTGTGACGATAAAAGATAGCCTCGACACCAAAAAACTAGGGTACGTTTACCAGGATGTTGACATTCCATGGCTCAACAAAAAGCCAAAACCCAAAAAATCTAGAAAAGCTAAGAAGGTGGCATGCACAACATTTTGGTGTTGGTGCAGCACAGGCCGCTGAAGCTAGGCCAAGCGTCAAGTTTCCTCTCACTTTGAATTCAAAGGTATCCACACTTGTTAAAAGGCCAAAGTTGCTGATCTCTCTTTTTTGAAAATAAAAGCATTTAGCTGAAAGTCATGATGGTAGATAATAATAGTTGTGGTAGTCATTTGACGGATCTTCATTGGGACAAAGGGGGGCATGGTCCTCTAACCAATTTTTTTTGCAATTTCTTTATACATATATTATTTACATTTTTAGATTTTAATAAGATTATTTATAATATTTTTAGTTATTCTTTAAAGTTATTTGTTTCTTAATGATTAAGAATTTTAAGTGAACGGGCACAAAACAACATATAAATTGAAAGTAATATTTATTATTATTATTATTATTTTAAACAATTTGCTTAAGTATTAATAATAATTTTCATACATTAACTTTTTCCTACAACCGTGAAGAGGTCGAAGCCGCGCTCCTGGAACGAGAATGAAGAAGAAGAAAAAGGCGTAGAAGAGGTGTTAGTGATAGATGTTGAGTATGATAGCACTGATGGTGTGAGGTTTGATGTGTTCATCAACAACCAAGGCGACAATGAGATTGGACCCCAAGATTCAGAGTTTGCGGGAAGCTTTGTAACTTTGCCTCACTCGCCGCATGTCAATCACAACAACATCACCAAAGCTTCTTTCAGACTTGGGAGTAACAAAAGACGATAATAGTATTTCTGTCACACTTGGCTCCCATATATGGGAACAAGCCTGTTACAATTAAGGACGTAAGGATAGATTAAGCATGTTTATCCTGAGGTGGACGATGAATAAATCTAAATTATGTGTGTGCTACTGCTAAGGTTTGTTCCTCCAGGGATACTCTATCTGTCATTTGTTGTTTCTTAATTAGTGTGCTGTAGTTATTTTCCTTGGAACTTAATAGATCCCTTTCATCTTTGAGGGATACTATGTTATTGTTATAATAAATGTTTGTTAAATTGTTTGTTTTATTGTTACATTTGTTTATAATACAATATAACTCCTAATCTCCTTTTAATTAATATATATTAATTGAAAAGAATAGTTTAACTATTTGTTAACCAACCTACGAAGAAAGATAATTTGGTTCGAAGAAATGCTTTGCCACCCATGTTAGTGAATATGTTCACTTCTATCGATGATTCTACAACTATACATACACTTGATGTTCACTGCAGTGTTGCCTCTAGCTAGGTCGTGGTATCATACTTTTAGTTACATTGGTATGTTATGCCAATGCCTCAGTATTTATACCCGTATTTTTTCCAATTCTTTTTTTATAGCTCAGGTTTAAATAAGAAAAGGGGAGTTTGCTTTCTTGATTGGTTGTGAGTGTATGGTTTACTTGGAGCTATTGATGGTTATTAAATATTACTTGGAGGTTGTTCAAAATCTACCAGTTTTTTTTTTGTACCATACGGTATTTCTTCTGTCCATCATATACTTATAAAGTATTTTGTTTTGCTGAAAAAAAGGGTATGCAGTTGATAAATTCTTTCTAAGGTGCTTCAATAATTTTAGGGATTTTGATACTGTTAATTTTTTAACCAATCAATTTATATGTTATCTTTCTATGGATTTTTTTTCAAATTAATCCCTGATTATTATTTTTAAAATTTTTAACATTGTAACTTTTTAAAATTAGATAATATGATTAATGATAACTTTAGATATCTGAATCCTAAAATCCTTTTAGTTACTTTCAACATTTTTATAATTTTTTTAAAAAAAAATATAAGACCAGAATATTTGTATGAGTATTCTTCTTTGTCCTTTTCTTTTACCTTAAGAATGTTTTTATTAATTTATACATAATTAATTATGCATTAATTTCATTAAAAGGAAGGACAAAATTCACAGTTTTTCTAATTTCTCAAAAGGAAGGACAAAATTCACAGTTTTTCTAATTTCTCACAATGTATAAAAATTCTTTAACAATGATTTTGAAACCATTTTATAATTAACATAATGTAGAAAGAGAACGAATAATAAACAACAATATAGAGACTCATTGAGCAGTAATGCTGATGGGATCACCAAAAAAAACATTAAATACTGATATTTTCACATAAACAATATTAATATTTTTTTTATAAAAAATGTTAAAAGTAATTAAAAAGATTTTAGGATTTAAACTTTTAAAGTTATCTTGAATCATATTTTCTTATTTAAGAAAGTTGCAATTTTAAAAAATAATAATCAAGGACTAATTTTAAAAAAAATTAATGAGAATATGACATGTAATTTAATTGGTAAAAAACTAATAGTATCAAAATTTCCAAAATTATTGGAGACATCTTAGAAACTCTATAAGTATATTAATCTTTGCTTTTTTTTTTTTAAAAAAAAAAAAAGAGAGACGTAAGTCATAATTAAAGAAATAACAAGATCATCATACAAAAGAAAGTCACATATTTATAAAGTTCCAAAAAACTACAATAATTTGTTTTTTATCCAAAAAGTACAATATGTTTGGCACAACTCTAATGGATACGAATAACACTATTTTTTTAATTGTAAACAATAATAGTCTCAATTTTTTTACAGAACTTAATAATCACAATTAACTAATCATCACTACAAAATCATTGTAGGTATGAATTTGAAGATGATTTTCTTTAAAATTTAACCACCTTATATACATGTGAATTTGTAATTAGTTAACAAATATATAAAGACTCCTTAGAGTGCAAAGAGTACTATTTTCTGTATTACATTATTAAAAATAAAACAAATAATTTAAGATTCATTAATCATGTACAGTTGGAGTTATTAGTTTAAGAAGAAACTAAAAGGCTGGGATATGATAGAACATAACAAGATACGTGACACAAAAATATATATTTAATTTAATTATTTGTGAAGAATAAAATTCAACTTAATACAATTGGTAAAAAAAATTGATCAATTAATTGTTAAAAAGTAAGAAAATTTAAATTATTTGTAACGAATAAAAGTCAAGTGAAGTGTTTTTAAGAAAAATTGTTAAAAAGTAACGAATAAAATTGGATTGTTTA